>NW_027222414.1:0-417343 GCF_014235925.2 Colletotrichum truncatum | reverse complement strand
TGGATGTTGGCTTACCCATCATTTTCTTCCGACCCATCCCCGGAATCGCATCCAGTAGGCTTGAAAGAAGTCAACAATCGATGCGTAAGGTTGCGTGAGGACGCAGAAGTCGTGAAAGTATGTCACTGGCGCAGAATGCCCGCTTCGCGTAAGTGATGAGCCCATCTCTTCAGTGTCGCAGCATCAAAAGGACTCGGGTCCAGCGTACGCCCGCCCATAACCATAGCGCCCTTCATCTCTGGGTGATAATCGGGGATAGGGGAGGGTTTCCATCTGAAACCTGAGCTGCGGAGAAGATCTACCATCCGAGGACCATGGTCGAGGAAAGCCTTGATGCGTTTAGAGCCGGACTCTGGCCCAGCGCCTCCGTTCGCAGTTAGAGCTTCCTCTAGATATCGAGCAGCGTCTTCGCGATCGTCATCGATGCCGGCTTCTTTGGAGATATCATTTTCGGGGATCCATATCGTGCCTCCGGAGTAGGAGGTCGTGCCCCCGATCTTGTCGGTTTGCTCAATGAGCATGGTGTTCAACCCAGAGATTGTGGCGGTAGCAGCTGCTGCTAAGCCGGCTGCGCCGCTTCCGACAATGAGAATGTCTACTGTGTGATTGTTTTGACGATCCATGTTTCCGCTGCACACTTGCTAAGGTGTACCTGAAGGATATACACTGCTATTGGATGGACAGCGTGCAAGTTTATATGCAGCAAGTTTCAAATCAATTTTTGAGAATAAAAATAAAAAGCGATGCTATGTAATTCAAGTACTGTACTGTAGACATGCTGTAAGAGAGTAAGCTATTTCACAAAGTCGACCATGCGTTTGCATAATTCTACTAACTGTGGACCTTTGATTGTGGAACATGGGTCCGAACTTCGACAATACTGAAAAAGCCAGTTCTAGCTCCCTGCTCCTAGACAATCAACAGTGTACTACGAAGATCCCGTTATGTTTCCTTGTCAGCAAACGGATCCACACGTATCTGTGAGCAGAAGCTTTTTCACACACGAGGACATGTAGACCGACTTCGAACTCCTCGGTGGACCACGGAATACTGTTCGCGGCTTCAATTTGAGAGAGCCTGTTTTGGCTTGCTATAGAGTGTTCTGTTATGGAGTTCTAGCTCTTTGCGGCTTGAATATGCTGCTGATTGCGGCTCACTCTCTTGGACACACACCAGTATTCAGGGTCAGTGCTGAAGCCTGTCCCCAAACGTGGTCGTCACCGCTAACTTAGCCACCCCATAGGCCATGTTAAGTGGGGCGGGCCTATTACAGTGTCATCATACTTAATCAGTGTTTTGGTCTTGGAAAAGAATAGAATGATCCGTTCGGATCACGGCTTATTACTCTAGTAAGATGCATACCTTTAAAGCGACGAACCTGTACCAAAAAGAAGAAGCAGTAGCTTTGCCACAGTCGGTTAAGCACTGCCACATGCTCCGACAACTAGCGACAAACCTGCTTGGTGCCGTTGCGGAGTACACGCTCCGTGGTAACATGAGTCGAGCGCAAGAGGCTTCTTTGCAGTCTAGAATTGTCAACATCGCGGGAGATGTATGCAGCATTGTAACGCCACCGGAAGACCAATGGCAGGTGAATAATATTCAAAGCCATAAAATGGCCGCTATCAACCTTTTCTTTAGCTGGCACGTCTTCGAACACATCCCATTGCGCCAGTCCATTTCCTATGTCCAGTTAAGTGACCTGGTCAGCGTTGATCATCCTCTTCTAGGTAAGTGCTGCCACATGACGCTATTTATGTGTTTGAAATTGACTATAGTAGTTCGAGTTGCACGCATGCTGGTCTCCACTGGTGTTCTGGAAGAGGACGGACCCGACCGGGTCGCGCACACTGCGAGCTCTAGGATCTTTCTTCCCGAAAACCCTTACGGAAACCTAAACCAAGTTGTGTAAGAGTCAGCCTGAGTAGTAGTGCTAGATTCGATGGCTAATTGCTCATTAGGCTGGATTATGGATTGTCCCAGTGTCACGCCGTTGAGTACTTCCAAAGCAATGGACGGACAGAACCGGACGGCATCGGGCCTAGTCCTTTTACTTTTACAAAGGGCATGCCTGATAACAACCTATGGAACATCTATGAGGACCAGACGAAGGCAGATGTCTTTATGCGAGCAATGAAAGCACTAGATCGCTTTGCGCCTATTACCGGTGCTGGTCTATATAGCTTTGCGTGGATCGCCGAGGCATCTGGTACGGAAGACAGCGATAGGCCGTTGCTGGTTGACGTTGGCGGTGGCGGAGGCCACGCTATTGAGGCAATCTGTCAAACCACAGGTCTGTCATTGAAACGTTGTATATTGCAGGACAAAGAACCTGTAATTGCCAAACTGAAGAGTACGGATAACCTGTCCGGCTTGCAGCTCATGTCTATCGACATGCACAAGGAGCAGCCAGTGAAAGGTGAGATATCGTGCTTTAACCCAGGTACGAAGCCCTTGTGTCTGCTAACCTGCGAGCAGGCGCATTCGTATATTACATCCGTCATTGCCTTCACGATTATAACAACGATGTAGCCCGCGTCATTCTTCAGAATATTTCCCACGCAATGGCGGACGATAGCAAGTTGCTTATTTCCGAGCAGGTGATTGACTGGCCTCCAAGGCCGGAATCTACTGCTATGGATATGCTTATGCTGGCTGTGGGTGGTAAAGAGCGGACCGAGCTGGAATGGAGATTCCTTTTGCAAAGTGCAGGGCTGTTGCTGGAGCAGATTCACAAGGCTTCTAGCTCGCTACATTGTGTCATTGAGTGTAGGAAAGCACTTAATACGTCGAATGATCAGCATTAATCAGCTGAAAGCTTAGATCAGGTTATACATAGAAGCATTATGGCAGGTGCTATAGTGTAATAGAAGTCGAAAGCAGCCCACTGAGGTAGAAGAACAACACTAATAATCCGACTAAGGAGAGCAATATCAAGGTTGAACCTGCTTACAGATGGATGCAGCCAGGAGCGTTCTGGCACATCAGCGCGTGGGCTACTCCGTTCATCTGTCCGTAGTAGAGAAGATGTCGTGACGGCTTCGTGGCTGGGTGCGTTGCCTCGCTGGCACTTGACCCATACCCGTAGTTGGGGCCAACCCCGGAACTGAATGGACCAGATAATGTTTGACTGATGAGATTAAACATTTCAACGCCAACCCAGCAAGCCAGGACAAGGGCCGTATCGCAAACAAGACCTACCGCGCCGATCGAACGTTTTCGGAGTAACAAAGACCGATCTTCCTTTTTCCATTCTTCTTGATTCCCACTCGTGTATTTTGTCTTTTAATCCGATTCTCAATCCGATTACACACTACGCAAGCCGAGTCCTCATCAAATCCCCACCGTGTCGGGTCTTTGGAGAGCCTTCTAGGCGGTCCAAGCTTGCGTCATTTGCTGTTGCATGACTCGTGGTTGAGTGATTGACCGTTGCTCTGGCCAGTGCCAGAATTGGGCGGAGACCCTGATCAAGACCCTGATCAAGACAAGACCCTGATCACATCCTGAGTAGCACCCTGACCGATACCCTAGTGGAGACCTTCCGAAGGTCCTTTCTGTGCTATCCCCCACCCGGTCAACGGAACGTAACCAACATCAAAGTTACGCCGGCATATGCCTTGCACCCATTTGGGGAAGGCATAGGCAACCCCTTGACCACCTCGTGTACAGGACCAATCATTGTCACTCCCACTCAGACGACACAAAATTGTCTTAGTCTTTGCCCAGCACCACTTTTACTATGTGTGTAGATTTCACCAATGTCTGTTCACACATCTCTAAACCGGTTCCCGAGACATCACTAACGTCAAACTAGCAGTACAATTTACAACGCGGCTGATTTGGGGAAAGAACAATTATCCCCTTGGCTACCTCGTCTAGAGGACCAATCATATCATGACAACATTCCGAAACGCCTATTGCCTACATCCATAGGGTAGGTCGGATAGCAAGCTCCCATCAGCACCTTGATTAATACACTGAGTCACGGAGGTTCGCCCCTGGATAGCATCTAAGCTCGGAGTTTTCCAACTTTTAACGCAAACAATAACCTTTGCTAGGAGCCCTCAGTCATCCGCTACTCGTAAGGCATGGGATGCATGCTTCCTACCCGCTTACCTTTTTTTTCCATTGGCGCTATGCTGGTGCCTCCATAGGAGAAATGCTTCGATCGCCATGTGGGCTTTGTTGAGATATAAGAACCATGAAGTGAGGAATGAATTTGCTTCCTACTTTCCAACATCCGCTGCTCCTCTTAAAACCTGTTTCCTCGCCCAAATTCTTCGTTTTCTAAATTTCTCTACCTATCTATCAATACTAGGTAACCCCTGCCGTCGCAAAATATGGCTATCGCTGTTAAGAAAGACCCAAATGTTCAAGAGACTATCCATCAGCCAGGCCGGGGTTCCCCGCAAGCAAGTCCGAGACTTTACCCACGACACGTTCACTCCTCTCAAGGCTCATCGGTTGTCGGCGGTCTGCTTCCCGCTGGGCACTTGAGCCTGCCAACCCGATTATCTCAACAACCAGCCCTACCGTCTGGTCGTCCTCGTCCTTGCGCGTGGAGGCAACCTAGACAACGACGTAGGCCACGTAGGCTCCACCAAGCCAACTCACCAGGGGGTCGAGTACACAGGCAATCAATCAGTCCACAGGCCCACACATCCACCCACACATTACCCCTCCTCCCTCTACACAAGAAACCCCACCCACAAGCCTATCCGTTACCCATCCGGGAACCACCATCCTCTCATCCTGGGGCTTCCTCACCCTGCCAACTACCTTGTCCAACGCCGAACACACTTCGGAGAGATATTTGGCCAGCCTCACTTCCGAGCGGGCAACGGGCGCCCATTGGGGAGGAAACCAGACCCCATCGTGCCCAAGATTGTTTTCAAAAGAACTTGCTTGTTACACGAAAGGCTGCCCAGAAACAAGATTCTGATGTCAGCTGCATCAACTGACTCGCTCTAGCATTTGAGGCCTTGTTGGTAGGCCCGTCGTGACTAGGGAGTTTTCTTTGGCCCGGCCTCGTTAATTGCTTGGTTCCGGCGGATTCACAACAAGCAGATGCAGGGGAAGTGGAGCTACAATACTACCTTACTGGAATAGGAAGGAGGGCCTGACCTTGGACAGCCATAATCCCCGCGTAGGGAAGATCAAGGGCACCCTGGAAACTAAACGCTGCGATTTGTTCTCCGTTTTTTTTGTTCTGCTTTCCCACTTTCTTACTAGACAAATTCAGATACAGATTCCTGCCGACTTTGGTAATTAAAAAAAAAATTTTGGCTATGAAAGGTTGCAAGCCGTTTTCTATGTTCCCTCTTGTGTTACTTGTGCGTCTACTAAACGACATTGTAGCAGCAATCAACATGCGCTGGCTAGTGACCCACTCGGGCAAACGGGGACTATGGGGCCGAGTCACCCGTCTACCAGTAGTAGTACAGGAACAGTAATTAATCGCGGGGAATCGCGCAGAGGAGCACCAACAGCAAAGTAGTAACCAACATACGGCAACCCTTAGCAATGGTTCAGTGATCCCCATTATGACTGTCAGCTGCCGATGGCTGCATCCGTCACAGAACGGCAGCATATCCTATTTAGTCCTGATTGTCCCTTATCTCTCAATATCAGCACTGGCTGACGCCCTAAAAACTCGACTTCACCAACAAATCGACTACATTCATCTTGACGTCATAATGGGAATCTCTCTACCAAATGAGCTTATCATGATGGTTGGACAAGAAAGGAGTCAGCAAAGGATCTGTTTGTCATGATCCAGTTGAATCGTTTTTACAATTGTCTCTTCAAACTTCGTTACTGGCACATGGTCAACCGCGACAATAGCCTCGTCCTACTAAAGGCTATTAAGAAACGCTCGACTGAACCGTACATGACTTCAACAATCAAGTATCTGTTGGAAGCAGGGGCGAATGTCGAGAAGCAAGATGAAAAAGGCAAACTGCCATTGGCTCTGGCAGCGGAACTGGGCCATGACGATATTGTCCAGCTTCTCCTCGACAACGGAGCAGATGTCAACGCACAGACTGGTGATCTCGGTAGCGCTCTCCGAGCTGCATCCTCGGCAGGCCATCAGGTCATTGTTCAGATGCTTCTCAACAACGGTGCGAATATTTACGAACAAAGCAATGCTCTTCATGCTGCAACATTACGAGGTCACGATGAGGTTATACGCGTACTTCTCAGTGCTGAGCCTGAAGGCTTTTTGCATGCGAAGAATCATGCCCTCCAGGTTGCATCCCACACCGGCCACCATAAGGCTGCACAAATGCTTATCGACAAAGGCGCGGATGTAAACGCACAGGGCCGATTTGGAAGCGCTCTTTACGCTGCAGCGTCACAAGGTCACCACAAAACTGTGCAGATCCTTCTCAGCAGTGGCGCAAATGTGAATGCACAAGGCAGCCATAATGAGAACGCCCTCTACGCTGCAGCATCAGAAGGCCACGCTGAAGTTGTCTCTACGCTCATTGCTAATAATGCGGATGCCAACGCTCGAGGTGGATATCACAAGAACGCGCTGGGAGTTGCAAATAGCAAAGGGCATCATAAGATAGTAGAAATTCTACTCGGTGCTAGGGACTAAGGCACATAGTCCCAATCGAGCTTAACTACACAGGTCTTCAACCTCTAGGCAATATACTAAGTAATAATCAGAGGATTCTACAAGGCCTATGCTTAATAGAATTACTGTGAAACGGTTTTTCTTTTCTTTCTTTAGTTTTTCTCTCTTTCCTTTAAGTTAAGCTTAGGGTGAGTAGCCTTGCGGACTTCACGTATAAGAATCAATTTAAAACTCCTTACAACTACAAACCGGGACAATTCACTAGTAATGCCTTCAGTTTCAACGCCTTTGACTAAGCTGTGATACACTCCTCCATCTGTCTTGATGAGCGATCCGGTGTAGCGGAAGCCGTTCCTGTTGGGTTGCAAGCCGCATACGCAAAGACACCTGTCTCAAAAACAGTTGCATACTGCGTGCTTTCCTCCTGGCGAGGCTATTACCCATCACTCGTGGATTCTGGACTTTCGCATCTTGTGCTTCCACCATTTGCCAATCAGAAACACCCTCGGTCTGGCCTCTGTTTTCAGCCTGCTCCGTCTCGAGGATCGCATGCATGTCGGCGTCAAACATGCGAGTTGACTCATCATGTCCACCCACACCATGTACGACAGCGTCATCGGGCATTTCGTGGCTTTCAACAGGCCGGGCCGCATTATGCACGGCCAAATCGTTTCCTGTATCCCTGGTACATTGCATCTTGTCATCAGTCTCATCGTCGGTGTCTCTTGTTGCTATGAGAGTCATGTCGTAGCTAGCTTTTAGAATGCCAACGCAGTCTGCGCTGTTACTGTCGACAGGAATGTTGTTGGAGACATCGGCGTCCGCATCGGCTTCCTTGCTGCTTTCCGCTTGAGCGGCGGCGATCTCGGTGCTGCCAATCCCCACTATTATTTCGTCGTGCGGAGTTGCGCTGCCATCTTGTCTGCCCTGTGGGTCCTGATGTCGCGTCTTAGCTCGTTGTTGTGGGTCGCGGCTTCGACTATTGCCGTGCAGGCCGTTCAGAAGTTCCAATAACTGGTTTAGAATTTGCATCAGCTTTTTGTTTGCCATCTCCGAGACTGCAAGGGTCGCTTTCCGCCCGAGCTTACAAATGCGTTCACATCTGGAATGCTTTCGCCTTCGGGGACGTATACAGCCCCATCTAGACGTCCATATGTGGGGTTGAAGTGGACGACGGCCGAAAACACACGGGCTTCCTCGCCTAACTGTATCGCTTTCCTCATGGCACTGCCGCCAGACTTTCGGACCTTATCCTTGGCCCTCTTGTCGTGCTTGTAGAGCATCCTCTTTGGGGATGCAATGGCCATGGTCTTGTTCATTTGAAATCGCCTCACAGTGAATGTGTCTCTAACGCTTGCTTGCTTGGACCTCTAAACTGACTGCTTCGATACCACCGTATTACTCCCACATGTGGCGCTGGTTAATCTTGTATAAAGCCATCTTTGGTTTCGTCAAACAGATCCAAAATTGTATCTAGCATGTTTCTGCCGTCTCTTCAGCGTTTCTAGCAACTACAGTTTCTTTGCGTGATGTTCTGGACCTGCTTCTAGTTCCCTGTCTTCATTCACACTGCAGAGGGTGGCTTCCTGACCTGGAGCTAGAATTGGCTCCTCGTGGCGTGCACATCCAGCCGAAAAATACTCCCTACGATGCGATCCATAACTGACTTAGTATTCTTTAAAGTCACTTAGCCCCACACTGGTCTCGATTGCGGACCGTGGAGCCGAGAACGCGGTCCATTGTTGTCTACGGAGTACAGTACATGGTCAGGGGCTGACTCAATTCTCTGAACCACCAGTTGTGCCATGCGTTTTTGGCTAGGAAGTAGCCTAGACCGCGAAGTGTTCCGCCCAGCACGACGTTTTTCTAGCCACAGTCTGGATGTGCCTAATTGTTTTCTTTTCTTTTTTCTTTTTTCTTTTTTTTTTTTTTTTTTTTTTTCCCAATTGCCATACTTCCCAACAATGAGCCTTGGTCATCTCGCCAGCTACCCACCATCAGTTTTTCCTGCAAGCCGTCTCTTCAATTCGGCATATTTGCCACAAAAAGCATCTTGCTTGTACGAGGATCTTCACTACATACACAGATTTGCGCTCCGACCTTATTCTGCATTATGACGGCGTTTTGGTTTATTATTTATCTCAGCGTTATCGTCAATCTCCTCAACCTTCTTCATTTCGCCATACGAATCCTATGGAAAGTGCCACATACTTAAAACCGTCGACCTAGGGCAGGATAGCTGTGCTGAACGAAGCATTGGATGGGATTGCTCCGCGGTCGGATCGATAGTCCCAATCGTCATAGTGGTAGAGATAGACTGTAATACGACCGCTTCTATTTGTTTCTCCGTTGAAAAGGGGAAATATTGACCTAGTGAATGTGATTGTGACGAGAGGATGAGGCTGCTTAGTGCATTAGTTCGTGGAGTCAACGTTCGTCCCAGAGCGCTCAAGAGCTTCCTCGACATAAAGGGAGGGAGGATCGTTTGGCACGACAAAAAGTCATATGAGCCTAGAGGGCCAAAGGCCCATGATGCATACGTGCTTGTGTCCCTCTTGGTGATGTCCTACATCGGCATCGACGGTCTTCTCCAACTGTGACTCGATTAGAGAATCCAACTGGCAGCTGCTAAACACAATAAAGCCTACTTGGTTTGGCCCCTAAGAGTACTGCAGCAGTATGGAGCGATGTGCAATTTCACTTTCGGCAATAGAGCAACTTTGGCCAGGTGTCGTCGGTCAAAGGGAGGACGTTGGGACACGACGAGGGTGACTGGCGTATACCCATGTAAAGTCCCACTGTCACTGTCTGGTGGTCCGTCGTGCGGGGGACCAAACCAACAAACCTTTCAGTCAGGAAAAGCCGAGACGCGATTAGTCTTCTAGACGAGGTTGATTAAATAACGTTTTTGCCTGCATTTTGGAAGGCAGCTAGCGCCAGAACGTAAGTGGAGACTCCCAGTATAGGCAAGTTAGCCCAAAGCTATCAAAGATCTGGCGGGTATTCAATACAACGTACCGCGGGGTCTGGATTCGCGCTCGGAACTAGCTTGCTACCCTTGACGTTTGATGGTGCAGTATGTCGGCTCCATGTTTCTGGCCAAGGTGACAATATTCAGTGACCATCCTAATTTGACGTTGTTTGCTTAGTGGAGGTGGACCCCACGTGACTGTTGACGTATGCAGCACCCTGTTGCCAAGTGCCATTTTGAGAAACGATAGGCCCTAACAAAGTGCTGACTTGAACTATAGCTCCGCTATGGGAGCGAAACTACTTCCAGTTGCAATTGAAAGACAAGGGTTGTCGTCCACCTGTTGCATGTATGTTGGACCCTTTGAGACGAGACCCTTTATTGACCCACCTCGCTGGCGACGGCTTTGCGTTCTCTTTCGGGAAAGAGAAATCAAAAGGGCCCCCTACGCCAACCCCTGATCCGACCCGACAGTTTGGTAACGGCGTAAACCTTATTACCCACAAGTTTCAGGCTAACGGCCAAACTGCGCGGATCTGTGGATGCCGAAGAGCGACACGTGACTGGATACGAGCAGAAAATTGGCGGGCTGTCATTTCCACTGCATGGTCAACGCGTCAAGACCAGGATCTGCCGGCTTGGCAAAGCAAAGAAGTGCCAGAAAACGATTGGAAATCGGAATATGCCCTGCTTGATTGTCTACACGGAGTATTGGCCTCACAATGCGTCAAGTAGAATCTGTATCCGTCTGTAGTACGATATTTCTGTCGAAAGTCTTTCGCATTACGGATTGTTTAGATGAGAAAAGCCAAAGAGAATGCAACGCCATGTCCCGGCTCAAAATACACATAACAAAGCAGCAAAAGCTAAGTACAGAATTTGCTTTCATTGCTCCTGTTGGCCCCACTCAGTCATTCCATCCCAAATTGGCGTTAGGGCCGCGGTGTCTTCGACGGCAACAGCAAGCGTAGTCACCTTGGATTTCAGCTCGTCATGTCTACACAGGACGTCAGGGCCGCATCATTCCGGTGGCGTAATCGCTCAACTTACAGCAACGCAATGGCATTGAGATGTTTCTCGTTTTCCTTTTCCATCTTGGTAACAGCATTTTCTATAGCTATGATGTAGCAAAACCAAACGTCTGGCGGCTCTTGAATCGCCGGAGGTGTTAGTGTAAACCTAAGGTTGTCAGCCTTCTGTCAGTGTGTTAGTAAGGAAGTAGTTACTAACACAGGCGCACGCTCAAAACCCTCATATTTGCCGAGGTCTTGATCATGTGGGCCATTGATTTCGAAAAGGGGGTCTGATATGGGGGATATCAATGGGTTTTCGGTGACATTTCTCGGATAAACCAGGCTGTCGCGGGTAAGACTTGCCCTCTGTTGAAGGGCTTGGACCGGTTGCGCTGTAGGAATGGCGTCACAATGCCGGACTCGATTTCGGGAGGATTGACGCCTGTACCGTAATTGGCCAGGCCGCCGAGCACGTTGCCGAGATGGATACATGACGTCACTCTCGAAGCAGTGATACAAATCAACGTTGTCAGAGAGGATAGACAATAGTCTGCGGCCAACGACGATGAAAGTTGGCACGTTCGGTATTGTCGTTGTTCATACAATCAGGACAGTGCTTTTACTCTTTAATACGGCACGAGACATAGACGCCACGATGTTGTGCCATGATTCAGGCAGCAGAAACGGATCTCAAGCGTGCCAATCGCATTCGTTACCAATAGGCTGGAACAACTCGTTTTTTTTGTTGTACTTTTCTCTTTCTTGGAGAAAGGGGACATTGGTCCGGATTCTCACACTACTGTTGCTGTTGGAACGAAAACGTGCACCTTACCCTCCGCTCATCCCGCATATCACATTTTGCAAGCAACAATATCTAGACGAGGTTGACAGGGGGCCGATGGTTTGGGTAACAGATTGACAAACGGTCCAATCTCGGAGTTGATGCCCGTGCAATTCCTCCCATCCCGCCCCCCCCCCCCCCCCCCCCCCCTCAAAACATCAGCCTGTACGGCGTACACCCTGGTCGAAGCCTATCATAAAACAGGCACAAGGGCATAGCGTAAAAACGGAAGAGGATTGATTGAGCGAGTCATGTAAATTTGATTGTGGATCTAATAACAAGCGGGGCCTTACCACAGGAACCCTGGGCCCAATTCCAAGTGCTGATTTTATTCAATCACTGTCAATGTTCTAGAGGTCACATCCTGGTTCCAACACAAAGCCTTCAAAATGACGTGGCAGACTGCGTTTACCGGAGCACCCGGGTCAGGGGATGGCCCTTGATTGTGTGGTGGGTGGTACCACTTTACAGCCCTAGGGAAGTTCAGATGGATCACCGGCAGCGATGGCGCCATGACCTTACTATAGTATTCTTGAAAGCACACGCCCTCATGAATGAGAAGGGTCTCCCACAACCCGCCTCGCCTCCTGCGCTGAAGGACCTCCTGGCCCTAGCAGCCCCTTGCCAAATTAGGGTAGCCCTGTTTCCCATCAGGCAAGACAGTCTGTCAGTTGAGTACGTAAGTCCTTGGCCTCCTAGGATGAGAACCTGGATAGCTTTTTCAAGGTCTGTGATTGGATCTAGCAGAGAGGTGTTCGAAACGAGCATCTTTCGGGCTGCAGAACAAACTTATTGTAGTGACTTCCGTCTGAAAGAAAATAAACCAACGCTATCATGTAGTCACTCTCTCTTAAATAGAGGCCTGCTTGTTTCTGCGATAAAAGACACCCTGGAGGCCCTGGGGTCTGCGTTCGTGTCCTTTCTCGGCGTCGCTGGGGAACATGGCGTTGTACTCTTCCGTAATTCTTTCCCAAGATAGACCGCTGCCGTGAAGGTTGTCAATGCAATCAAGTTGTTCCGAAGTATACCTCACGTTGCAATGGGGACGGCTTGTTGGACGACGACGCCGACGCGAGGCCGGTGCGCTGGTTTGAGGGCTTGCCGGAAGCCAGTTGAGAAGACAGCCTTCGACGGCCAATGGCGAGTTCTGGGACCGATGCTGGCATTGCGGGGTTGCATTGGAGAGAGGGAGGCCGTTACAGCATCCGTTTGTCGCCAATGGTATGGGACTTTGGGTATCCGATGAGAGCGTAGCGGGTCTCGGAAAGCTTTCACAAGATCCGACGAGACGAGGCGAGTAGGTCATGGAGGAGGTCATGGAGGTCGTGGAGTTTGATGCTTTAGCTGGATGGAAAATGTCTAAATCGCGCAGCCGTGGGAGGTTCACTTGAAGTTGCCTGGGTGAGGGGGACGAAGGACGCGGAGACAATTCCGAACGGAAGCCTTGGTGTGTAAGTCGTTTCGTCGCTTCTTACCGCTGAGAGTAGATGCTCTCTTACCTCTCAGCTTGCCCGCAACACTCTCTGTCGCATCAGGCAAATAGGGTGATTGGCTGCTTGAATATTCTGTCAAGTAAGGGGTGCTTACTATTTTCGAAACGTGGCCGTTGTGATCTGCTGAAAGTGTTGGCTCTTTGGGGCTGTAATAGACATCGGAATTCATGGTGTTGCGTGCGATGATGAAGGGAGCAAGAAACTTTAGAATGCACGAGGAACGCGGTAAGGCAACACTAGAGCAGAACGGCTTATCGATTGCGATGTGTTTATTCATGTTATAAGTAGGTGTTTCTATGAACCGACGGGGGTAATGTCTAGCATTCGTTGCAGCTGAATTTGACGTCGGCAACAGAAAAAAAAAAAAAAAAAGCAATTTGTAGAAAGACAAGCAAATCGGAGGGTGTGACGGAGCCGAGGACCACCGGCGCTGTTGCCCATGCAAAACGTCCGACAAGGATCCAGGTTGGGAAGTAGACAGGAATCGAACAGGGTACCAACAACGGGCAGATCAAGAATTGCAACTAGGTAGCAGCAGATCTAAGTCTCTATCGTTTCGACCTCGCTTACTCACATACTCCCCCAAAACAAATGAGATTCCAGTGAATACGACTTTCAGTGGCGAGGTGGAAAACGGCGTGAAGTATCTTTTTGTTATTACTCCAAAGCGAGGACCCTGGAGATCAGGGTTCTGCTGGAGGGTCCTAGACTTCTTGATCCCTTGTTTGGAACTGTCAGATAAGGTAGGTGGCATCAGTTTTGTCAACTGCAGTCTGGCCGGGTCGGTATTACGGGAATTGCAGGCCCTTGGAACGACTTCGACCAATTGGAAGACAAGATGATCTTGTTGGTTCAACGGGCCATCGAAAGTGGATAGATACCAACACGGCTTAGGGTTGCGAATGACAAGGACCAGGATTAAATCAAACATTTGCTCCTTGAGGCAGACAGAAGGCGAGCAGTTGTCAAACTTCCGCCCCGCTTTTCGTGATTGTCCCTTCGCAGCAATATCACCGCCCAACAGAGAGGCTGGCCTGGGCTCGAGTCATGAGCGACTGGATTAGATACCTCAGCGGAGGGCTTCCCCTGCCTGAACCTGGCTCATGTTCGCGCCTTATTCCACTTCTAGTTTCTGATCCATCACACAAACAGAAAAGCCACCGAACTGGATATGATTGCAGTTATCAAGTTGGCTGGAGAAGGCAGATCCTCTCCGGCGATTATCCGTAATTGCGCCTTCGTGACGGAGTGGATCGCAAGATCATCATGCATAGGCTGGCGGTACCGAAAGGATTGTGAGGTAATTGCGCGGCCAAGCGAATCCTGTTGAGCGTGTCGCGACATAATACTAATCCCGTTTTTATGCTGAATGGGAGTTTTGGCGGCCACTCCGTAATGCAAGCCCATCGTCTTGCTTTCCGCAACGGCGGATCAGGGCCGCAATACTATAAGTGACTTTGAGCCGTCTCGGATCTGTGCTGACCATGTCTGCATCAAACAGCAATCGTCTTTGCCCCAAGAGGTTTTCACTGTTGCACACTTTAGCCGTTGGCCCTTCGCTCAAAATGTCCCAGCGTCCGTCACAGCCGACAAGTCAGCCGGCGGGTTACTTGCCATATGGAAGACAACGACTACGGGACCAGCAGTCCACAGTAGGTCACCTTGGACAGGCCGAAAACTCGCCGGACGCCCGAAAACACGGCAGTCAATATTTCGCCAGTAGCTTGCCGGCTGAGAATACTCAGTTCATTGATTCGGACATGCAAGGGCTCACCCTGCCGTCTGAAACGTTGGAGAATGCTGGCCTATCGGCACAATACGTCGGCAACTCAACAGAAGTGCAACCGAGGCAATTCACGTTAGTCTACCTCAGTTCTGGCACAGCTACAAGGAACATAGGGAAATGCTTAACGACGACAGGAACGATATTACAGACCGATTATTGGCAGTCAGAGGCCGATTAGATCGAGTCATCAAAACATCAAAACAAGTGAGACTCTATATAGAGCAGTAGGTTACCTTGGCTAGGGCACTTTCAAGACATATTCTGACTTTGGTAGAATTCAACATCTCGATGCGACGGTGACAAAGATCACAAACTGTCTGAATGGCTTGTCATGGGGACCCCTGCCGGACGGAGGGAATATTGAGAATGAAAACAGATGGTTAAGGGAGCACTCGGAAGGGTGGAACAGTAGTCGTCTTCTGTCCAGCACCTGCTGTGTATGAGACGCTCATCAAGCACATAGCAAGTAGCACAGCATAGTTCTACCTAGCAGCCTCCAAAATATAAGACATATCATGAGTTTTTATAGTTCTAACTCAGATTAATTTTACTGTCATCACTTTGTTTCGATGTAATTAAAGATCCAAATACTGCCATAGTCTTTGAGTTTGCAGGCAATATCTAACACTACCGTATGGTCAGGTTTTACTTATTCCCAAAATAGGACCAACCTCTCAAAGAGGCATACTTCATAGGCCTTCAGCATGAACCTGATCGGTCCCGAACATCTTTAGCTATTGCTGACTCTTCTTGTGGTTTTGCGCTCGTGACTGCTGTGTGGCTAAACTTTTATCAAATACACCGTCAAGCGATAGAAAGCTATTCATCGACCTATGAGTAGTGGCAGCTGCCCTAGAGCACCGTCTTGGAAGCAAACTAGCTCGTCAATTACGTAGCAACCTTTTCACGCCATAGACATGCCACAATTCTGAGACTGCCGACACAGGTCTCGGTGGCTCTTACTGTGGTAAGTCGTGTCGTGTCTATGAAACATGAGATTCAGGTAGGTGGGATTACTATTTCTTTTGTAATTAACGTCTTTATTGGAGACTTTCCCCTGAATTTTTATTGTCACCCTTAGGCACAGGCAAAGAACGCATGGTTTCCTTCTTACTAGGCGAAATGGGTTTCGCAGACAGAAAACCGGCGCAAGAACCCGAACCACAAACGTTATCATGGTGCTGGTCTTTTCCTCTGTCGGTTGCTCCAAGCTGTTGTGTCGCCTAGAACGGCTCCGTTTACCTGTAGAACGGCTCGGATGCGTCACCTTGCAACTCTTGTTCATCCTTACCGAAGACTTAACCTCGGTCGGTCTCTTCATTGCCGCAGCACGGCCGCCAACAGACGCCCAGTACCTTTTCACAAGTTTCTCGTCAGCTTCTTGAATTTCTTTTTCTGGCTCCCAAGATGTTTCAGGAGACCCGACCCAAGCGACCTCCAAGTAGACGCTCCCAGCGGGTTTGATCTTGTGAGACTCGACTTTGAAAGGGTGCCACAATCCATTGTCCACCATCGCACCTTCCCGTCCGCCCTTCAGGCGTTTCCAGTAAGCGAACAAGGCCAACGGAGCATCTTTCTGGATGTTTATTTCAGGCTCCCAGGTCTCATCGTTTCCCTTCCAACGGACTCGGATCTCAAAATGAGTGTCACATGTCGGGTCGCGACGGTGCGCAAGCAGCTCCTCAAAAACGAAGCGATGGATCTGCGTGTCAGCTGCGACATCTTGTGCCGCAGTTCCATGAACGCGTCCGCACATCGAATCGGTGGCAACTGTGGCTTTCTTTATTGCGATATTTTCCTCAGGCTCCCAGGTCTCATCTTTTCCCTTCCAACGGACTTGGGTCTCAAACTGAGTGTCACATGCCTCGTCGAGACGGTGGGCAACCAGCTCCTCAGCATCGAAGCGCTGGATCTGCCTGTCAGCTGCGACTAAGACTTTCTCTATTGCGACTGTTTACAAATTAGTATCGAAATGGGCATCAAATAGAACATCATACCTAGTACATCGTTCCAGAAGACAGTAGCATCTTCAGACTTTGCGACAGGACTGCTTAACTCTTCTGAACAGTCCATCGGAGCCGTTGGCGCAATGTGCATAGTTGACGGCATATGAAGTGTCTGGTCAAGTACGGAAATGGGATGATTAGTGTGCAATGTGTAGAGAAATTCGTGCTTCGTGCGTGAGAGTAAAGGAAGCAACAAATGCAGTGCGTAGGATATAAACAAAAGAAGTGCACTAGCTTCTAGCCAACCTATTTATCAGTTTGAGCAACTATCCAAGTAGGCCCTCCGCCAACAGGGATTTGGCGCATCCCGTTACATTTTGGAGCAAGGCGCAGAGGCTAATACGGGGCACCACGCTCTCAGGCGCATCGGCTCACCCTTGCGATGGGGGTTTTCGCCCTATGACATTCATCTCCGGCTGGACATAGAACAGCAAACACATTCATGACAATGTCGCTAGTATCTCGTCTTGCCGCCGCGAATCGAGCATGGATTGAACATGTGATTTAATGGCGCAGCCTCCATGTCTGTCAAATGGCCGAGCTTCGAAGTCCTGCGCGATGCTCATTGGCGCCATGGCTTGGATCTCCAATCAAAAAACGTTGTGGGGCCATTCGTCCCAAGTATACGACTAGTTCCCGCACCCCATCCCGGCGCAAATCTGTCGCTCTGGTCATCATGTGATTGGGAGATGGTGGTGAAGACAATGACAGTAATGAAGATGATGGTGTAAAGCCGTTGCCGAGATCTTGAGTTTGGCAGGCGACTTGCAGCGTTTCGCGTGGGTACCTCCATGAGCGCTTTCGTTGACTTCATTGAGTGTAACATACGGGCATGAGCTGCAGGTGTGTCCAGCGAGTTATAATTGGTTGTGGGAACATCACGACCAGCATAAACCTCCAATTCTAAACTGAGGAATTGCCTTTATGCTGAGAGCGTGTGTAGGGAAACGCGGAATCCCTAGTTACGTTGTTGACAGAAATCTCCAGAAAGCAACAAATGACTCTTGGCAAAACTTACATAAGCAAACAGGGCAATCCTTCAGTTGTTTCTAACTTCCACAAAGAAGCGGTGTTTGCTTCTGACGCGTATTGTATGATCTGTCCGTACGTCCATTGTCAGCAAATGCTGCCATAACTCACAATCGACTGCGTCGAGAGAGCCTCTAAACAATGATCCAAAAACTGATTTCGACCATAAATGGCATGTCAATTTCTGGAGTTTTTCCTAGTCGCAAGCTGGCCCCCGCTCGCTCGCCCGTAGTAATAAGCGCTCAGGCTTCATGCCTTATCTAAAGAAAGATCAGTCACTGTGGTCACGTGAGGTTTCAACAAGCATATCAGACCATTTCTATCCGCCAATACATGTTGTTGAACAGTTCTTATAAGAAAAGCCACCTTTGCTTAAACTGCAACGTTAGCCTACCTTTTACTGCCTGCCTATCAAGCTACAACTGGCGCCTACTACGTACAATCCGTCATACTCTGTGGATACGCTCACGCCTTGAAACATTCACCATGAGGAAACAACCAGGCGACCAAAACAAGAATGAGAATGGCACATCCGCAACCGAGTGGGAGATGGAGCGGATTCAACGACACTGCGTCGTTGACGACACAATCTACTACCACGTAATTTGGAAACCGACCTGGGAATCTGAAGACAGACTTCAGCACATGCTACCCTCCATAATTGCTTGGAACAACTGCCATGGCTACCCTGAAACCAGAAGAAAGCTGGTAAATCAACTCGACCATACTCTGGAAAACTGGTCAGGAGAGGTCATCGGGAGGAAGAATGTGGACGGCTTAGCTCACTATAAGATTCAATGGGACACGACTATAGAGCCGGAAGCCAATCTAGAGAATGCGACAGGTCTCGTGAAGGGATATTGGAATAAAACACCCGAGGCCTAGCAGATTGCGGAGAATACCTATGAATGGGAGTCGTCCTGAAGGTTGTACAGTAATTGATCACGTTTATGTCGATTATTCGTGAAGGGCATGTCTATTTTGACCTTACAGAACTATAAGACGATTCCTCGATGTTTGCTCTCAGATTGAATGCTTTGATTCGATCTTGGGATGACCTGAATACAGTACTTCAAACGACACTTGCATATTTGCAGTTGCAGCTGTGAGCTCAAGTCGCTTCCTCTCTAGCATACTCACTAGATTCCCGGATACCTTCTAATTAGTGGCACGACTTGTGTAATTCACTTTCCAGATCACGTCTGTATACTATTAGACGCAATTGCGCTCATTGCATACTTGGCTTGTATTGTGATGAGCTGTCGCTGTCCTCAGTAATTGAGCTCTACTTATCACCAAAGGCTATAGGAACTGCCGACAGCAACCATACATGTTTAATGACCTTTGAGTCACACATGACGGACCCGCTTCGAAGCAACTTCTACCTCTTCTATGTGCCTTTTCATCGGGCTCTTGCTCTCGGTCTGCGGCAAATCCCTTGCTTCAGCATCCTTTGTGGTCGTGTCCTCTGCTGCAGTCACTGCCAAGGCTAACAGTGGGGAAAAAACGTCGTCCATATTGTGTGCACTATCATCGTCGGGTATTTGACCATACGTCTCCTGCGGGGCATCACCCAATGCATCCCCCACAAAGCTTGAATGTAAGTCTTTCATGGAACCAGACGTCTTCGAGCCTCGTAGCGTCATTGAAAACGCCGCTGGCGACGCGGTACAGTTATGTGCAAAAATACCTTCCTCTTTGAATACAAACAACTTCACTCTTAAATCAGAGTGGAGCCAGAAAAGTACTCAGATCTACCTAGCATGGTCGACAATAATCCAGAAATGGCTCTTAAATAAGCTGCAATTGGCAGTGATTACCTAGCGCTGGAGGTACTCAAAGGTATATAGCAAATGCCCGTGTTTAATCCAATTACATAATGACAGTGTAGGCAACAGGCCACAATACCTGGAATAACCGCTTTTTCCTAGCCGGTACGCAAGTGTGTAACTATAGACAGTGTGTTCCAGAGAATATTTCACACTATGTGGAGAAGCTTTAGAGAATAAAAGAGTGTTTTGAAAGAGGAAGGAATATTTGCACATAACTGTACGGCATGTCAGCTCCATGGGAGATATCTCCATAGGAAACATCTCGAACTCCAAACGCCTGATCCGTTCCTCTTGCTCGCTAATGGTCTGACACTGCCCTTCGATGCGTGCCTTGTATTGCTGGTTCTCTCTATGAAGTTGTTGGAGCTGGGAATCTTTCGAGGTGGCATACTCGCGCCAGCGTGAAATGCACGTTGTCATCTCCTGTACGATGATTGCGACGAGTCTGGCGGTGAGGTTGTCGCTTCTGCCGTTAAGCGTAAGATAAGGCACATCCATGTTGATGCAAGATACGGCAGTTCGGTTCAGATCGATTATCAGACCGTAGACATTGCGTTCTTTTCAACTACGGCAACATTGTTAGAGCTGCTTTCGCAAGGCCTGCCAGAAGGACGTCGACATTCTTGCGCAGCCAGAACCAGCTCTTTATCTTAAACTACGGTTTCACTCCTACCGTGTTCGGCCCTCCCAGCAGTTCGTTGGCGTAGATCTATAGAGACAACTATGACCTCAAACTGCATTCCAGAAGAGGCTATAGGGCGTCTTGCAATAAGTCTTGTTCCCAGTTGTCCTTTTTTTTTGTTGACAGTATGGGGCCCTTTGGAAGCAGATAGTTGAAATGGGTTTGAGTCATCTTCAGGTTGTTTCCTCAAGACTATGCAATAGCGCAAAGCCGCCGCTTATCCTCAATGTAGTACTGAACGTAAACAAGTATCTCATGAATAAGCAAAGCCATAGTTGGATATAGCCGCAAAGTGCTTCACAAGTAAACTCGCAATTTGCTACTTTTTACGCTGCAGTACAGTACTGTACGAAAACGAGAGACCAGAAATAAACAGTCAACTGAGAAGAAGTCAAACTGCTTGCCTCCATCTAGCCGCGATTCGATATATAGCCAGTGGTCTCCTAGGCACATGTGAAGTGCTCTACTAGGCACCCTGGTATGATGCTATACCACTTGATTTGAAAGGAGACGTAGGGAGTTGTCGTCACTTGATTAAGTGTCGCCACAGACATCCTTTTTTCCCATTAAACGTATCGTTCTTTCTACCGCAAAGCCTTCTTATCTTTACTACAGTTACCCCACTTAAGAAAGTTATAAAGAAAGTTGCAAAAGGCTTCAGATCAGCCAATCGCATCAGCGACGTTAGTTAGGGTACCTTTTCTATGCTATCGGCTTGGGCCTAGCAAATATCAGGATGTCCCTCAGCAGGAATTGCCCCGGTGGGAACTCACCGCTCCAGTGCCCCCAGGACTTACCCTTAAAGTCAGAAGTCAGAACTATAATTGAGAAGAAGAGTTTCCTATCGCATCTTTGATTGATTCGTCGATTTCCATAAAGTACGAAATCATAACGTATTGGCTACTACGCCCAATACCCACCTAGCAGCGACATGCATAGAAGGCGAAAATTAGATAGTAAACATTGAAAACAACCTACTCAAGTTCTCCGCGTCTTTCCTACCACACCACAAAGCCCGAACCAATCGGGGCTGCTATGACACGACAAAACTTGCCCAGTCCTCCAGCGAACGGCTACACCATTGTCTCCATCGCGGGACCCCCCCTAGAAAGACAAGGGGCTCAACAGTCTTGTCGGGAACGTTTGCGCCAGTCCACCACGCAGTGCTGTCGCGGAAAAGGGTCGACTCGAAGGCCTCCAGTACGAGACTTCTCCACGAGCGGCAAGAATCCTCCGATGGCTCGATCGAACGCAGGCCGTCTTCGCGCATCCGCTCCAGGAGACAGACTACCCAGTCAACCTGAAGCTCAATAAAGGGCGGTGCGTTCGTTTGCGTTGTCGGCCCTTGCGGCCCGTACAGCACGAATGCGTTGGGCATATTGGGAGCCATCATGCCAAGATAGGTGCTGATGCCGTGCTGCCAAGCATCCTGTAGCCGGACGCCGTGCTTGTTGCGGATATTCATGTCAAGCAAGCTACCAGTCACAGAGTCATAGCCGGTGGCCATGATGATGATGTCCAAATCGTGGTGGATGGTGGCGTCTCCGGCCTTGGTTACAATCCCTTGCCTGTCGAATGAATGGATTGGTGTCTTCTTGAGATCTACCAGCTGGACATTCGGCCGATCCAGCATCTCGTAGTAATCTATCTCGAGGTTGACGCGTGACGCTCCAACCCATTCGAACTGGTCCAAAGGCGCAACAATGTCTCTTTTCTCGGGGTCCGTCATCCGGATTCTCGTTTTGCTGACCCAGAAGTCGTACAAGCAGGCGTTAGCCGTCTTGTCAAACACAATATCGCGATAGTTCGATTGCGTGAGACCAAGGCCACCCCTATCCCACAGTCGTTCAAAAAGGCCTGTCCGTTCCGCCTCAGTCGTGTAGCGTAGCAAATTAGGATTTTGGTTATAGGGCAGAGCCGAGGACGAGTCGAACCTGGCTTTGGTAAATATGGCGTCATAATAGTGTTTCATCTCCTCTGACTCTCGCTTCGACAGCTGTCTTTGGTGCATGGGGATCGCGATGCAGGGGTTCCGAACGAAGACTGTTAGCTGGCAGTCTACTTTAGCAAGCTCCTGCACGATCTGCAGACCAGACGCAACCTGCCCGATGATGCCAATCTTCTTGCCTGTAAGCTGGATGTTGCTGGGCCAGGCGGACGGGTGAATGACGGGCCCACCGAACATGTCCTGATTGGGGAAAAGAGGCATGTAAGGCTTGTTCATCGAACCGCATGCGAAGATTGCGTACTTGGAGGTCGCATGCAGACCCTTTGTCGTGCGAAAATGCCAGCATCTGTCCGTGGAGTCGAATCTCACTTCGTCCACTCGGGCGTCGAAAATGGTATCCTTGCGCAAACCAAGAGTTGCATCGACGTGATAAAAATATCTGCGAATTTCTTCATGCCCGGGAAAACGTTCGGTGAAATGGAAGTCAGCCCAAACTTCGGACAAGCTGAACTGATAGCAGGGCGTGTCGGAATCGACCCTGGCTCCGGGATATCGATTGAAGTGCCAAACGCCGCCAAAGTCACTTCCACGTTCAAGAACTTTGGCCGAGTATCCCGCCTGTCGGATCTTGAGCAGTGAATAACAGCCGCTGAATCCCGCGCCAACAATGATGACGTCTGTTTCAAGCGTATCTGCGCTAGTTCCTTTCATCGTGATGGGGATAGGAGAGGTATCCAAAACGGTAATGAAGTGGTATGAGTGTGGACGGATAATACATACAGTGGCAGGTTCACTAGATCAAGTCCTTTTCATTCAATTTTTGTTTCTCAATCTTTCTTTCTCTTTCTCTTCATTTTTCATTTCCGTGCCTTAAAAGGCGACTTAGTACTGTGTAGGAACAGCTTCGATATCGTCAGGTGTCACTAACAAAAGCTGATTCTAGCTCTTTCACACCCTTTCGAGGTCTTCCGTCGATATGTCGCGAAGGCACAGTTATGGAGCCAACTAAAAGCAGCGCCATGGCATTTCGGACCAACACAGGGCGTCGAATACTATGTTCGTATCGCGTCGCTATGGAAAGTGCAATTTTGAGCTTGTTTGTTTCCTTGGTGCCCTGCAAAAATGTCGCTGCTTGGAAATGACGAGATACATGGTCATGGATAGGGGGAGATCGGAACGAGCCGGGTTTGCTAGTTTCTATAAACCCATAATGAACGGTCAATTAACGATTAGATTGCAAGCGTCGGAACTGGCGCAAAGAGGGTTTGTTTCCTCGGGTAGTGGAGTCATCCCCCCCCCCCCCCCCCCCACCAATGACTTCGGCTGGGACCAGAAGTGCTCTAATCTTCCGCGCCAGAGAAACGGACCTAAGAGTCATTTTCTAATAGAATCAGTTAAACGAGCAGTACATATAGAATGTGCAACTGATTTTATCTGTAGTAGTGAATGTATGACATCCTAGAACCTTTCGTAAAAGTGGGACCAGGTATCTAATGCTGCGATTGCCAGTACAGACAATTGCTATTTGCCGCCGATGCCGGGGATTGGTCTGTCTGGCTTGCTGCAATAGATCAAATTACAAGAAATTCTCCTGCGAAACACTATGTGGACCCTGTTGGTTAATTACGCAAGACTAACCTCCTTTGTGTTATGCTTCGTCAAAGGTAAGCTCCGTAGGCGGTCAGCAGTTCGATTGCTTCTTCGCTGTTGTTCCGCTGGGCAAAGAACAGCGGACGCTGTCCCCACTCTCCTGGGATGTTTGGATCGGCTCCGTGTTGGAGCAAAAGCTCAGCGCAGGCAAGGTTGTTGTATAAGATGGCGACCCCGAGTGGCGTATGCATGAAAGGTTCCGCAGGGTCTTCGTCCATCATGCAATACCCTTCATTTCTTGAATCGATCATAGACAGACAGTGGGACTTTACCGATGGCCCGAAACCGCCCGGCCCAATGTCGAAGAGCCGCTGAAGGATGTCATAACCCTCGGTTTCCGCTGACAAGTTAGGCAACCCAAAATCACCTGCCAGGGTATGCAGAATTGTGTCTCCAATCGAGTCTCGTAGGGACAGATCCGTAAAACTTCGGAGGATATTGTGTAAGACTTGAGTTTTCAGCCCACAGTCGAGTTGATGCTGATGCGAAGCATTCGTTGATACCTCGCGTCTGAATAGGCGCTCTGGCGTACGAATTAAAACATGGAAAATGAAGTTGTTCTATCTTGTATGTCAGAGAGCACCCAGCTGTAATGGCCTTTGGCAAGTGGTATGTACCAAATCTGCTCTGTCGCCTTCTTGTTCTTCCCGATCCCCATGCCAATCACCCGTTGAGGCAAGTGTCAAGCTAGTAGCGTCACTGCTCCTGTCAGAGGCTCTCCAAGCCGAAAACAACGTTCCGGGTGGCTCTGGATATTCATATCCCGGGTAAGACAACTCGTCAGTTGGCGCGTCCTGTATTAGTGTAACAACCCGGTCGGCGTCACTGTTATCACTGGAAGATGGCGTGTCTACACCAGACGACCATGAATCATAAGAGACAGCATCCTCTTCGACTTCCAAGGAATACGGATTAGAACCGATTAATGGGTCTAAAGAGTATTGGTTTGGATGCTCCATTCCGTGAAATGAAGCTTTCGTCTGGCTAAGGGCGAGTTGAACAGTTAGATGAAGCTAGCCTGTTAACTACGTACGTGATGGATGCTGATGAAGCAGAAGGGCACATCTCGTTCTTATTTTACTTCACAATCTGCCGATTGCCACTGAGAAACAGCAGTTCTGTGAGACAGAGTCCGTATTCTCATTGAGTAGCAGCAATCAGCAGAGCCAGAATCCGCTGCTGACATGTTCCGAAATCCGTTTTGGTCGCTCTTTGGAACTATCGTGTGGGAAACTAAAGTCGGCCGTAACCAAGCGAATGAGGCTAAAAACCAGGCCGAAACGAAGATTTTCTGTTGCAAGGTACTGTTCAGCCAAGACAGACTCCACTAGTGGTACAGCGAGGCAGGCGTAAACATCTAGAGTAATCTCGACAGGGATTTCCAGTCTGAGAGAGATTACCCAAGATCCGTTGCCGCTGGCTCTGGATGTGAAAGTTCAGATACGTTAGAGTTGCTCATACAACGTACAGTATACCGCGATCAAGGGATTGGTTGATCCTTTTGTCCTTAGGACCCGTGCTTACTCAGGATCAGGCAGGGAGCTTTGGTTCTGTGCGGTTGGCTGCAGCATATTGCAGCATCTCCGGGAAAATCCAAAATTGGATTTAGCATGTGTACAAACCAAGGCCATGGGACACAAATCCGACGCAAACATACAGTAAGTGTCGCTTATACATACAGTACTGTAGCCAGGAAATATCTCATTATCGTCTGGCAATCCCACCAACCTCTATCCGGAGTCGCCTCAACGCAGCTAGCCTCTCACAGCGGGCTTTACCACCCTTGCAAGGCAGTTCCTGAACCGGCTATCTTGCTTATATTTAAAGCTTGTTGTGGCCATATCCGGCGCATCAAGTCATGTTGGCAAAAGGTATAGTCACCTAGTGAGAAGGGCCTTACAGTAGTCAAACCTCTAACACTATGTATTATAAATGACTCCTTTCCAAATCAAAGTCCATCATTGAAAATCATACTACAAAAAAATTCAAACCGTTACGAGCCGGAAACAGTGACGAACTTCGGTGTCGATACTAGTACAATATTACGTGGCGTGCGTTGACCATCGCGGTTTGAGAAGGATATGGCATTCGTGAAGATGCAGGATGCTGCGCCAAAGCGTGAGTTTTGACAACATCCCAATTTCCTGTCAGGTATATGACAATAACATCGAAAGCCGAACTGGACCCCTTCGCCAGTCTCAAACCGCCGCCTCCTTCAGTCCAAAGCGAGAAAGGAAAACCTCCCAGGCTACGTGGTCCAGGGTACGTGTCAGACGTTATAGTTTCAGTATGATCAAAGACTGACTGCTTGCCGACCATCATAGCCCGAGGAAGAGGAACAATCGCAATGTCAGTCAATCAATCACACCTGGAGCTACGTTCAGCTGGGTTACGAACGGTAAACTTGTCATGGAGCTTGTCAATGGCAGAACGGCGTATTACTTTATGTCCCACGATGGTCATGTGATAGGTGTCTATCCTGGCGTTTGGAGTTGCCCCCCTGTGTTTCAATGGTAGCCGATTTGGATGTCCGCCAGCCGTTGGTTTACGCTAGGTACGACTCAAAACAGTTATGTCTTAACCACTCATTCCAAGATACAGTATCACCACATTTCGCTATCCAGAGCAGCATGCCAAAGGGAAATAATAGCATGATTGTAGACAAAGTACAGTATTATCGTACAGTACAGTAGGGTTAAATCGGTGCCTCCCGTCTGTGAATTCTCAACGGCTCCACAAAGCTTTAACGTGCAAGTTAGACGGATACATAGTCCTGCTTCTACATTCCAGGATCGAGGGGAAGCGCGAAAAGCTTTTATTTCTGACTGGATTCGCTTCATGGTAGCCCATGTCTGGTCGAACGGCATATAGCCGAGGGCCAGTGCGATGCTTCAATTACTTCATAAGTATTGCGGATGCTCTGACCTCAAGATAATTGGCCCATAACGTTATCCCTTGATGAGCTCCAAGTCTCTCAGACATACTGTTGGGCCTGATGACGAGAGTGTAGTTACTAACGAGAATTTGCTCTCCGGGCGGAACGGCGACTTTGGTTGGTCCCTGGTGCTGCTAGCCATAACGCTATGCGCTTTTTTTATCCCAAGCTGAGATACAGCGGGGTTGGGGAGGGTTCCTGGTCCTGCTGCTGGCGAAGAATGATCTGTCGCGGTGGGGAAGAATAAAAGGTCTTCATATCTATCAGTTATTGTTCGCTCGAAATAAATAGGGAGCGGGGTTTGCGAAGACAGTCGTGTCATCTTTGATGATGCAAGTTCGCGATGGAGATACGATCAACGTCTCACGTTATCAGGGCTGTATATGACAGCATGCCAGTTGAGCCAAATCTGGCAGCACTTTCATTACCCACATTTTTGAGAACAGGATTGCGTACTACGAGCAACGCTGTAGGTTTTAGAGCCATTTTCGGCTTCTATGAATGCCATATATAACGGGTTGGTCAAAAGATTACTTCGTAGCCTCAGTCGTGTATCGAGCGAAGTTGAATTCCGCCGCAATGGAGATCTGGGCGTTCGCCAATGTGTATACTGCGGCTCCTCCGAGAGTTAGTGCCGTCCCGTCGTCTTCAGGCGCGGCGACTGAGCTTTCTCGAATTTGTACATGGGCCACTGGAGGCGACGCGATCACCACGACAGCAGTTCATACAACCGCACTACCTAACACCTTCGTATCTAACCACCGGTTCTGGAATGCTAGTCTGGGCCACGAAGCATTAAACGTCAGCACAATCGCTAGCATTCAAATAGCAGCAACAACAATCACCGCAGCAACAAAGTCTGGTGGCAATGTTGAACCGTCTTGGACATATCACAAGCCAACAGTGCACACCACCGCGACTCTCCCCGTCAGCGCAACCGCTTCGCATGATGCCAGCTTTAGCCGCTTTTCAATATATCTTGGTTTCTTTCTGGCTGTCTCACTTTGGGGCCGTCTTCGTTAGACCAACCTTTTCCCGGGTGGTCGGGGCAGGACGATAGGGTGACTTGGAATGGTGCTGATGGGAGATAGAAGTATGGGCCAGAGCTGATTTACGTCTACTGCTTGAATTGAAATTTAGAGAAAATGGCCGACGCTATTCATGATTTGACCGCGACTAAGAATACGAACTTCTGGTTTAAAAGGCCAAGCATGATGTCAATAACCGGTACGGCACATTTGCTTTGTATGGAACGTATGTTAAAGACGACGCTCCGACTCCGGAAGATGCTATAAGTAACGAAACAAGAAGCATTGAAAAAGGAATCTAAGTAGCGGCTTATCGATTTCCATGAATTTTGCCTGCCTTTTTCTACAGAACTCTCTCACAGCAGAGGCAGCTTTTAAACTGGCAACATATATCATACAAGGCGGTTCTCGAAGGTACTACTAGTCTATCTGCATTTGTTGAAGAACTTGATATTTTAAAATTGTAATATTCTAGCCAGAAGTGTTACCGATATGTGCAGCGAAAGTTCCCTGGCCCTCGCGACTTAATCGACCCTCGGATACTCTATACTCCACGGAATCGCCATCCGACTGCATCGTGTTAGACCGAACAAACGGCAATGTCGTCGACAGGACTTACCTCATTATCTGCTATCTAGGCTTAGGCTGTGGATGGGATGGTGGCTTCGGAACGCCAGTGGCATCATATGCTCCGCGTCCTTCGTTTTTGTTCTCGATACCAGTGCCGGTGATAGACATCCTTCTTCTTGGAGTTATACTTCGTTTTTGTGCCATTCATTTTGCGAGGCTTTCCGGTGCTTAGGCTTTATAGGTGGTTTCCTTACCCCTTTTCTTCGCAAACGTAACTAATAATACACAATATCACCCTTGTAATCAGCCGAATCGCTATGACAGGACCCCATGATGCTGGAATCACACACCCCCATGCACACTCCTGGTTAGTCAATTTCTTGGTAGATGACCTTTACCCCTTGAGTGCTGTCATGTTGACAAGCTCCTTTTAGACTATAATCCCGTACCCTAGATGGTGGTGTACGCAGAGCGTCTTGCAGGCGATACGACCTGGGCGGGGAGCTGGTTTCGAAACGCCAGTTCGTTCTTGTTCTCGGTATTAGTACCGGCGGTAGACATCGGTCTTTTTGGAATAATGATTTATTCTGGTGTTAGTCTTTCTACGAAGCTTTCCGTCGACTGGTGTATAGATTTTTTATTCGTTATTTTTCCCCCATCTTTTACGAATGCAACTAATAATAGACAGTAGCACTCATACGTTGTCATACGAGCCGCTGTAATAATAGTTCGTGATGCTTCTGGAAACGAACAGTCTTGGTAAATGATCTTTACTTCTGAGCTGAGTGTTATTATATTGCTAAGCTCCCTTCTGTTTCCTGCATATAAAGTCTGATCGTTTTCCTCTGGTTTGAAGTGCTAAACAGGTTACTTCTACAGCCGCAAATATGCTGAAATTCATAATAGGTTTCTATCCGTGCGATAACGGCTGGATGTTAAGACCCGATCGTTATGCCTAACAGAGGGTTGACAGGCCCACCCAAGCCAGCAGCTACGCCGCCAGACATATACAAGACACACGGGAAACAATGGGTCACCCTCTGCAGCGGAAGAACGAGCATACTATGTACAGGCCACGTGAGGATAAGGAAGGAAGCACTGATAAAAAATCAGTAAGCGCTCATGATTAGCAGGGTAAGCGCTCACCAAAACCACCCAAGACGCTCACTCCAGGACATGTATAGATCAGGACTTGAGCACCTGCTCAAGGCATCTCATATAGTTCTTCAGCAACCAACTTGCGATTAATCATTGAATGACTTTCAGCTTAGCTCACAGCTGCGATCTACGAATAAGACCTACCGGTGAAACGATACTCAACCTATAGTTAATCTTGTAGCCTCAACTTCTGTCAGCAGACACCCTACTGTCACTAGCTGGCCGTAACACTGGACCAGGTGAAAATTGAGAGTAGTCTTTAGGCCTTAAGATCGGAAGTTATGATTCTTATTAACTTAGTTTCCAAGGACACGTAACGGATGTTGTGCACTTTGTCGCAAGATAGCATATCATCCATCTGTCCTCGTGAAACACACTCGAAAGTTAAGTCTGGAACACATTGAGAGAGAATGTAAGCGACAGGCACCTTACTATCTTCAGCACATGGCACGTAGGGCTATAGCCAATCAAAAACGTTATGTCATCTAGTGAAGACCACCACATATAGCCCAAAACCACTCGATGGCATAGAGCCTTGACGTTTAATGCGGCTATCTACAGGTCTACGTCAGTAACCTGAACAAAAGACAAAGGCTGAAGCAAATAAAGATCAAAAATACCACAGTAGCAATAAACTAAAAGAAGATTGCGACAAACCGCTCCGCTTTAGCTGCAGGCGTTCATTTGACTCTGGTCGAGTCATTCGCCCGCTTCTTAGTACTATGGTACGGCCGGTTGAGAAAAGAAGTGGCTTGCTGCTGGCTGCAAAAGGACACGCCCCGCATGTGTAGTACCCACAATGCCACACGTCGAGCGATACCTACTATAAAATACTGAGTAGCTTACTAGTCCTCTGTCAACCTCCTCTCTGGGATGATGCTTGTATGTGGAAGCCCTCGTTGACGCAAAATGACATGGACCATCACCCAATCAAGTGTCGAGTCTTGCGACAGGGAGGGGTCCGAATTAGATTCTCCAGGTGACTCAGAGCAGAAAGTAGCTCCATTGGTTTAATTTGTGTGGAGAGACATGGATCTCTGACTCGTAAGTAAGAATTGACTCCGTACTGTAGTCCCATTTTCTGGACCAAGACGGTCTTGACGCTAGGGTCAGGGTTACCACGTTTAGAAATCCAGCCAATCAACGATTTAGTATAAGCCTAGCCTCCATTTGTGTCGTTCTTGAGAGTCTAGCTGCTTTTGATAGCCCTTCTGAATAATCTGGCTAGTGCCAACTGCCTACAGTATAGCACGCTTCCCGCGGTTTCTCCCCATCTTATTCCCACATGACAGTGAAGTGAAAGGCGAGTTACGCAAGTGCAATCAGCTAAGCCACGGAGACACAGGCAACGCCACTAATACCATAGTACTAAAGAGGGCCACCCGCCCGGGAGCAAAACCTGGCAGTCCCAGGGCATCAGACCACTTCACTTCTCTCATTACAAGCCCGACAGACCCTAGGTGACATGCTTAGAAAGCTCATCTCTCCCGACAAAATCTTTCCGTCACCAACTCAACATGCGTACATTACAGAAAACCGATCTCCTCCGTCGGCGTCAGCTCCAGATATTAAAGAAAGTTTGCAACATCCCTATGAAGCGCATGTATATACCGTGGCCGTCAATTATCACGACGATAGCACGGACGAAGAGTTCTTGAATGATTTGCACGGAATGAATGTGGAAACAGTCCTTCAGCATTCTCCAAAGCTACCACTTTCAATAACCACAAGGGTCTTGGGTCATGACGTATCAATAGAGAAAACACAAGATTTTGCCGCCTAAGAATCGTGTAGGGGATCAGTGAATACCATCTTTATTGGCTCTAACTGGTTGAACAGGAGCACTTCCGAACGCGGTTCAACCCACCTTCCGCGTAGATGCCAGTATGGATTCGGCAGGGAGACGTGTATTTTGATGGAGGATGAGGATGTTGCTTTCTCTCTATTTAGCGCACAATTAAGTAAAATTAATGTATTAGACAATTTCCGTGCTTGCTGTACATATGGTTGTAGGTTATAAACGTTTAGTGTTCTTGACTTCCGGCTTTTTATACAGTAGTCAGCGAAAAAGCCTTCATCCTATTCCCAACTCTCTGATCTCTCTCCGCTCGGACGTGTAAGCTTTTTGCTGCTTACACAGTGTGGTTATTTTGTTTGTTTTACAGATCTACATCGTAGATGTGGTGTACGTCAGCTTAGACCGGATCCACACAGTTGAACATGTTCTCCATCTCCAATGACAGACGTTGGGTAATCCAAAACTGGCCCTTCAACCCACTTAAGACCCCTCGTGTTGATGACACAAAAGCCATTGTTTGCTCTAAGAAATTGATGGAGCAACCCTGTCAGTGAAGAGCTCCAGTGGGTTGGTATCGCCGTGCTAGTTCAAACTGTGTCGATGCCAAGATGCCAGACGTCCGTGCGGAAACACATCAGAGAGTTGCAGAGAGTTGAGAATAAGCATGAAGCCCTTTTCGCTGACCCCTGTACTGTAACCTAGTCGCTATTTTGCCACAAGTGATCGAGACCAAGCTGCTTCTTATCCCTCAGTCTAAATCCTATCACATATGTAGTAGTCAAGTCATCTTCTGTCACGAAGAGCAGAACTTGGATGTAGTGGATGCAGGGGCAACGCGAAAGACTCGTCGTCCAGAACAACGCTTATAGACAATGCCTAGTTGCTAGCCATCTGGTCTTAAAAGATGGCGCAGCCTGCAAACACGGTTGGAAAGCCATTTTAGCTGTCTAAGTTGCGGCTGGTAGAGCACAAATCGGCTCAACATCTGCAAAGCGCTATACCGTACAAGTCGTAAGGGAGAGAAAAAGTACTGAGAGCTCGAAGCGTAGCATATCACAGCATACCATAGAGCTTATTATGGCTTTTATCCGAGAGAAGTCATATTTGAGAGCGATGCAGTCACATCACGGCATGCAGTCTCAGCCAATACCGTGATCGATTAGATCAAATTCGAACCTACGTTCTATTAGAATCTCTCAAGGCACATAGCCATGGCTCCTGTGACATCGGGCGGCGAGGTCGCCTTTGTATATGACAAAAAGGCTAAAGAGAAGGTCCGAAAATGTGGAGGAAGCGCGAAACGCAAAGCCGTGCAGCTGGGCAAGGGTGCCCGAGTATTTTCGGCCGTTATCCATTTCAATCCGACGTATGGAAAACTAGACGGGGCTGTGTACGTCCCCCAAGGCGAAAGTATTCCCGACGTAAACCAGTTTGTGAGTCTTGGCAACAGAACAGTCTCTTGAGGCTTGAGCGGTTTGAACTGACATGGGTCCGGACTAGCTTGCGGAACTCGCGAACGGCATGCCTAGGATCGGCGGCCAACGCAGGGCCACGCGCCGGGCCACACGCCGTCGACGGGGGGAAACTATTACCCCTGAGTCCAGTCACGCTACAATGGAAACGAGCGATAACAAATTCGGTGAACTCGCAGGCAGTGTGACGAGGGAGGACGATGCCAGCGCAGCTGAAGCCGCGAATGCGAATGACGATGTCAAGGAAATTGCGCACGAGGAGCCAGATGCCCCCCACGACGTCGAAGCTATCGACAGTTATGTTGCCGATTTCGGCGGCCTCGCGTTGGACGCGCAAAAAGACGACGCTGGTTTGGATGAAGATCCCATGAACCCAGCACAACATGAGTTGTCTACAGAAACGTGCCTGTTTAGTCAAAATCTCAACGAAATGACAGCGGAATTTACCATTAGTGACGCTAATGTCGCGGGTGAGACCAACGCGGCCGAGGAGGTCTCTTTTATGAGGTTGCTTGAGGTTGGCATGCACGACATGTTTGATATGGATGCCAACATATCAACTTGCGATAATAATGTTTGCCTGCCGACTTCTGGGCCCGTTGACAACAGCGGGCAGGGAGAGTGCTCAAACGATAACATGACAGATTGGGAAATGGTGGAGATGCAGACGACACTAGGCGCTACAAAGATTGAAGAAACAGCAGACACCCACATGGAAGCCCCTGGCCACGACACGAAATCCCAGAAGACGCCAACTGCTGCTGGTGCTGCGCGCGTCTGCCGACCCGCAAGGAATACAAAAAAGATTCACCGGTTCTTTTGGCAAGTGTCCCAGCAGATTCGACATGCGAGACGGCAGAGAGACCCTGAGATGGGACATATCAGCCAGACCCGACTGGGTGTCAAAGCCGTCAGGGAAGTTCGAGCAACAGTTCAGAGCCGAGGGAATCAGAGCAAAAGATGGACTTGTAATGCAGGAATGCCACTACTATTTTAAGTTTATAGTAAAAATAAAAAGAAGCTGAATTTTTTGATTAAGTAGTAAGAAAACGACGAGGGTAGAGTAGTTAGCAACAAAAGTTGCGCCAAGTCTTCTAGAAAGCACCCCTGTAACCGTAGCCTACTAGACATGATCACCAGTATAACCGCAGCATCAAATGCGGATTGCATCCAGGTGATTGACGCTTAGGTGGAGCGCCGGGGGTGGCCCTTCACGACTCTGCAGGCCGTCTGTTACTGGACACCCGCTGATGAGCCGCATAAGCGTGTCGCGCGGAGGGCGACATCTCCATTCATCATGGCTTTTCTCTTTGTGGGTATCACGTTGGATTATCGCAGGCGTGTGTAGATCGGAGTACTCCCTAGTCACATCACAACGCGCATACGCAAGCTATTTACGATACCTCTGGGAATACCTTCCACAGACAGCCAAGATGGCTCACAATACATATATTCGCCAAGCTCTGGTCTTTCGAATATGTTATCGATTATGGACACATCTTTCAGACAGTATACCCCCAACAGCCTTATATAAAGCTAATTTCAGCCCAAGTTAGTTTAAAGACCCGAATTTAAGTATACGGACAGATTAGATAATCGAGAACCGCGTTTCCACCCACAAAAGATGTCATACGGTCTGTAAGATACATTATTCCTAGAGTCATCCCTCCGCTTGAGCTATATCAACCTGCGAGTATTTCTTTCCCTGCTTGACGTGTCTCATTCCTAGCTTGTTTCAAAAATGGGACCAGCACTGTGGCTCCTGTACCAAGGAGTTCTTCGCGTTTTTCCTCCTGCCTCTCACTCTTCCTGGATGGCCGGATGATGTAAGTAGTGACAATCGCTAAATGTCTAGTTCTTAGCTCAGTCAAGCTTTGCGTGGCGGCCGTGTAGGCCTCCCAAAGCTCTTTGTGCGCCTCATCACCTGCGGACAAGCCAACGAGCTCGCGGAGGTTGGGATGATCAGCAATTTGACCTAGAAATCGTCGATGAGGTCCAGGCATGTACTCTCGCATATCGCGAAAGAAACATGCAGACGACTCCGCTTGAGGTGCATCGCTAGATTTGCCTTGTAACGGGGCATGCTTTACCCCTAGAACAATGTCGAGAAGTTGAATTAGGGAGCTCTGCCCGTTGCTTCCACCCTTGAGCTGCCTCCAGCTTCCCTTTCCGTGACCCTCGTCGTAGAAAATACCTCTCGGCAAACCCGCTGATTTTGTGCTACCCTGTAAGAAAGGTCTGAGCTCGTGGAAAAAGACATCAGGGCGGCACTTCTCCTGTATCTTCCCTAAGATGTCGCTAAGTTTGCTAATCTGAACAGCCAGTTCCCACAGAAACTCATTCGCCGCTGCGTATCTCTTCTCTTGCATGGCTGAAATTGCAGAAGCGACGAGACAGATGATCGGCCCGCCTTGTGCTTCTATGGCGACCGATACTATGTAAAACCAAGCTTCATCGTCTGTGCCTGTGAATGTGTGCTCTACCGTGAGGTTCTCGAGCTGTATCATGCCAGGCTCACTCTTTCTGCAATTCCACAACGCCAACGCGGCATAGGTAGCGACCGGAGGTACTTCCAAAAAGTTAGACGTCTCGAGAAGTGGAACAGCTATGTTCGAAGGCAGGACCTGGAAACAGTTTTAGTATACCAGTCTTCGTAGCAGTGATCGACAAACCTCTGCGGGAGGGTTTGAGGCCCAAATGTAGCCATGGGCCCAAAAGCACATGATAACATATGCGCGTCTCCACTCTGTTTCGTGGTGTAATTCCTTTGTACTCAGAAGCGGTAGCTCCTTGGTTTCGTTCCGAATTTTTCCTGACTTGATCAAGGCCGGCAATTGAGAAATCATTTCTTCCCAAGGCTGATACGTTGGGGAGCATAGTCGCCTGCACGGCGGGTCCGAAGGCAGAAACCCATGATCCTTGAAATCTTGAACTGCCGGGGTGTTCATAATGTTTTGGTAAGAGGAAAGGGAGGAGTCAATTTTGAATGTCAAACATTAGCACAGATGTCTCAGAGCATATGCACAGAGCGTGTGTAAATATATGCAGCGCGTGTCCCGCATCATCTTGGTTGAACCGTCGGATTCGGAAAAGATCACGATCGATATTTGGACGTTTGTGGGGCTGCAATAATAAGCTATTTTTGGCTGTTATTTTCACAGTTGGTTGTTATGTTGATTACCATGGAGCATCTACCATCGCCAATTATTGCTCAGGCCAACTGTCTCTGAGAACGAAATGCCGTGCCCCGCATCATGTTCTGGCTCCAGTAAGTTGATAGAGAACCAGATATGGCTCACCCCAGTCAAACAAAATCGCCCAGGATGGGGCAGGTCGCTATACACGCAGTTGGTTGGTTAAAAGGCCTTGCACCACAGCGCAACACACAATCGGCTGGCTGACGCAGCCAAAAACCTGCTCCACTCACCACATCCAGGTACTACATGACTCTTTCTTTGGCGTTGAGAGGGCGGCTACGACAATCTCGCCAGAGATGATTGCCTTATCTAGGCGTTTTGGGGCATACGGCGGCCAATACGTGCCAGAGTGTTTCACAACATTTCTGTCAGAACTTGAGACCGCCTTCATGCGGGAAGTCGGTAATGTGGGCTTTTGGGAAGAGTATCAGAGTTATTCCGACTACATTGGCCGGCCAGGTTATGTTCACTTGGCTAGCCGATTGACTGCATACGCAGGTGGTGCAACAATTTGGCTCGCTCGAGAAGATTTAAACCACACTGGATCGTGCTGCATTGTTAATGCCTTAGGTCAAGTTCTCCTGGCCAAGCGAATGGGGAAAAAAAGGATCATTACGGAGACGGGATCGGGTCAGCATGGGGTTGCTACAGCCTCTCTATGCGCCAAGTTTGGCCTACAGTGTGTTGTCTACGTTGGAGCGGTACGTATTCTCATTTGCTTCTTCATCTGTCACTTTATTGATTCTTGTTGAAGAAGGACGAGTTAAGACAATCAGTCAACATGGGGAAAATGGAAATTTTGGGAGCTAAAATTGCTAGAGTCAAGACAGGAGACCAAACACGTCGGGAAGCAATGAATGAAGCCTTGCGTGCTTGTGCTGCGGACACCGAGACGACATATTATTTAGCCGGCACACCAACTGGACCTTACCCGATACCCCTAATTGTGCGGACCTTTCAATCAACCATGGGAGAAGAAACCAAAAGGCAATGTCTGGAGAAAATAGGGAAGCTACCAGATGCAGTCGTCGCGTGTGTTGGCACTGGGGCAATCGCGGTGGGACTTTTCCCCCCGTTCTTGAACAACACCACAGTCAGGCTTGTTGGTGTCGAGGCAGGGGGAAAAGGTCTCCAAGGCTCTTTTCACAGTGCCACCTTGTCAAAGGGAAGTTGTGGCGTCTTCCAGGGTGCCATGACTTATGTGCTGCAAGACAAGCATGGTCAAATCGGACGCAGCCATTCCGTCGCGGCCGGTCTGGATCATCCGGCGGTTGGACCTGAACTGAGTTTTTGGAGGGACTCTGGGCGGGTTGAAATCATTACTGCAACAGACGAGGAGGCAATAGATTGCTTCCGTTTAGTAAGCCGACTTGAAGGCATCATTCCGGCACTAGAGTCTGCACACGCCATTCATGGTGCAATGCAATTGGCCAAGTCGATAGGATGTGATAAGCATGTGTTGGTATGCATTGGAGGAAATGGCGACAAGGATATCCCCCTCGTGAGTAGTTTGATTGCTTAGTAATGAAATCCATCCCGAACGTCGGCCGTTACTCTCTCTCATTCATGACTTCAGAATCCTGTACTTTGTGCAATCTTTCCAGCCCTCTAGCTTCCCTTTTGAAGAACTGTGGAATCTTCCGTTATAGGATTAGGTACCACGGTCTTACAAGCATACTAAACACATGCACTAGCTCTCTATGCCACTATGTCTTGCTAGAGACTAGTGTCTTGATCTGGAGTTATGCCACCTTAGTGCGCGTATTTAGTGACTGATCGGAGATGTTTCGTCACCAGCTGCTGCAGCTTGTGATGCGTCTCGAGAGACTTTGATAGTTACTGGCTGTACTGCGGCTTAGTCCTTCTTAACATAAGGTCTAGCACTTAATTATCCATATAAATTAGAGACCAAGTTGAGCGCATAATACTAATAATGTAAATATGCAGGAGATCATAAAATTGAAGACTTGTTGCTCAAGACAGTAGAATGTATTCGATGCGTACAATGGTATCCAATTTGACTGGGCTTTCGCCATGACGAATGAAAGCCCTGGCTCTGCTGCTACTCATGTACCTCTAATAAAGAGTTTTACAGCTTGTAGCCCCAAACGCTCTTCAGTTGTGTGACGATAATATCAACGCTCACCGAACACACCGAGCCAGGTGTGTTTACGTAAGCTATGTGAAACGCACACCGAAGGCGTATAAGTACGCGCTTCCTCACGGACATACCCTCTTTCTAAATCAAGTCACTCTTTCACACCTTTTCTAGCCTGATTGCTATGTGCCTAGTTCGTCACAAGTTGAAAAAAGGGGCGCGTTCGCTTCGAATCCATTTCGGATTGTAGCTCGGAGCTATATTTCTCGATTTTGCTATGCGTCCAACCATTCGAAAGGCATGGCCGTAGCAAACAGCCCAATATGTCTGTTTGCATCATCGTTTCTGCGTATTGACCTAATTCCTTTTTCTCTTTGGTTTGCGGCCACGCGCCAATTGGTATCTGGGTGCAATCTTAGAGCTGCTTTTGCCAAACACTATATCGGACTTTTTACCTGGCATATGTGCTCTTCTAAGCCTTTGAAACCCGCATGCTCCAAAGCTTGTCTTTGGATATTCTGCGGCACAACAGAAAACGTTTGGCCAGAATCTTACCCGTATTGCTCAAATATATTGTACCAGCCGGACCAGGCGCTCTTTTCATTTACTGTACCGTCGTCTCTCTCAACCAAGAACGATGGCTCTGAGCTCTCAAGAATACCGCCTGGTTCCAGGCAATGATAAGCTTGCTCCACGATCGATTCCCAATCTTTGATAGACCCTGTGAGGAACCTTATGTGGATGTAATCGAAAGAGTTTGGCTTGAATGTCCATGGTTCGTTGAAGTCGTCAATCTCGCTGGAAGGCTACTCAGCTTGCAACGTACGTTAAAAACAAGGGCTGTCGTTCCAGCTCACAAACGGACGTTCGGCAGTACTTCTTGCGGCATAATCGGAGATATATCGATTCCGGTCACGGCAGCACTGCGGTACGCCCCACTGACATCTCTTAGGTATGTCTTTAGCAGAGCAGCAGCATAAATGATTAACAGAAAGATCCTTACATAACCCAAGCGCCACTGCCTGTTCCGACATTCAATATCGCTTGTGATTGGATCAGCTTCGAAGGGTTAACCCGGATATAAGACGAACATACCTGAACATTTTTCGGGATTTCAGCACAGAAATGCTTTCTGCCAAAGACTTCGTAACATATGCCGTGCCTAATAAAATCCTCAGTGACACAATCTGCTGCTTCTGTCCTCTCTAGCATACCACCAGCTCATAAAATCCATTTGAGGTTCGTCAATTGGAGCCCTAAAGGAAGAATAAGCCTACGTCTGTTTGTGCCCTTTAGCCCACCATACCAGTATTCAGCCTCGAACCGATCGCTAGAGTAACTCCTATCGAATAAATGTACAAATTCTTTGACGGAAGGCGACATGGATCTCGTTTCGGACAAGTTGTCTTCATTTTCATCCAGCCCCTGAGTCGATTTCCTCAGGCTGTGGTTCTGCCTGATCAGAAGTTCCGGCAGATTGTTGCGGAGGTGACAACTGATAGCTAACGTTAAAACTTACCACATGGGCAATTTCGAAAGCAAAATCGATGTTCATAGTGTCTAGCCCCTCTTCATCTATTGGGTGCGTCGGGTTCGTGTTGAAGGGATGCCAAATCTACAGATAAAAAGGGAAGATGCGATGTCTCGAGGTGACTGTTGGCCATCTCGAGACCAGCTGAGCTTTTATACACAACCAGCTGTGGCTCAGATGCCGACTAGCCGTTGACATGTAGTTTGAAGCATGCCTGTTCCAAACACCGAGTCTGGGTATTTTTATTAATAGCGTGCCATTGGTCGTAGTCCTTGTCGTCTGCTCGAATACTTGCCCTTATGAGTAGTAGACGTTAAGCGAGTAGAGTGAGTGGTTGACGGTTTTTCGACGGTGCTCTCTCTGCTGTTCAGCCAGAACTGGACGCCTGCTCGGTCCAAACTTCTTAAAACGCGGCGGCCCCTAGTAGAATTCAATACCTTTTCACAACTCACAGTACTGCCAACCGCCATGTTCAAAATCGGCTGGGTGATTCTTACTTTCATCTCCGCTCAAGCCGTCGGTATGGTAAATCCGCAAACGTCCAGTACCGTTCAGAATATCGCAATGCTGTCTAAATCCTGTTGACGAAAAGGAGGCGCAAGATTTCGTCCTTTTGTTAGACAAAGTGCGGTCGTAGATGGATTCATACGCAAGCCAGTATGCGCCTTATTACCGTCTTCTCCTAACAATATCGTTACCTGCTGGGCCGTTCAACTACAATACTTTGCCGCTCAGTAATATATCAGATATTATTGATAATTTCAATCTGATGGCCTACGACTATTCTGGTCCATGGAGCGCCACGACGGGACATCAAGCCAATCTGCGCTCAAGTCCCATCAAGCCTAACTCGACATCGTTTTCTACAGATGTCGCCATCGAAGACTATATATCCAAAGGATTGCCGTCTACCAAGATTATTCTTGGCATGCCCCTGTACGGCAGAGCATTTCAGCAGACTGGTGGGCTCAGCCAGACCTACTATGGCGCAGGCAACGGGTCGTGGGGGCAAGGCATGTGGGACGTGAAGGCCCTGCCACGACCTGGGGCAATGGACTACCACAACACGACTGTTGGCGCCAGCTTTAGCTACGACATCGAAGCGCAAGAGTTTGTATCGTATGATAGCCCCTAATTGACCAGACAGAAGGTTGCGTATATTGTTGAGAACGGTTTAGGTGGGAGTACGTTCTGGGGGGCGTCCGCCAACCGAGAAGACGAGAGAGGAATTATCCACGCCAGCTTCAACGCTTTAGGAGGGGCCGCGAACGCAGACTGTTCTTTAAACCTGCTGCATTATCCCGACAGTTGATATGCGACTATCCGCAATGGATGAGACACAACCAAGTCTGAAACCTTAGATTTACAGCGTTTTCAGGTGACGATGAGTGTCAGCATGGGGTAGTGTGCAGTCTGTTTAACAATGAATTTTGTACCAAAGAGGGCAGAGCTTATCTATTTCTTTGTATGTACTGCCTTTGCTGTCGAATCTAGCATTGCCGCATGAAACATGAATAAGACTAAATATTTCAGTATAGCAGTGATAATGCTTTGACTAAATACACCACAGGCTTGTAGGAAGAGCAATATATCGCAGGAGATTATGCAAGTTCTGGCTGCAGCATGGTCGTTTTGACTTATCCGCTCAAGCACCCATTTGAGATTTGGGCTATAATTTCTGCAACGGACATAAGGTGCTTGGAGTCTCAGTGTATAAACCATTTATTCCCGTTTCAGTTCCAGATTTGAAGCTGGCTTATCCTGTTCCGATTCACACAACAAGGTAGTACCAGACGACCGCGGCGAGAGAATCATGCAAACATTGCAAATATTCTGTCTCTTTAATGTACAAATTACAACTGATACAAGTTCCAAGGTAGCTTATCCCTCCCCTCCCTATCTACAGCGAACTGTAGAAGTTCTTCAGTAGATATTTCCAAGCGTCAAATTCCGTATATTCCTTATTTATTTTCGCCAATCCTTGGTAAAAGTGCTTATTCCTCTTGTCTTTTCTTCGCTGCCGCCGATGATATTCGCTTGTTGCCGCACTATGCCCACGCATGCCCATGGAACAATGTCCAAGCCGACTCGCTGGCTTACCTCGCAACGCTCCACGTTTTTCCTGCAAAGCGGACATTTTTTCACAAACTGGGTACCAGATCGCGAGAGACACTCGCTGTGAAACACGTGACCTTCTGATGATTAGACAACAGAACCTCCATAGACAAACCAGACATACCACACGTGCACCGGTTGAACGAGAGAGCTGGCCGGGCGTCATGCAAAAAGAGAATTTTGCACTTCTTATGCGTTCAAGAAAGCTTTTGACCCTTGCGAACGTAAAGTAGTTCAACCTAGACCACACTGTTCATGTGACCCGCTAACACAAACTATTGTGAACTAGGAGATCGACGTGATTGGGTGGTTTTCTTTACCATGCAACGCCTCTCAACGACGGTTAGCCCATTTGGAAACTGCATTTAAAATCATACAATCCTAATCACAATCCTTTTTTCTCCGAATGTTCTGTCATATGCTGCTGCTATTGGTATTTCGCACGAGGCGAAGTACCGTAGCTATTGATGGAGCCTCGCCACAGCATCGTGTCCAGATACCATTTGAGAACTGGTGTTCGAAATCAAGCACTAGTCAAGACCCAAGGGAGTTTAAACTAGCTAGAGTTGCTTTATAGGCACCAATAAATACCAAAAGATGATATGTGACTGACCGTGCGTGCCCTCTGCGATATGCGCCTTTGTTTCTTTGGACAGACAGCCAGTAGAGGTTCAACCTCATCATCGTGTGGACTCTGACACTATCAAGGCTGGGCCACCAACAAAGCGTTACGCACTAGAAAACATCATTTCTTCACTCGTAAATCAAAATAGTTCTGACTAATCGTACGAATCACAGCCATGCATAACTGTGGATGGAATGAAATCAACCAGTGACCGTAATTGATGGAGTCACGTGCACATAAGATAATGCCTCGACAGTCTTAATTCGGATTTTAGGCTATGCGAATGGACGAGCGCCAAAGTATGTCAAGAATACACACATTGATAACTCGATGGCAACGGCGATTAAGTCTAGGGGTCATTTGTACCTGTTGCCATCTGGCACTCAATGGGATACGCCTCTGTGAACATAAGAAGATAACAGCGAAACCACAATTGAAGGTTTCACTCTAGCTGGTGTACATCATTACAGGAGGCCGAGTGCGCCACTGTCAAACTTTGTCGCTACCGCTGTGGGAAGTTCTGCTGACTTCGCGCCGGCTGTGATGGTGGAGCCGGTAGTTCTAATAAGGTTCAAGTTAGGAGTGAATTATCTCGGCAGCTGTGTGAGGGGTTCGTTAGAAGTAAGGTTAAGATCAACAATCGGTTTCCTCCACGGTGTTACGGGCTATGCCACGATTCTGGCATGGGCTTTGCCGACGCATCAATTCTACCTACTCGATCATAGTGTGACAAACTAGGCACATATCAATAAACTGTAAAGTGTGTAATAGGGTGACTTGACTTAGAAAAGCAGGGAATGCGTAAAAGCACGCCTACTTAAAGATCTACGGTAGGCGTTTCACAGGGATTACGTCAACACACCTCGCTCGGTGTGTTCGGTGAGCATTGAAAGTATCGTCACACATAGCAAAACAACAAACAAGCAGCTTGTTGTTACGTACCGTTTTCCGACTTATACATGGTTAGGCAAAACCCTCCAGAGTCAAGCCAGCGTCCGCTGCCACTGCTTCAACACGATAGCTGCTAATCTCTCGCAAAACGCCATTTATTTATAGAAAGACTGATGTCGGGACCTGCCGCATCAAACTTGTACACCAACACTTGTTCTGGTGCTCGTGATGCCGTATTACTCAAATTTATTCTAAGCTTGGAAACTGGATGACAGACGAAGACTTGGTCAATTGTGGATGTAAAAATCGGCTAGGTATGTCCTGCAACTGAGCCCATGCATTACTGGCTGGATGTCATCAACGATGTACAGCAACATTTGACGGACGACGCTGACGCCTCCGATAAGCCAGCACCGACGAACGTCTAGCCTAGTCCTACTCATAGTACGCGTGGCAACGATTGAATGGGAAGTCTTTCGTACACAATGGAATTCCCCATTCCAGTCAGCGATTAGACTTTGCTATATCGCAGAGCCTTCATAGGTTAGCATTGTAGCGATTTTCCGATAGTAGGCTCGCTGGGTCCGTCATCGTCTGACGTTGGGTCTCCAAAGAAGATCATCTAGTCGATTTTTGATCAGCTCGCCGATTTCGTCCGCGGAAAAACGACCTTGGCTTACCAAATCTTCTAAACTTTTCCCTTTCGTCTCTGGATAGAAGGCGTCTGTAATAAATTAGCTAGTTTCCTTTTCAGGATGTGCTAAGCCTTACACAGGATTGCTATCGCTGCAATGGTCAATACGATGAAGACTAATATATTTGTCAGTTCTATTCATGCTTGAAGGAGTTTCACCTTGCTAACCTAAGAAATATTTCCATCCGATAGTAGCGATGGCGGTGGCGCCTGGTGTCACGAAAATCTAACACATGGTCAGCTTATTATGCTGGTTCAAAGTTGCGCTGCAACAACTTGGCCTTCAAAGCGGCATCTGACTGGAAAGCCACAGTGCAAACTCACAATGCAAGCAATGAAATATGTGCAAGTGGCGAGAGCGACCCCTCGAGACCGAATATTAGTCGGGTAGATCTCTGCGCTGTAGACAAAGGAAGCGGCGTCAATGAAAGCGCCGTAAAAGAGAACAAAGCTGGAATCTGTTTGTTAGCTAATGTTGGGAGAGACCATCGCACATGGAAATAACGGATTGCCTACACAAACATAGCAACAAGCGCTATACGCTGGCCGGTGGCGCTTTTTATTGGTCCTTCGATGAACTCGGCTATCATTGCTGTTTCGATCGAAATCGCAATCAGGCAACCGGCGAAACCGATAATGAGTGACTGAAACCGAAAGGCATCAGTGATACAGACTCGAGTAGAAAAGATGAGATGCAGTAAAGGATGCTTACTGGTCTTCGGCCAAGCCGGTCGATGAAAAGGGCTGACACTACATTTCCAATCGCACCGACAAGCGTGAAAATGCAATACATAAGCAAAGGAATGTATCCATCTAGGCCAAGGTTTTGGTATATGAGGACACTATAGTAGCTGATGAACAAGGCGCCCGACGCGTTTGCGGCGAACTGAATGAAGCACGACAATAACGCTCGTCTGCGGTACGCCGCGGTTTGAAAAATGATGCGGTAGCCTCCGGGGATCTTAGTTTCTAAAGCGACCTGCTTTTCCAAGCGTGCCACCTCGAGCTCAAATCCACGCTTGTCGGAATCTCCTTCTCTGGTGTGGAGCCTTTGCAGGACTAGCCGGGCTTCGTCTGGCAACCCGCGGGCCAGAAGCCACCGCGGGGACTCAGGTATCCATAAACATCCGATCGCGAGGAGAACCGCTGGTAGTGCTGTGAAGCCCAAAGGGCCACGAAAACCAAAATTGAAGTTGCTTGAAAAATGACAAGCGAAACCGACCCAAGCGCTGACGTTGTAACCGAACACAAGGAATATTCCGTGCATGCCCGTGACCATTCCTCGCTTCTGAGGTGTTGATATCTCTGTTAGATAGGTGGGGGAGAGACATGCGAGAGATCCCAATCCCGCGCCTTGTATGATTCGTGCGACGAGCAACATAGAAACGCTCTGGCTTCCGGCTGTCAAAGCAGCGCCAAACGCGCTGACCAGTGCCCCCAAGACGAGGCTCTTCCTGCGGCCATAGCGGTCAGCTAAGGGGCCAATAGAGCAAGCCCCGATAACGGCGCCAGAAAAGAACAGCGCGTTGATAGTACCGATGATGGAGTTGGTGTGCGTGGCGCCAGGGCCTTTCGTCGGCAGTTGAAAGTACTCATAGAAACCGGGCTGGCCAATTGCTGTCGCAAACGAAGCAAAGCCTGACCTCGTTAGCGTAGCTGATTTATCACATCATAAATAAATACAGACCAAAACCGTAGGTAAAGCTGGCGGTGGCCACTATTGAAGCGATAATCACGTTGAATCGCGTTGTGCTGAGCATCGTGGAGAAGGGGCACTACAAGCTGAGGAAAGATACCCCAACCAGATTACGTTTAAATGATACTGTAGAAACTCCGGCCGGTGGTGGTTTGTACAGCTGTGCAATCATGAGCTGATGAAGTTGGTAGTGTTAAAGTAGGATCTTGTGCGCCCCATGCCATTGGCGCTTACATTAGCATTAGCTGCAGTAGGTGCTGCCGTGCCAGGGCCATTCAGTTGCCATATGTTTCTGTTCACAGGTTGCGCGTCCAACGTGTGGGTCTAATGCCCCAAAATCCAGTTTTGGGGATTTGCATCGTGCTCATTGTTGCCCCCTGGGACGATGAGGAAGCTGGTTCTGGCTTTCATTAAGCAAAGGCATCAGCTTCCAGCGAATAACATTGGCGTGTCACAACAGATGGCTGAATTGATGGAGGCATATTGTGGGTCATGGACTAGAAGATAGGCTTGATATTAAGGGGTTACTTCATCGCGGCTGTTTATGGATCTACATGCGAACAAGAAACCCTTGCAGAGCATGGATCTGTACAGAAAGCAACAATTGGCTCCTGGACAATGCTGAGGCGGTGTTGAAGCCATTTTGACACCCACAAAACGATAGTACAGTAGTCAATACGGATAAACACATAGGTAATTACGCCCGGCGGTGAAGCTGAATGCCCTTACCTTCATGACGTCAGTACCTTCTCCACTTTAGCTTTAGCTCCGACCAAATCGGCGTCTGGTTCTAGACATTCTAGAATTGATACAGCGGCCATTTGTGGATCCTTTATTTTATGTCGCAAAACGTAGAACCGCGCTTAGAAAAATTCGCATTACAGTACAGTACCTTCTAATGACGACTGCTAGCTGATTCATTAGCAAGAGTAGCCGAAAATGGCTGCAATGAATTGCTTCCCTTAAGCCAAGATCCACAAACCGATTTTTGTTGTGATTGCAGTTAACTTGAACTTGACTCTATGCACAGAAGATACGTACAGTTATATGCAAATATTCCTTCCTCTTTTAAACAACTCTTTTATTTTCTAATGCTTATCCACACAGTGTGGTGCAACCATTAGCACACACTATATACAGCTGCCCTGCGCGGAAATAAAGAGGACTAAGCAGTTTTGCTAAGTATTTGGGCCTGTCGTCTGTACTGTCATTATGTAATAGGATAACGCATGGGTGTTTGCTATATACTTTTGAGTACCTCCTGCGCTAAGTAATCACCACTAAATGCAGCTTACTTTGGAGCCATTTATGGATTATGGTCAACTATGCTAGGTAGATCTAAGTACCTTACAAGCTCCACTCTGATTTGAAAGAGAAGGTATTTGTCTTTAAAGAGGAAGATGTATTTGCATACAGTAGTCAGCGAAAAAGCCTTCATCCTATTCCCAACTCTCTGATCTCTCGCCGCTCGGACGTGTAAGCTTTTTGCTGCTTACACAGTGTGGTTATTTTGTTTGTTTTACAGATCTACATCGTAGATGTGGTGTACGTCAGCTTAGACCGGATCCAAACAGTTAAACATGTTCTCCATCTCCAATAACAGACGTTGGGTAATCCAAAACTGGCCCTTCAACCCACTTAAGACCCCTGGTGTTGATGACACAAAAGCCATTGTTTGCTCTAAGAAATTGATGGAGCACCCCTGTCAGTGAAAAGCTCCAGTGGGTTGGTGTCGCCGTGCTAGTTCAAACTGTGTCGATGCCAAGATGCCAGACGTCCGTGCGGAAACACATCAGAGAGTTGCAGAGAGTTGAGAATAAGCATGAAGCCCTTTTCGCTGACCCCTGTATAACTGTACAGTACTGGAAAGCAGATGGAATTTTCCTCTTCTCACAAATGGTGCAGTGCTTCTTAAAGTGTCTTGACCTGTACGAGCCAGCCGCAAAATGGAAATGGTTTAACACAGAACCTCCAGTCGTACATGACCAAACACTTGTAAAGAGCTAACGAGGATTAGGTTTCCCATTCAGGTACCTCACATACCAAGCGAAATGCATAAAGTTGCCATCATCACGGGTGGAGGTAACTCATCTCAGTCCCAAATGCATCGGTAGCTCATACTCATCAACGCGTACAGACAGTGGCATAGGCCTATCCGTTGCCACAGCTCTCCTCCAACGAGATGCGTGGCATGTTCACATCATAGGAACAAATCCTACGAAAGGAGAAAGAGCGCTTTCCATCCTCGGCAACAATGCTTACTTTTACCGGGAAGATGTCACGAATTACCAAGGTCTTGCAGAGGTGTTTGGAAGAATATTCGCGCGGGAGCAACGCCTTGATTTCGTGTTCGCCAACGCTGGCGTCGTTGGTCGGCCGCAATTTGAATCAATGCACAGCCAAGTACCGCCCTGCCTCGAACAGCAACCGCCGGCGCTAGATCAATACGTCTGCGACGTCAACTTCAAAGGCGTTGTCTCGACGGTCCATTTGGCGCAGTACTATTTTGCAAAAAACCTGACGGAGGACCAAAGCTTAGTGATTACTGGTAGTTGCGCCAGCATATGGCCAGCTTCTTTGTACCCACTGTATACAGCATCCAAGGTGACGCAACCCTTTTCCAGTATCCTAAACAATGATGCTAATTTCTAAAAGTTTGCTGTCTTGGGTCTCACAAAGGCGATTGCAAGTTCTATGTATCATCAATATGGAGTCCGATGCAATATCATTTGCCCTGGATTAATCCGAACAGTAAGAGGTCCGGTGATAAGAGGAGAGGATGCATCAGTAATTTTTGGTCAGGAGCTTCTAGAGCAAGAACGCTGGGAGAATTTCCCACAGCAACACTTCACTCCAATCGAGCGTGTAACCGAATGCGTTCTAACGTTGGTTTTCGGCCCGGGCATGACCGACGGACACAGCAGGTATGTCAAGAAAGACGACATGTGGGGCCGCGCTGTAGTAATCTTTGGCGATGAATGTTTCTTCGTGGATGAGCCTGGGCACTATTGTCGAGGTCTAGAGGATCTGATGAAGTTATCCTCCTGGTATCGACTTGGATAACATGCCACAGAGTCGGATTTTGTTGCAATAGCCGGAATCCCGGGTTGAAGTGGCTCTGCAACCGGCCTTCCATGTGACGGGCAGACCGGAGGAAACATATCTTCTCAACCACTTCAATGCGCACTTCTATTAGTGCTTCTAGATTATAGACAGGCATAGAACAAGAACACCATACGCTTACCCCCCTACCTTACGGATTAGAAATTCCCACTTCACGGGTACCCTGTGATCCCAGCAGGTTTCCTGAGAGGAATGAAATTTGATGAAGTAGTGCAAAAGGTGGCCCAACATTGACTCAGGCCAAACCACATCTGCTAAACTTCCCTCTCAAACACGGCTCAGTTACAAGAGCCCTTATGGCTTTAAGCTTTGAGAGAGGCAGAGATAGAGTTGAACTCTCGTTCGTTTCTTCTTCCGGCATATATGCCCGAGAGCCAGGAGACCGGACGTTTCTAGTTTAACTATGCTGCGAGAAAGAGCTGGGCATTTGATACTTTTTACTGGAAATATTTAGACGAATCTTTCTTTCGCGAGCGTGGAGAGAACGTACCTTCTGAAGGGCTATGAAAAACGAGGGTGCATCTCCTCAGTTCGGAAGAGCAAGCTGCGATAGAGCTGTTAGTGCAAAAACGAGTTTTAGTTGAATGGGAAGATGCAGCGGCAAGACAGCGTCTGCCAACCTTCTTGTTCAGCTAGTCATGTTAGATAGAAAATACACAGTGAGCGTCCACGGATGGGATTGCGGGAGGCAACTTCCAGTCCTCGAGTACTACTTTCGAGCAGCATCGCAGACGTAGGAATAGCGCTCGATTCCTGTTTCTTCATGTTATCAACTTTGAGGCGTATCTTTGAGATCATCGGCTTCGTGCACTGCTATATCTTCTTCATCGATCCAGCCGGCAAACCTACCTACACACATTAGAAGGAAAAGAAGAGGGCGATAGCGACATCATCATGAATTGATAGGTCCCATTCGACGCGTGAGAACAGCTTAATTTGCCATACATGCATTCAAGTAACCTGGATGTTACGAGCAGGCCAGGGCAACCAACTGTGGCACAAAGCAAAAGCTTCGGTAATGATGACTCTGGCATCATTATCCCCTGTTCTGCATTATATAGTTACGCCGGCCAGGCACCAACTGGTTGGGCCGTAACACTGGATACGATTACACCGACAAGAAGCACCAAAAAACAGACATATTTTACTTTCACAAGCGCTTCAGTCTAAAAGCCGTTTTTTCAGAAGAATAGTCTTCCTTCTTCGAAGACTGGGCGGGCTGACGGATGTTTCAAAAAGGCAACTTAGCGAAGAGCGTCAAACTGCGAAATGAATGGTCAATAAGAGTAGTTTACATCGGAGAAAAGGATGCAAGTTGGAAGCTTACATGAAAAGGTGAACCGAAAAGACTTTCCTAGGAGAAATGGTAAGCGATGGATACAGTAAAAGGCGTAATGGGTTTCGTCAAAATGTTTACTTAACATCTTTAGTAGTGGTGGTGTGGAACCGTTGCTTACTTGGCGGAACAGCTTACACTTGTAGTGACCAAGTACCCTCTGGACGGTCGCTAACAGAGCCAGAACTGACTTACTAGTAAGCCGTCAGCAACCCAGCCTAAGAAAAACCCCCAGGGCGCCCATCTTTGCTCCCTTGGCCTTGGTCCCGTGGTTCTCCCTCTTCTTAATTGGAGACGACTGGTGCCAGCCATCATTATGGCGCCGCAACTGGATGCCGCACAGCGTTCCCTGATCAAAACTCTACTAACACAAGGATTCGAAAACAAGACCATTGCCTCAAATGCATCATGCTCTCTGCATACCGTTCAGAAGATGCGTCGCGAGAGACTGGATTCTGACATGCCCACCCGAAAGCCAGCCCGTGTTGGCCGTCGCAGCCGCATGACAACACGCATGCAGGAGGCCCTATGTAATAGACTAATCAAACAGCCATATATGTATCGATGCGAAATGGCAGACTTCCTATATCGTAGCTTTGGGATGAGAATATCGGAGCGATCAATCGGCCGGACCCTGCAGTCAATTAGGTGGACGAGAAAGACGATCCGCCGCATTGCACAACAACGTGACGACGACCTTCGAGACCATTATCTTCATCGCATCTCGCAATACCAGTCGTATCAGCTTGTCTTTGTCGATGAGTCTGGATGCGACAGCAGAGCGGGATACCGGCGTTGGGGGTGGTCGCCGAAAGGGTCGTCTCCAGTGGAGACCACGAGGTTCGGTCGCGGGAAAAGATGGCACATTCTGCCAGCCTACGCTCAAGATGGCATTGTTTTGAGGCGAGTATACCAAGGATCAACCGACAGTGACTTATTCGAGGACTTTATAGCCCAGCTACTGCATCACTGTGGCAGATATCCAGAGCCAAAATCCGTCCTCGTTATGGATAATGCTTCATGGCATCATTCGGAGAAGATTATACAGATATGCCGAGATGCGGGAGTGGTAGTGGAATTTCTGTCTCCATACTCACCCGACTTCAACCCTATTGAGGAACACTTTGGAGTCCTCAAAAAGTTTATTAAGAAAAAATGGCATGAAAATGAGGACTTTATTTCTAGGGAGTTTAAGATGTTTCTGGAATGGTGCGTTGACGTGGTTGGGGACGATGCTGACGTAGCAGAGGCTCACTTTCGTCACGCGGGGATATCTATCACAAAACCACCAGAACAAGTGCAATTACTTTAATAAAGACGCCATAAGATGCTAGCGCCTAACTCTGGCCTTCAAGGCTTTGTCTCTGCTGAAACCTTTCAACGTTGCTAACGAACTGCAAAGCAATGCCCGGCTTCACCCCGCCTTTTACCATTAAATCGGCAGCCACCTTTGGGTGCTTCAAGATTGAATTCAGTTCGAGAAACTGGTCTATCGCAAACTGATTCGCAACTTGCAGGGCCTCTCTCCACTTATCGTCTTTAACTTGTTGCAGATTCCAGTCGTAATATTCCTCAAGTCTATCCATCCTATCACCCTCAACCTCCCTAGCGTCACTGCTGAAGCTTGTCTCGCCGCTACCATGGAGCCTACCGTTTGACGAGGCATGAGCTTTGCAGCCACGACAATCGATGGAGTCCTCCGCCTTCCGCTTCCGGCTGTCATTTAGTATGTCACCAAGAATTTTGGATGGGATCTCGATGTTGATGTTAACCTCCTCCTCTTTCTCTCCTTCCTTCATATTTCTCTGGATATGATTAAAAATCTCTTCTAGGTGCCTCGGTAGCAGCCTATGGTGGTTTCCCCGTTCGTCAATCCAGCAGTGGGGTCCTTGCTTGCAGAATTTGCCTCTGCAGCGATGATGCTTATATACTCGAGTCCAAAGACCGGCATCGGCGGCTCTCTGAAGCTTTTGAGCCTTAGTAGCGCTCTGCCCTTTCTTTTTGCCTTTTGCCGACGTGGCATCGCCTGTGGCTTCCTTATAAACAATCTTGATGCTAAGAGTAATCTTCCTCCTCTTACTAAATAAGACGCTGAGGCCTTCTATATGACTGTGTAGGATATTCCAATCGATTTTTAGGCCTTCGAATCGTTTCTTTAGGCCTTGCTGACGGCTTTGCTTGATAGATATGTCGACAATCGCTTCTTCATATGTATACTTATCCGTAGGAAACTTGTGCTCATCCTCCAATAGGGCTGTAAGTCGAGGCCTGAAAGTAGTCTCCCAGAAATCGCCTGGAGCCAGAACGAGATCAAGATCCGTATCCGAACAAACTTGCCTTGCTCGGATCTTGCTACGTTGAGAGACCTTCCACCGAAAATCATAATGAATGCACACCGGGTTGTCCTTGTCATACTGCTTAGTGCTGTCCCAATCGGTTAGTCGAAGAAGAGGTAATGCAAGATCGCCACTTGGCTGATCGGCTTGTTCGACATCGGAGCCGGCTCGGTCGGCGGTTGAACTTGGTTGTCCGCCAATCGGTCCGTCTGTAGGGAAGTCGTAGGTCGGAAGCTCGGGGATTTCATAACCGATAGTAAAGCCGTCGTCGGGCCAGTCAAAGCTTGGACCTGCCATGATGGTGTGCCTTATGAATCAAGCTGGGTTGAGGCGGCAGCGGCATCGTTGTCAGACTGCATCGTCGCACCTTCGTGGCGACGACAAGAGACAGCGTGGCCCTTCTAGAAAGTTTCCACAGGGTTCCATGAGTTTCTATGGACCCACCCACCCATGTCCTTGCTTTTCAGAGCTTAGCCACCAAGACCGCTTTTCGCAGCACCACAAACAAACCGTTCGCCCGCCCTCACATTCTGTCAAAACAAGCTTAATCTGATCGTCAGATCATCAACGGGATGAACGGCCCCAGTGAAGCAGGGGCTACATCAACGCACTGGGGCAAAAGCTGGCCCCTGGACCCATATGCCTTGCCCCACTATCTTGAAGAACGATGCGACCTGATCTAGGACATTTTCGCATGCATGTCCTGGTGAGCCTAGTTCGCCAATGCCAATGTGTATTCGCCTATAGCTCACCAATCAAGAATCTCGCCATGCCCTGCGCCGACATATCATCGCTGCACCGCCGTACGCCCACATGCTAAAGGAGGTCCCTGGTTCGTTCTCGTGATTCGTTTCAGAGACATCCACCAAGTGACTGTGAGCTCTTCGCCAATTATCTGGCACAGCTAGCTGCATGTCGTAAAGCATCATCACATCCGGGCATGCCAAGCGCCAGCCTGATCTTGTGCCTAGCAGATATAGGAGAACGTCCCCGCGCATATCCGGTCGTCTTATTTGGACGTCTTCTGCTCGCTGTCTCAATCACCTTTTGAGATATGAGCGGTCTCGAACCACTCATCCTCATTCGAACGCATAACCGCCATGTCTAATCCCCAAACCTACACGGTCGGTTGGATCTGCGCCGTCACTCCCGAGTCCGTCGCCGCCCGTGTTTTCCTTGACGATGAACATGAACCCCCGCGACAGGTCGCCCAAAACGACAACAACAGCTATATTCTGGGCAGGATTGGCAGCCATAACGTTGTCGTTGCTACCTTACCCGACGGCGAATATGGGACGACCTCGGCGGCAGTAGTAGCCAGAGACATGCTCCACAGCTTTCCAAACGTGCGCATCGGGCTGATGGTCGGTATTGGGGGCGGCGCGCCTAGCCGCAAACATGACATACGGCTCGGGGATGTCGTTGTCAGTAGCCCAAGTGGCGGGAAAGGCGGCGTTTTCCAGTATGACTTTGGTAAAACTATCCAGAATCTTTCTTTCCAAGAAACTGGATTTTTGAACCAACCGCCGATGGTGCTACGAACAGCGCTTGCCGCCCTTAGAAGCTTGTATGAAATGAAGGGCCACCAGCTGGCCAATAACATAGACGAGGCCTTACAGAAGATCAAGAAGCGGAAGAAATATACACGACCTGGCTTAGCAAGCGACAGATTATATAGATCTGACATTGTGCATCCCTCAGATTCATCTAATGACTGCGACGTTATATGCGGCGACGATACTACCTCCCTAATAGCCCGACCCAAACGAGACGAAGAGGACGACGATCCTGCCATTCACTATGGCCTGATTGCTAGTGGAAATCAGCTGATGAAGGATGCGCGTATCCGGGATAAGTTAGCGGCGGAAAGGGATGTCCTCTGCTTCGAGATGGAGGCCGCAGGCCTATTGAACCACTTCCCGTGTCTAGTCGTCCGGGGAATTTGCGACTACGCCGACTCGCATAAGAACAAGGAGTGGCAAGGATTCGCAGCCATGATGGCGGCGGCCTATGCGAAGGATCTCTTACTTCAGATCCCACCAAATAGCGTTGAGGCAGAGAAGCCAATCCTTGACGTACTCAACACGAGTCAGTATCACAAAGCCACCCTAGTAATGCTATCTAACGTTTTAGCAGTTCAGGGAGATATACACCGCTTGAATCACACAGTTGAGACTATGCACTCGAAACACACGTAAGAGCAAACTCGTTGCTGCTTAATAAAGCTATATCCTGACTTCGCCAGGGTTCTTCTATTTGACTTACGAAAGGGTCTAGAGGATCTAAAGCTCGGTAAAGCCGAAGATCTATCTATTACCCGCAAACCTCATTTCGTCGTCCCCTTTGCTTCCGACCCTGACTTCGTGAACCGACCTAATATCTCGGAATGGATGGAAAAGCAGTATGCTGGGCCTGCGAGCCGCTTTGGTCTCGTGGGTCTGGGTGGGTTCGGGTATGTTGGCTTTGCTTCATTTAGCAGCCTACGCTAACGCAGCTATAGCAAATCGCAGATGGCCATCCAATTCGCTTACCACATCCACGCCGCGTCGTCCGGAACTAGCGTCTTCTGGGTCCGCGGCAGCACAAACGCAACATTCGAAGAGTCCTACCGCTCTATAGCAGATGTGCTAGCTCTTCCTCGTCGCCACGAACCTGGCGTCAATGTCGCGGCGCTGGTCTGCGACTGGCTGCAGAGAGAGGATGCGGGGGCGTGGCTAATGATTGTCGACAATGTAGATGACGTTGCCATGCTGTTTTCCGAAGGCGGTATTAACGATAGCACACCGACGCCGATGGCATCGTATCTACCCAATTCGGATAATGGCAAGATTCTGTTTACGTCGCGCAGCCGAGACGCCGCAGAGAGTCTGACAGGCAGCGGCAAGACAATTCTTGAAGTGCCTATAATGGATAAAGAACAGGCACTACTGCTTCTCCAAAACAAGCTAGGCCAAGACATCGATGAGGCCGCCTCGTTGCGTCTGATTCACACTCTCAACCGTATCCCGCTCGCTGTAAACCAAGCAGCAGCATACATCTATAAACGAAGTCCCCGGGTGACTATTAGTTCGTATTTGGAGGAATTCCAGAAGAGTGAAAAGCGGAAGGGTACTCTGCTTCGCAGTGATAGAGGGGATATCAGGCGATATAAAGGGGTGTCTAACTCTATCATTATAACTTGGCAAGTGACATTTGAGCAGATCAAACGGGAGCGACCCCGAGCTTCCAACCTTCTGTCACTGATGAGCTATTTCAATGCACAAAACATACCTGAGTATATGCTGTATAGATATAACAGCAACCCATTAAAACCTCAGGAGAGTGACGACAACGACAAAGACGATAACGACGATGACGAAGCTGACGACAATCATGATTTTGAGGACGATTTAGATATGCTCCGAAGCTATTCGCTTATTTCACTAAGTACGGTATCTGGGTTTTGTGAGATGCACTCACTAGTACAGTTTTGTACAAAGGAATGGATTTTAAAGCTCGGTTGCTTAGAGCGGTGGAGGAAACTCTTCCTCCAGTCCGCCTCGCAACACTTTCCATCAGGCGTGTACGAAACATGGGAACAGTGTCAAACATTAATGCCCCATATCGAGCCGCTGTTGAATGAAAAGCCGTCTGAAGAAAGCGACCAGTTAAAGTGGAGCAAGCTGTTGACGAATATGTGTTGGTATTCACTTATGCTAGGGGACTATTCCAGGGCTGAGGCTGTTATACAAGAGGCTGTACGAGTTCGCGAGGAATATCTAGGTCATGAGCATCCCGACACACTGACGAGCATGGCCAACCTGGCGTCGACGTTTTGGAACCAAGGCCGATGGAAGGAGGCTGAGGAGCTGGACGTGCGGGTAATGGAGACGAGAAAGAGGGTGCTTGGAGAGGAGCATCCTGACACAATGACTAGCATAGCCAACCTGGCGTCGACGTATAGGAACCAAGGCCGATTGAAGGAGGCTGAGGAGCTGGAGGTGCGGGTAATGGAGACGAGAAAGAGGGTGCTTGGAGAGGAGCATCCTGACACAATGACCAGCATAGCCAACCTGGCGTCGACATATAGGAACCAAGGCCGATTGAAGGAGGCTGAGGAGCTGGAGGTGCGGGTAATGGAGACGAGAAAGAGGGTGCTTGGAGAGGAGCATCCTGACACACTGACCAGCATGGCCAACCTGGCGTCGACGTTTTGGAACCAAGGCCGATGGAAGGAGGCTGATGACCTTCAAGAAAAGGAATTTAGTATTTGCTCGAGGGTACTTGGAGAGGAGCATCCCAATACACTGACGAGCATAGCCAACCTGGCGTCGACGTACAGGAACCAAGGCCGATGGAAGGAGGCCGAGGAGCTGGAGGTGCGGGTAATGGAGACGAGTAAGAGGGTGCTTGGAGAGGAGCATCCCGACACACTGACGAGCATAGCCAACCTGGCGTCGACGTTTTGGAACCAAGGCCGATGGAAGGAGGCCGAGGAGCTGGAGGTGCGGGTAATGGAGACGAGTTTGAGGGTGCTTGGAGAGGAGCATCCCTCCACACTGACCAGCATGGCCAGCCTGGCTCATACATGGAAAAGCCAGGGCCGGCTGGTCGACGCAATCCAGTTGATGCGTGACTGCCTTGGGCTTCAGCAACGCTGCCTTGGAGTCAACCATCCCGACACCATATCCTCCCTTTCAAATCTTGAGGAGTGGGAACACGTTGAAGTTGCAAAGAAGCGAATTATCTTCAAGGTTCCGAAGCGGAAGAAGCGAGTTAGCTTTAAGCGTGATCTATATAGACGATAACAGCTTAGCTGGAATAGTGACAAACAAAAGCAACTGCAGAGTAACTCCAAACAAACCAACTATGCTAAACGATTTACGAATCCCATAATAATCATTGTGAGGCGGAAGAAGAGGCGGCCGGAATGAAGAAGGAGAGCACAAATGAGTGCAAGTCACCGTTTGGTTGGGGTGGACCCTACACGGATTACCAGTGGGAGGAAAACGGCCAATTCTGGCTCTGTTAGCAGTTGTCCCATGAGTACCTGGTCATGACAAGTGTAGTCTGCCAAGCCGAGTAAGCCACGGCTCCACACCACCACTACTAAAGATGTTAATTAAAATATTTCGCGAAACCCATTACGCCTTTTACTGTAAATCTAGACGCAATTGTAACACTAAGGTTAGGCAAAGCATCAGTAGAAGAACTATTAAAAATATAGAAATATTCAAGAAAGAAACGTTCAAATTTTAATACTCTTTGATTAGAATAGCAATCTTAGATATCAATTTGGGATAGCCGACCTTAAACGTTTGGTCGCTCCTGATTATGAGCGCGAGACGATGGCATAGCTTAGACGTGCTACTTTTTGACTGGGAAGACTCTACGTTTACTAACTACAACCAATATGGCGGCTTTCTAATGAGGGTTCAATCCTCTGTTCTATATCGGACTTTGACTCCTTAACTAGCAAAGTATTGCTTGATCATACTAATACTAAGGTGTCTGAGTATCTACTTACTTGTTACGGCCCAACCAGTCGGTAGCTGGCCGGCGGAGCCATATATTGCAGGATAGGGGATAAGATGCCAGAGTCATTATTACCGAAGCTTTTGCTTTGTGCCACAGTTGGTTGCCCTAACCTGCTCGTAGCATTAATAATTATGAAATCAAAATAGACTCTCTTAGTTTATGTGACGCCTTTGTGTTACTGGGTTCGTTTGTCCTTCATCCAAGCCCTTTATCCCTCGTGTGACGTAGCTGTCACGCTTGTTATGACCCGCACACGCTGACCTTGCCTTCTTAAAGCTGGCCGTAATTGAACGGGCATTTGAATATGATCTACACCAAACTTTAAGTTCTTTCGAAAGACTTAAGTTTTTCAGATTATTAATGCCGACTAGTTTCGAACTAAACAACCAAGGCACTTTCTACTTACAACCTGCACCTCGCTTTGATATCTACCAGCTTTGAGAACAACTAACTAATCAAGCAATGAACAGAAGAAATAGAAAAGATATATTACTATATAAAAAGAAGTTAGAATCCAAGGTGTCTACGAGTTTGAAAGCTTTGACTATAACCCTCTTTTACTTAAGTAGCCTCTAATAAATCACATCCCTAAACAGCGATTATATGCTGAAGTTTGTACTAGCTTAGAGCAAAAGTTATCTATTAATGTTTAAGGTCTGGCGTAGAGTAAATAGGTATTAGAAAAGTAGTCAAAGTCCCTCTGTTGCCGGGAAATATCTTAACGTAGTTGGCGAATATCGACTTGCCGTCTGAGTACATTACAGACAGCTCACACCAAATTAAATGAAATTGCGGCGGGTTGTAGACTTGTATAGTGTCCGAACTAACTTCTGTCAAAGCTAGTTTTCCCTCCTCGAAGCTAATGCCGAAAACAATCATGTCGCGGCTGCGACCGGCCTTCTCTGTTTCTAGCTTGTCATGGAGCCATCTCTTGCATGAGCCCATGTTTGGCGTAGCGCAGCCACCCACTGAAGTAACCATGCCACAACTCATGCACTGGCCTGCTAGTGAAGTACTGGCGGGTCGCATTTACTATCACCATGCCTAGTCAATAACACAGGATGACAAGGGACCGTCCAAGGAATACAACGTTGTTGGCGTTAGCGCCGACTGAAGGAACCTATATTGAGGAAGGGAAATAAGGATTCGTCACACTTCAAAGAAGAGTCCAAAAAGGGTGGACCACACCAACAAGCCTCGCCATAGATGTACCTCAAGGTATCCCCTTTTCCAACGAGGGGTTCACCTAGAGAAAAGTAGAGCTTGTGGGGTTATTGTATATGCGAGCTGAACACGACTAAGGCCCTCGCTGAATAACGTTGTCCGCAAGCCTCCTTATCGGTGACATCCAAAGCCAGCTGATTGGTTTCACTGGGCATGTTGGGACGCAATGGAAAGCCCAGTATGCTAGAGACGCATTTGCAAGCCCACAAGCTTGTGGTGGTGTCAAAGGGCTGGATATGTATCCGTCATATGAGCTACAATCCGGACTCCAGGAGTAGAGGAGCGCAATCTCAAAAGGTTTCCAGCACATTAACAGTGTAGTTTTGGCCTGCTTTAGTAGCTTCAATGTGCACAAATATAAAAACAGTTTTCCCAACAGGTTATGAAATTGCTCCTTTTCTACTTCATCTCTTCTTCTCTGTTTACTCGTTCGCAACGGTAACTTAGTGTCGATATGTCTCTTGATTCCTTGCCTGACAACCCTAAAACACCTTGCAATGAGGTCAACCGTTGGATCAGTCGCATTAATGAGGTTCATTCATCTTATCAAGAAGAAGAGAAAGCGGCGCACGCCGAACTCGAAGCTCGAATCGCAGATCTGAACCGAAGATTTAAAGACGCCGCGGAAAAACGGATGAAAGAGTATGAGAGCACACTGCATGGCCTGGTACAAAACCCTCCTTCTACACTGGTAAGGTTATTTGCTCTATTTCTGATAAGGTGTCGCTAATAGAGTTTATTTCTATAGAGCGGTACCAAACCGTCGCGATACTGTCTCGCTCCGTCTCATCACGTTACTTATAACCAACAGACCGCAAGTGAAACTCTATCGAAACACATCGAACCCGGGGAGACGAACAGTAGCACGGCAAACCAGTCGCCGCTTCAACAACAAAGCCGGGAAATGACTTTGGAATATATTCTATCAGCCGATGCGGAGAAACCCCAGACGCGTTCGCCTTGCTCAAGCGCGTACGCAGATGTAGAGAATTCTAGCGTTCATTGCAATTTATCCCAATCGTTTGGTGATACGCATCCGTACGGCGAGACACCTGAAACATACATAACTACTCAAGCCAATTCTACTCTACCTCACAGCTCAGTTCTTCAGGACTGTGGATTTGACAGACGCAGAAAGCCCTCGCATGAGTTGAATCCAAACCCTAGTAAGCAACCAAGGATAAAGAGATTTACTCACAGGACGCGGAGCGGTTGTCTTACTTGCCGGGAACGCAGAATAAAATGTGACGAAACTCAGCCAACATGTAAGATAACTCCTATGATCAATGCAGAAGTTAGCTGACGAAACAGGCCAGAAATGTGTGAAGAGGGGATGTTCCTGTAGTTACAAGCCACTTGGGTCATCGCGGACTTATAAATTCATTCAGCCGCGAGAAGCAACGCAAGGAACCATCGCTAGCTTCACCTACTGTAACTCCCTGGGACCATCAAATAGGGGATGACGGCATAAATAAGCAGTACAAACCCTACTACTTTAATGAGACTTTGCCAGACGACCTGCAGTGTATCTCCAAGAGTGCTATACATTTGATTTGCGATTCTTCCTCTTGTTCACCCCCGAACTCTAGCGAACTCTGTGAGTTCTGTCCCGGATCACTGATCAGACCGTAAATGATGTTACGATCGGTACAGTTGTTCAATGTACGGCGTAGTTAATAGTGCAGAACAGGTGATAATCACAACGGATTTGTCATTGCCAAAGCTTTTGCTGTGTGCCACAGTTGGTTGCCCTGTCCAGCGTGTAACAGATGTATTTAGTGCAAGACCAGGAATTTGGGTCTGCTAGCAGGACAACATGTCTAATTTTCGAAAGAGTTGGAGTTTTATGAGAGGCCTTCTGCTACAAATTATAGGAAACCCTAGACTCCGTCTGATTAGGTGCCAGAGAAGAAAGAGATTTACTCTAGCTGTTTCTGACAATTATCCACCATCTGATCATTGAGGTCGTCAATTGAGTGAAATGCTTACATAAGGGTGCTATGTGAATTGGCTCCCAATAGGCTCACGGGTACCCATGGAACTGACTAAGCAAATTCGATATGGGGCTCATGAGCCAATGAGAGGCACGGCCTGGGTCAAAGTTATCCGTAAAGTTTATGATTTTACGATTTTTGTCACACGGACCACTGCATATATCGGGGCATGCATTCAACCCATGCACCCGGCTATTGTTTCCCATATAAAACTAACGGGGATGTCATTTTGTGCATGAAAACCTTCAAATCGGTAATTACCGAATAGACGGTTATATAATCAACCCAATAACCCCTAGACAGTCTCTAATGAATGGAAGCATCTTTTTTTACCCCATAAGTGGTGGGCAAATTGACTGCGTGACAGTTATGAGCCCAGTACCTCATGGTGACAATTACCAATTGAAAAACCGACTTCCAGAAGGGAGCAGTTCAGACTTATGCCATAGACAAGGGCACTCAATTGACGAAGTTACCGACCCATGAGACTTTGGCAGTCAAGTCCACCAAACAAAACATCAATTCCAATCACACAAGGCTGAACGTTGAAGTGTTGAAACATTCAATCACAAAAGAACTTCTGGTCATCAATTCATATCATCAACACTTATCAAAAAATCACAAAAAGTTCATCTCAACTCAGGGGGACTTACCACATCTGAGGAGTTGAACCCAGGACTCTTAACTTGAACCTTATATAAGTTCATGCTCGACCATACCACTGATACGCAGCCAGGAGGGTTGGAATTACGAAACGGAAGAGACACCTAGTTGCTCATTTTATGCCTCTGAAAGCTTCGGGCAGATAAGACGAACAGGTGGTTCACTTTACAGTCTTCGTGTAACGGAACCGATAAGACTTTTTACAAATTGCGAAAACTCCACAACCCTGAATTGAACCCACGAAGGGGAGCTTGCCAGTCTTACGGTCCTTGCGAATAGCTACAAGTTGGGTGGCTAGACCAACTACACTAAACGGCAGGTTCATTAGACAGGGGGGGCGTCTTGCGTTTTGTTGAGAATCGAGGCGTTGAGATTGGCTATATACCCTCAAACCTCTAGGCAACAATCGACAAAATCACCAACTTGAAACAAGAAGTGTCTAGTCACGAACTCAATCTTGGCCACGGCGAAAAACCAACTGCACAACGATCAGAAGAGAGAGACCAGTTCTCTTTTCAAGAGAGATCATGAATTCAACTACGGAAACTGCAAAATACACACAGCGGCTACAGACTGACAGCGACTGGAACCACTGGTTCAACAACTTACAGATGCTGGCAAACGTTCATGAAGTCTGGGACTATGTGAATCCAAAAGGAACCAAGATTAATACTAAGCCAAGATTGGAATTCCCAGACCCAAAAGACCTCAGACAAGAAGAACGAGCAAACTATAGCAACGTTATCAGCTATGGAAAAGCTATCTATCAAGAAGAAAAAGACCAATACAACCAGGTTCGGCGAAGTCTTCTAGAAATTCACAGTTGGATCATGAACACTGTAGCAGCCACTTATATCAGCCAAGTCAGCAAGGAGCAAACAGTCAGGGATATCATAAAAGCTCTTGAAAAACAGCTAGCGCCAGACAACTTTGGGAGACAACAAATGGTATTGGAAAGATATAACAAGCATATGCTATCAATCAAAAGAGCAAAACTTGGAGGATGGCTCATAATCTATCGAGAAATCATGGATGAAGCCCAAACAATCGGAATCCCTGCTCTCAGCGATCCAGTTACTCAAGTCTCTGAGTTCTTGAAAGCAGTCAAGCAAATTGCACCAGATTACTACACATCTGCCTCTTACGACTTCACAAAGCGATACAAGGATGACCCAACCTACAGTTCGATCAGCAAGACTGCTGGAATTGAGCAAGCTAACGATTTCCGCAGTTGGGTGAGAACTTTCCACCCAGACTGGCTGAATGCTGCTCCATTAAAAGACACGAGTTTCGCTACTTGGCAAGGAGAAAACGAACAAGGAATAAAACAGGGGGCAAAACGAGAGCAAAAGTGTGCAGCTTGCCCAAACGAAAGTCACCGATTTGTTGATTGCAAACATGCCAACCCTAAGAAGCGAGGCCCAAACTATCATGAAGATAATCCAGAAAATAAGAAAGCACTGGAAAGATTGAATGAGTATCTCCAGAAGAAACCACACTTAAAGAGAATAGTTGAAAAACTACGAAAAGGGGCAAGCGATCAGCAGTCTCAAAAGTCCCCAGATCGAGCAACATCTTCCTCAAACTGGAGAAACACTACACAATCATCATCCCACTATACTCAAGAAGTGTCTGATGGAGAAGGATCACTCTCATCTTTCGTCACTATCGTCAATCAAGGAGAAGCAAGTCTCTATTCAGGATTCCCACTGTCAGACAGTGTGATAGTAGACTCAGGAACAGGATTCCACATCTGCAACGACTCCTCAAGACTTCATGATCTCGACTACACAGTCACAAAAGACTTCATCACTGGAGGAGGAGATGTACATGCAATTGCGAAAGGCACAATGATCATCAAACCAAACCAAGGCGGCAAATCCAACAACAAGGAGATCAAAGTCAGAAATGTATGGCTTGTGCCTGGATACCCAACATCGCTCCTTGGGACAGAACCGCTGAAGCAAAAAGGGATCAACTTTACAACAGGAATACCGGGTCTTATCGACTCAAAAGGCAGACTTCTATTCAAAACACCAAACCGATATGGTCAATACATTATTGAAGCTGGCCCAGCTCTGCTGAACAATACCTCGTTCAGCAATACCGAGAAGACTGTGAGATTCAGCCCAACCGTAGAAAGGAAACCAACCAAAGGTTTTCAGTCAACAAGACAACCACTCCCAACATCATCAGCAGAAGCCAAGTTGTGGCATGAGAGACTTGGTCATCCAGGCGCTGAGGGACTGGAACAGCTACTTAAAACAGCTCTTGGGATACAGATAAAAGGAATCACAAAAGTGGAATGTGATGCCTGTGCTGTTGGGAAGGCAACTCGCCAAATTTCCCGCAGAAACCCAGACCATTGGCCAACTGCTGTAGGAGATTATCTATCTCTCGACTTCTTTACACTTAGCAAAGCATACAATGGGGAGAAGGTGATCCTGCTGGTCAGCGATGGCTGGTCAGGGTTCTTCTGGATAAGAACTCTTCGTACTCGAAAGGAGGGACTACAAGCTATGACAGAATTAGCAGCATACCTCGAGAGACAGTGCTTTATCAAAATCTCTATTCTACGCCTAGATTGGGAGGTTGCTTTACGCAATGCGTTTGAACTATGGGCAGCTGTGAATGGATATATGATTGAAAGATCAGCTGAGTACACTGGTGCTCAAAACCCAGCAGAAAGAGCTGGAGGTGCTGTGTTTATGATCATGAGAGCACTTCGATTTCAATCTCGCTTTCCTGAATTGATGGCACCAGAGCTGGCAAAAGCAGCAGTTTATCTGTCAAACAGATTGCCTCGAAGACGCCACAAGTGGCAGACACCATTGGGGTTGGTCAACACTTGGCTGAACTCTCATCAACAGTCTACCCACAAGAGGGCTGAAAAGCCACAACTAGCACACTTGAGGCGATATGGCTGCAGAGCTTACCCCTTGACACAAAACTACAAGAGAGGAATAGAAAAGTCAAACAAAACTGCGCCAAGAGCTCATATTGGCTATCTATGTGGTTATGACAGCACAAATATCTACAGAATCTGGATCCCAGCAATAGGAAAAGTCATGAGAACTAGAGACGTTACTTTCGACGAAAACACGCTGTATGATCCAAGGATTGAGGATACCAGCAAGTTAAGCCAAATGGAACTTGAATTCCAGTTCACAGAAATGGATATCCCATTCACAAATCCAATTGAACAAGACCTAGACACAGCTGGCTGGGATGGAGAAGATTTCAGCGATAATATTACCGGGCCACTACCCGCCTCGAATCCAGCCGCTCAAGAAACAACACCGGCAACACCGATGCAGGAGAAAGAATCAGGGGATTTTCAATTACCTACACCCACTTCTCTATCACCAACAGTACAGCTGTCAGATTCTCAAACAACTGAGGGGGTGAGGGAGACTCCAGAAACTCCAGAAGTATCGCCAACTCCAGAACAATCGGATCAAAGTGAGACCATAGAGGAAACCTCAACAGACCGACTCGAACTACAACAGACACCAGTCATAGAATTGGAACCAGAAGAAATCATACCACAAGATTCCTCCACAGTAATCCCAAACATAGCGAGAAGGGGAAGACCTCGTGGCAGCAGAAATCACAACATCTACAATCGATCAGCCCCTCTTGGTCAAACAAATCAACAGCCACCAGAAGCAACAAGATCATCACAAAGACTGAGAAGAGCAAGAGAATCCCACTTCACACTGCAATCTACGGATACAGTAAAAGGAAGAGATCAATGGGATGCATCAGCAGATGATTTAGGCAATCCACACCAAAAGACACTTCCACCAGTTCCAAAGAATTACAGTGAAGCGATCAAACACCAATACAGTCACAAATGGATTGCTGCAATGAATATTGAACATTTGATCGAGAAGAACGCAGTATGAATCTGGAATTTGGTAGTAAGTATACGGAGTTCTGAATAGTATCATTTCTGTATTTGAATGAGAATACAGAGAATCAACCTACAACAGGTTGCCTCTCTGAGGGGGTGTGTCACACGGACCACTGCATATATCGGGGCATGCATTCAACCCATGCACCCGGCTATTGTTTCCCATATAAAACTAACGGGGATGTCATTTTGTGCATGAAAACCTTCAAATCGGTAATTACCGAATAGACGGTTATATAATCAACCCAATAACCCCTAGACAGTCTCTAATGAATGGAAGCATCTTTTTTTACCCCATAAGTGGTGGGCAAATTGACTGCGTGACAATTTTACTACGATGCACTCTTCAGGCTCACTACCAGCGAATAATGACTCCTGCTCTGCCCTATCTCTCTAGGCCAATCGTTCCGAGTCGGAGCAGCTATGGTCTGAAGAGTTTCTGTAATTGTCGATCCATTCGTTTGCTCCAACGAAACTGGCCTGGTCGGACCAAACGAGTTCTTTAACATGGTGAACGAGATGAGGGAAGACTGCGGTAACATATAATAGGGACAGAAAACATCCAGTCCGCCTGTTTGAAACTTAGATGCGGCGAAACAGTGATGGCTGCACGAGGTAATCTAGGGCGCGGCATGCCAGACGTAAGTTATTTCGGTCTTGAATTGTGAGTATAGGTGAGTCGAAGATGATTGGAAGAACATCGATGGGCAAATCAAGTAAAGGAAAAGAAGGCATTATTCGAAATTGAGTAAGTGATGGAAAGCAATAGCGTTGGAGAGTCATCGCGTTTAGGTGGCAAAGGCTTTATATAAGCTGCCTCTAGATTTCCTTGGCTATTGGGCGATATTATAGAAAATCACCGAGATCAAAGATAACCTAGAAAAGGGGCGTTGACAGGAGTGGAATAGGTGATTCAGGCGGGCTTGATCGAAGGCCGCGTTATTTTGGTACCAATAGAAATCAACGCAGTAACACATATTCACCGCCAGTGGCACTCTTTTGAGAGGCCTTGCAATATTGTAAAATTCTGCTTGGGCAACAACGTTCACCCCCGTAGAGGCGTCTTCATTGATAGCAAGGGTCTCTCATTGATCCACTTAGTGATCCATGAATGAGGCTCAAGAGAAGTTGCCTTCTACAATAAGGAGCTAAGGCCTGACCTCGAACGATTGGAACAACAAATTGATGATGCTTTGGATGAAATGTTGAGGCTGAATCCTTGTTCGGAAGGACATTTGATGCACGAAACCGACGTGACTAAGTTGCCTCGCTAGTTGGAAAAAAAGCACAACATATGAACACGAGTAAGATTCATTCACTGTATTCACTTAGTAGATGACCCAACCGCAAAGCTCTGGTTGCCTTAGCAGTATAAGGAAGCAGTTCACTACCAACGGCATTTGCCTTACAGGAGCCGAAAAAAGTCCCTTTATCACATTTCTCCTATTGTGTTCGTGTTCGACAAAAAGGAATGAACATAGTTTCTAAAAAGAGCGTGAACACTGGCTCGCTCAAGGCTCCGTTGGGTTGGTTCTAGAATCACGTCGCACATGCACGAAGTCATTTCCCAACTCAGCCCTTGGCATCACACTGCTCCAGGAGATATATGCGGAAACTTCGCATGGGAAAGTGTACTAGATCCTGTCTATTGGTGGTATCGACATCGTAGAAACTGCGATATTGGACTAGCTGTTGCTCAAGGAGCTGCTGTATCGTTCAATGTCTGCCTGAGTTGACTGGCCAGGGGTTAACGAAAGCCCACCTCAAGCCGCCGTCTGTCTCGACTTATCCGATCGCGTGAAGGTACGAAATGGGCACCAGAGGCTTTGAGAGCCGTGCACAGTTACTCTCTTGTTGCTTATAGTATCCGGGTCATGTCCGGTTGTCAGTGGTGGCAATGCGGTACATCTAACAATAGACCATGATATTGGAATCAAGCACTAACGGGTTGGGCGTGAGCCTTGATTGCGGCCTCTAGTCGGTCTTCAGCCACGCTGAGTCGCTTCCGCGTTTGAAAAGTTGTCGTCAATGCCAGAATCTAACAAGTAGCGGCTGCTGTGTAGTGGCAGAAGCCTTGCGACTGATCACACGCGTCGGTCAGATTAACACACGGTAAGGTGAGCAGGCGATTGTGCAGCGAAGGAGCCAGGTGAAAGACGTATGCATTTTCGTTAGGGTGGCTGCATGTTGGAGAATCGCTGGTGGATTGCTGTGAAGTCTTATGGATTGAGAGCTTATCAATAGATCTGATCGAGTGGATGAACAATAGCATGGCTTTAAGGATGCTCTACATGGAGGACAAGACTTTGCTCGAGCCGGCCACAGCCGCTGGTTCTCCAAGTGAATAGCAAGACAACGTACGTAGTGTTCTTTGTATACCCTGCCGAAGGAGGAGATGCGGTAGGCTGCTTCTGACAAGGAGAGACATTTTAAAAATCAAAGCCGGCAATATACGTCTGAAAGATCACTGTGGCTCAAATCAGCACAGTCTGATATCCGAAAATAGGACACAGACATTGGTAGCGTTGCAAAGTCTAGTTCTGGATGACGAATGACTCTGGAAACTATGTGGTTGACTTTTTCATTATCTGCATGTGGATGCACGTGATTCCTTGATCCCATGAAGCACTGCGTGTTCACATCCGTCACTGACGGGCGTCGACAGGCGCAATGTAGTTCCACTGAGGCTTCGTGCAGTCACATCATGGAACAGAAGGTCTGTCGGACAAAAATAATCTGCAATTGCAGCAACTACGTCTCGTTGTTAGCCTCACGCAGTGGTGGTTTGCCGATTTTTGCCTCGCTGGGCCCGTCATCGTCTGACACTGAGTCTCCGAAGAAGATCGCCGGTAAAACTATCATCAGTCCCCCAATTTCGTCAGCAAAGGGCCATTTTTTCTTACCAATGCTTCTAAACTTTTCCCTTTTGTCTCCGGATAGAAGGCGTCTACAACAGGTCAGCTAGTTTCGTTTTTACGATATGCCATGCCTTACACAGGATTGTCATTGTTGCAGTGGATAAAATGATGAAAACTAGTGAGCTGCTCAGTTTTGTACATCCTCTAGGAATTTGCACTCTACTAACCTAAGAAATACTTCCATCCAATTGTAGCCATAGCTGTGGCGCCTGGTGTGACAAAGACCTATCGCGGGGTCAGCATGTCCTGCCACGTAACTTCGCTGCGGCTCGTGATCCTCGGACCGGCACCTGACGGGAAAGCCACGGAACAAACTCGCGATGCAAGAAATGGACGAAAAGGAGGCGCAAAACTTCGTCCTACTGCTGGACAAAGTACGGTCGGAGATGGATTCATTCGCAAGCCCGTATGCGCCTTGTTACCATTTTCTCCTAACGATATCGTCACCTGCTGGGCCATCGAACTACAATATTTTGCCGCTCAGACCTCGGGCGATCGACTATCACGACACGGCAGTTGGCGCCAGCTACAGCTACGACGCCAAAGCCGAGGAATTTAGATCGTATGATAGCCCCTCAGTAACCAGACAAAAGGTTGCGTATATTGTTAAGAACGATTTAGGTGGGAGTATGTCTTGGGAGGCGTCTGCCGACCGAGAAGACGAGACAGGAATTATACAGGCCAGCTTTAACGCTTTAGCAGGGACTGCGAACGTAGACTGTTCTGAAAACCTGCTGCATTATCCCGACAGTCGATATGCGACTATCCGCAATGGATGAGACACAACCAAGTCGATGACCTTGGATCATAGTGTTTTCGGAAGACAATATGAGTCACCATGAACAATGAGTTTTGTACCGAAGAGAATAAAGCTCCTCTACCCTTCTATTTCTCTACTGCCTTTGCTGTCGAATCCAGCATTGTCGCATGAAACATAAACAAGACTAAGTACTTCATTATAGCAGTAATAATGCTATGCAATGACCAAATACACCACAGGCTTGTCGGAAGAGCGATGTACCGCAGAATATTGAGCGAGTATGCCACATTTTCGCTAGCGCCGGACTGCCGAGGAGGAACCCAATGACGAATGCGGCTAAGCGTAGCGTCCAGCTTGTAAATGAGAGTCGCAGCAGCAGCCATGAGCCAGTACTCAGTGAGAAGACCGAATGTGGCAATAACAATGTATTCGGTGTGGAATCGTGTGAAATTAGCCCTGATCCGTTGTCGAACGTCGCCGAAAGAGGTGGGGAAGGTGAGGTGGTTAATGTTGATGAAGTTGATTATTGGGCTGTTGGTGTTTTCTAGCAAGCTGGCTATGAACGGCCAGTAGTTTTTCTGTAATACAGAGATAGCCACGCGGAGATCTTCGAGATGCGGCATGGCAAAAAAGGCGATTCAGTTTGCTATGCTACTGTGAGCAAATCACTGCGTGTACGAACTCATGGTTTATAGGATGGGCGGTCAAAGTAACCCTGCTGCGCTAGTTCTGGCTACAGCATGACCGTTCAATTTCGGTTTATGACGCTCCAGAACCTAATTAGCTCTTCATCCGAGCTGGGGAAAAAATTTCATTTTGGATACAGTACTTGAGTTGATTCTGAATTTGGTCTTTCGTAGAGCCTCCATTACAGGTGGTACCAGTGTGGCTATTAACACAGCTTATTCTTGACCTCGCCCTAATAGTGAATGAGCCCATTATCCATCAAGGCCCAACGCGTCTTAGTCCAGCTTTTTTGCCAAAGACCTCGTTGCACGCGATTGTGGCTGGAGACCTGCTCCCGTAGCTTCTATGTTCACACTGAACCTACATGAGTACGAGGCTTTCCAGTAGCGAAAAGTGATCCATCTCAATTTTAATCCTCACCATTGTTTCCGCACGGACCTATGACATTTGGCATCCGATCTAGCACTGCGGTACCGACCCAAAACAGCCTCTATCAAACAGGGGTGCTCGCCACACGGTTTGGAGCCAACAATGGCTTGTGTCGCCAGGGGTATCAAGTGGGTTTAAGGGCCCGTCTTGTATTATCCAACCTCTATTATTGGAGATGGAGACCATTCTTGTGTGTGGGGTCCAGACTGACTATTGTCTTGGCCAATAGGAATGTGCAATCGCTGAACTTTGTCCTGGCTAGCTCCGACGTCTTCCAAACTCCAAAGGCATAGCCACAGCCAGTTTTGGAGACACCCAGACTTTGACGCCAAAAGCGGAAGTGCACGTGGTCACCTACATTAAGACGAGATACAGTAGCTCAACTTGCATCTGAAAACTTTTCACGTAGAACACTTCAAAATGATGCGCCTCGTTGAGATTACGAACTTATTCACATCCCTGTCAATGCTGTTTATCTTCAGCGCACGCGGTACGACAGGACATACAGATAATCCCAGCCTTAGAGTCGCGCCCAATGTCCCAGAATGTACCATGAAATACCCAGCCGGCATGCAGTGGGATGTTTTTTATGGCCCGGAATTCAATGTGGTCTCCACATTTTGCGAAGAGTTGCAAAATGGCGGAGCAGGGGGCCTATTCTTGACAGTCAATACGACAGGCTACATCCAACAGCACCGTACTATACGAAGTCCGCCAGTTAGCCCCAGCACTTACAAAGGATACCGAATACGCTTAGGATGGATACCGTACATACCATTCGATTCTGAGAAATGTTTAATGGATTGCTTAGAAGCATACAGAGATATAGCGCGAGGACCCTGTAAGTTAGATGACAAAACCATGTTCTTCAAAGCTAACACTGGCTTGCTATAACAGGCGGGCATACTGGCGGCACTGGAAACATCATGGCTAAAAACGGCACTTGGAATGTAGGATGTGGGGAATACTCCTGGGGCATTACCCGTCCTTAAATTGAGTGATATCTTAAGCTATGATAAGCGGTGGGCAGATTGTATCTCACGTCAAGATAGACCAAGATCTGTTACAGTGAATGAAGCAAGAGACTAGAACTATCGGGCGTCAGGCTGCAGCCAACTCAAGGTAGTCCCTCGTTACCGATCTTCTTTGGTCCTTTCTTTTGTGACAGCGATCAACTCATGATCCATTCTTAGATGGTAAGGGTGCTGAATACCTTCAATCAGTACCTATAGGTTCAAATAGGTGACCTTCCCTGCATTCCATTAACGCGAACGGTTCTAGGCATATCGGACTGTCTCTCGTCCGACATGGTAAGCCTGAGAACGATTGTATGCGGTTCGAGAAAGCTAGGATTCTCGGTGAGATCATTAGGAACCATTGAATACCGGCACAGATTGCAATTGGCCTGAAGCCTAAGGTGACGGCCATGGCTTACTGGATGCCATCTGACCATCCTATGCGGCCTGTATGTGCACCATCGACAAGCTCTCTTTTCAGAATGAAATTAAAATGTTGGACAACTGCTGCAATAGTAAAGAGCGTTCTTCCTATCAGCCCTTGGGTCTCCGTATAAGTTCCTCTCGTCTCCCCAGTCGCCGCACACCCATGACCACACGCGAGAACCCCTTTTTCATCCGCCACTGTTAACGCCATCGGTTCCAACATTGACGGAAGAAGAGATGACCGGAGAACATTCAGTTGGCCAGCACTAGCGGCCATCCGCGCCACTTGTATGACGACGGTCCAGCCGCCTTACAACCGCACCAAGAACGACCTTCAAAATGCTTTCTGCCGTAAGCACACCCCTTTGATTTTTCTCCCAAGTGACAGTATCGACTATATCACGAACGCCGTATTTTTTCACGAGGTCGTCATCGAGTTCTCGAAGAGCGTCGCGAGCGCCGGATTCATTGCCAACCTGAAAAAATTGAATACCGATCTGGTTTAAAGGTGCATCGAGCTCTTTGAGCTTCTCGGCCGTAGAAACGATGGTAGATTCGACGTCATCGGAGGGAGCACCGTCGGTGATGACAATGATGTTGATAGGTCTGACACTATCCATGTCACGTTTTTTGCTAACTAGCAGTTGCAAGTATGGCTTCAGAAGATTGTAGAGACGTTGACCAGTAGGTGTAGCGCCACGAGGACGAACAGAACTGAAGATGCCCTCGACCGTGTCGGCGCGCTTGATGCCATAAAAGCCTCCAAGGGCCTTGCCCTCCCTAACATCACCGCTCATATGGTTAAGAAAATAAAGGTCGATACCATCGAGGTCATGAGCGGTGCATATGGGTGTGATGGCGCTGAGAACTACCCTGACTTCGAGCCACGAGCGACCATACATAGAGCCTGAATCGTCGATAACGAAGATGGTGTCGAATGAGGACAAAAAGGCGTATGGATCTTCAGGGGTTGAGACTGTGATACCCGAGAGCGATACAATAGAGTTTTTGATGGCTGGGGCCAGCGACAGGCTTCTATCTCCGCTTTCATTGGGTGTAAGGAGGCTGGCATTAGACAAGGCAGGTGCAGTGTCTGAGTAGGCTGGCGGCGGCTCATCAACTATATGCTTGTTAGAAGCTCCCGGTAAGGTTACGGAGAATGAAGAGGGGAACACTCGCTGTCTGGGATATTACCGCTAGGCTTATTGGAGGATGTAGTAGACTTATTAGCGCTGAAAAGAGTGCTCAAATAATTCTTCACCTTATTTCTAATGCGTGAACCACTCATTGTCAGTTGCTATTTGTTGTGTCTTGGTGAAAGATGTATAAGTCCAAAATCGAGTGATATATAGTTGATGCGTCTGTAAGCAGGCACTCGTGGCAGAAAGTCGAGGATGTTTCCTTCGAGAGGGGTCTCTAAGGCGCCTGGGTAGGAAACAATGAAGGACCTTAAATCATCTCGGTCATTGTTGTATGCGGGGCTCTGTTTTTATAGGTGTTATCCTCTGATAAACTACAATCCTGCCTCTCGCATGCCTTAGAGTCATCTTTGCGGCGGAGCTAGCTCGGAGAACGGGGCTATTCGCAGGGGCTGCACCACATTTCTTGGCGGCACCCCTACCAACTTTAGGTGTTTTAGGCTCCGCAATGCCTCATCCTGCTCATTCCGCCGTCCCTAGTGGCGAGTAAACATTCAGAAGCGTGGGTTATAAACTACAAATGTTCCGCAGGCATTGATCGTTGGGACTCTTAACTACTAGTTTGGTAGGGATTTCTACTTAGAAGGCCACGCCGGACAGCTGGATGAACCCGGTATTGCGTAGGTTACAAATATCGTGTGAGATTCCAGTAGCGTTAGATCAGTTGAATAAGCTCATCGCTCCCTGCACTCACTGCTACTGCGTAGTAAATGAGGGTGCGCTTCAGAGTTCACGACAACATGCCATAATTACACACCAGTTCACATCCTGCAGTTGATCGCAACTTTTATTGTAATACGTAATGGAAACTCCTCAATCCTTAAGACATCAATCCAATGCGGGTCAACGCACTCACTACGTTGTCGACTTGTTGACCCAAGGTAGGCAGATGATGCTTGTGTAGATGTCGTGCAGTCAATCTTGGTAGTTGGTTTCTTTACTTCTTATGTTTCTTTCACAACTTGCCTCTACATTTCCATAGTTCATGCTCATTAATTGCAGAGGTTAGGGTTCGTTGTTTTAAGGGGTGCTTTGTTTTCAGCTTCCCGGTCGGAAGGTCGTGATGGACTTGTCGTAATCTTGACAAGCTGCGATAGAAGTTGTTGGGAAGTTCTGCAAAACTAAATACCGTTCATGTTGGAATAACGATAATCACATGACCGTACGACAAGGCTGTCACAGGCAAAGGGGTGTATAGGTGGCATGACTAGCACCTGTAACACCTAAATGTCTGAGGAAGGGATCATGGTTTATTACCTGTCATGCACGACTCGTGTCTAGGTATGGACAGAGATATATCTGTTCGTACGGAAGGCAACATCTAGTTAGGAAAGGTAATCACGGAAAATAGAATCTTTGGTTCACCCTACATTTATGACAGTACGATCGTACAGAGAGCCCATTCAACACTGATCAGTGATTGCTTGGCAGTCACGAGTGATTGCATCGTGCGATCACAGATTAGCAAGAGTGAAGAGACAAGATCGAGGTTTTACGGCCGGGCTACCGGGTAGTCTCGTACGCAAGTACGAGGCGAGAAATTCGAAAGAATACCTAAGGGGTCACGCTAGGAAATCTCTTGTGCTAAGAGCCTTAGCCTAGTTGTTGTCGCTGCGGTGAGTCGTAACCGGACAACTAGCCTGAGAAGACGGTTTGTTATAATATCGTACGAGACAGATTCTTGTTGTCGCTGCGGTGAGTCGTAACCGGACAAGAATCCTATCGTGCAATACTTTAGCAAATAGTGTGCGCAACGGCACATTTCAACAACCATCCAACTAGATACCGTACGATACGAAACGGTTGCCAACATGACGACATCAGGAGAACCTGATATCGTACAGCAAGACCTCCTCCAGGAGGAGGAAAATGACTATGAGGTCACGTACGAAGACATGAGTGCAAAGAGTGCTATTCCTATTAGTATATGGAAGAAGTCTACAGATCCGAAATACTGGGGAGACTTAGTCGATATCGAAACAGGACCTTCGGAGAAACAATTAACAACATACGTCGGCTACGTAATGATGGAAATCATACACCTAGACCCTCCACAGGAAGTACTTACTACGAAATTGTACGAGGACTTCCATCAATGGTCGCCATACCAATGGGACTTAGTTAACCGGACGTACAAAACCGAGTTCGCACGACTACTTAAACTAAAAGGCTTTCAACTACCTAAATCAAGGACGGTTTCAGAACAATTAGTCGATATAGTCTCAGACATAGCAAAAGGATTCGATTCTACGGACGACCGGGATAATTCCCAGACAAGAACATCAAGCCGTACGAACATTATTACACGCACACCGGTCCGAACCCCAGAGACAACTACACGTCAGACTTTAGCTGAACCAGCGATAGAGTCAATCGAACCTTCGTACGATACCGAACGAGCAAGCAGGAAGTCAAATACTCGAGATCAATCAAGCACACAGAATCTACCCCCAGGGGCAAGATATACCCAGGAGATCGAGAGCTTCCCACAGATACAGGATCGTACAACAAGTATCTATACAGCAAACAGTATTTACGATCTTCCACCACGACGCATAGTCCAGAATGGACCGTGCGAACCAAGCACGATTGCGGTCTTTCAGAAGGGATGGAAGAAAGAGAGGAACTATACTGGCAAACCGTACGATATCCTGTATGACAAGGCCAAGATTTTCATCAGCTTCTGCAGACGATTGCGAATAACAGAGGACCAATACCATGCCGTGTTTCCAGACATCTTAGCCGATCGTGCGGAGGAATTCTACCTCCACCATATCGGGCCAACAAAGAGGTGGGACGAGATTTACAAGATGCTAGATGCACATTTCAATACAGACATCAACCACAATCTCTACTATACAGATTGGACAACATTATCTTTCGTACGAGTTAAACGTGAGGAACCAGACAAGAAACCGATCGAGGTCCTCGAAGCATTATTTGATAAGTTATCTCTCGTACAACGAGCACTAGGTACAGGATTCCAAGGAGAAATTATGCTTCGCACGCAAGTTATCCAGGCATGCCGAGGCGTACCAGAGCTAGAGAACGCCCTCAGTAATCACAAGTCTGACCAGACATGTGAGGAGCTATTCTCTAACTTACGAGCCTCGCTACAAGTTGCAATCGATAGGAAGACAATATCGTACGACATTAACTTTGTCGATAGGCGGTATAATTCCAACCAGAGAAGCAGACATAAGCAACAACCCTACCGAAGACCTCAAGGACAGACGTACGAAAGACAAGACCAAGGGAACATATCCCAAGGAAAACCTACCCGTACGAACACAAGCAAAAGATGCTTCATCTGTAAGAAGACAGGCTGTTGGTCGACAAACCATTCTGATGAGGAACGCAAATATGCAAGAGACCAATACCTACAAGCATGTTATACACTCCACCAGGAGCCGTACGATGATTTTACAGCATATCTACAAGAAGTAGAGGGAGATAACCCTGTTGAAAATATTTCTGATGGTGACGATGATGATACTGGAGACGAGGAGGTTTCAATTTTCCTTACTTCAGCAGCATTCTTCCACCGTACGACAGGGGAAGACATTTTCTCAGCTCCAAAGACAGTAGAAGCAACTCAATTCGTACTACAAGACCCATATACATCAGTTTACCAAGGGGAACTTTGGGACACAGGTGCAGCGAAAGTTTCTACAGTCGGCAAGTCACAGGTCATAGCATACCTCAGGGAAAACCCACAAGCAAAAGTATCCTGGAAACCAGGGTCGGTCTACGTACGATTCGGAGACGGACGCTTAAACACATCAATCGGGACTATCATCATGGAGAATCCAATCGGACGAGTGAAGTACCATATCTTCGAGTCAGCTACGCCATTCTTATTCTCTTTAAAAGATGCAGATAGACTAAAGGCATACTTCAACAACATTGCGAATGTTATCGTACGACGAGATGGGAAACATATTCCAGTCGTACGCAAATGGGGCCATGCTTTTTTCAATCTCAGCAAAAGAGAGTCAAGTATTTTCTTTACGGAGGTACAACTAAGGCGTTTACATAGACGATTTGGACATCCTCGTACGGAACGACTATACCAACTTCTGAAAAACGCTGGACACGACGATATTAGCCAGTCGATTTTAGAAAAGGTCCAGAAGTTCTGTCACAACTGCCAGTCGCACGATCCAGCTCCAAGGAGATTTAAGTTCTCCCTTAAGGACGAGAGCTATTTCAATTACGAAATCGTGGTAGATGTCGTACGACTGAAGGACAAAAATGCCTTACATGTGATCGATACGGAAACAAGCTTTCAAGGAGCAACATTCCTAAAATCCCTTTCCGCACGAGACACATGGAATGCGTTAACCAAATGTTGGATTAACACCTATGTCGGTCCACCAGACCATATCGTACACGATCCGGGGACAAACTTCGCATCTACTGAATTCCGCAAACATGCCGAAATTATGGGTATTACGTGCGATGAGATGCCAGTAGAAGCACACTGGGCAGTCGGCAAAGTCGAGAGAGCTCACGCTCCCTTAAGGCGAGCGTACGATATCCTTCATACCGAACTCAGTCATAATACAGACGATGAGACAATCCTACAGATGGCTATCAAAGCGTTAAACGATACAGCTGGACCGTACGGAATCGTACCAACACTTCTGGTATTCGGTACTTATCCACGTATTAACAAGGATTCACCACCATCACCAGAAATCGTACAACGGGCAGAAGCCGCCCAGAAGGCAAGGAAGTTACTTCAAGGCATCCGCGCAGAGGTTGAGATCAACCGTGCGATCAATACAAGGAACGGTCCTAATATTCAACAAGTCTTATCCCTCCCTATCCAGAGCGAAGTCATGGTATGGAGAGAAAACAAGGGATGGACCGGACCGTACGAAGTACAGGGGATTGAGGGACATAATGTAACTGTGAACATGATAAACGGACCTACACAGTTTCGGGCGACACACGTCAAACCATACTATAGGGACGATACACAACCCCAGGAAGAGTCTGAACCAGACGTCGCACGGCAAATCCCTCAACCACAACCAAGGAAAAGAGGACGGCCAAAGAAGGGTCAAAGAAGGGCCGTACGACAATCCCCAAGACATTTTCTCACTCAGAAAGAGAAAGACAACTACGAGTTAGCAGTAAAACTCCGACTTGACAACATAATCACAACACCAGGATTACCGTACGAAGAGTCGGATAGGATTGAGATCGACGCGTTAATCAACCAGGGAGTCTTTACCTTTATTCGGTACGACCCAGACAAACACTCCAACATACGGATCTTTCGTACACGAATGGTTAGAGAAATCAAAAACAAAACCACGAAGCCGTACGAAAAGTCAAGACTAGTAATCCAAGGATATGGTGACCAGGAAAAGGAGGAAATCCTTACACAGGCACCAACGATCCAGAGGATGAGTCAGAGACTACTCCTCGCCCTTGGACCTACCCTCGTACGAGACTTCAAGTGTCAAGGAGAACTCAGGGATATTACGCAGGCATATACCCAATCGGACGATCCATTAAAAAGAACAATTATCGCACGACTTCCCAGGGAACTCGAGGGTAAATACCCAGAAAGAACACTCCTACATATCGTGAAGCCGCTCTACGGATTAGCAGAATCAGGTCTTTACTGGTATAAGACGTACGCTACACACCACAAGGAGGACCTTGGAATGATAGAGTCAACGTACGACCCATGCCTCCTTTATACTACGACAGGAGCAGACGACTTTGGTATCACGGCAATGCAAACAGACGATACAATGAGTTTCGCAACAGCAAGTTTCTCCGTACGGGAAGAGGAACAATTGGAGAAGAAGGGCCTTCGTGCGAAGCCGAAAACAATCCTATCACATAACCAAGAAGTAGATTTCAATGGCGGCAGGATTCAGTCGTACGAAGACTACTTTACTTTCTTACAGAAAGGACAAGTTAAGCAGCTCAATACTATAGAGATAGATGCACTTGATGCACGACAACAGTACGTTTCGCAGCGGGCAAGGGGCGCATACCTTGCTTCAATATGCCAGCCAGAGGCATCGTACGATTTAGCAGTCGCAGCTCAGATCAAAGAACCAAGTAAAGAGGACATTGAAGCTCTGAACGTACGACTTCAATGGCAAATAGACAACCCTGATCGAGGTCTTAAATATATTCCACTCGACTTCGTACGAACAAAGATGTATATCTTCACAGACGGATCATTTGCAAATAATACAGACCTTTCATCACAGCTTGGATTTGTTATCGTACTTGCAGAGGAAACAGCTCGTACGACGACAGACTTTGAGATCAATGGAAATATTATCCACTGGAGCTCAACGAAATGCAAACGAGTGACTCGAAGCGTACTAGCTAGCGAACTATACGGAATGACTACAGGCTTTGACAGTGGCATATCGTTAAGCAGTACCTTGAACCGGATTCTTCGTACGCTCAACCTCCCAGGAATTCCAGTCGTGATTTGTACAGACTCAAGATCTCTGTATGAATGCCTCGTACGACTAGGAACTACTGATGAGAAAAGACTTATGATCGATATCATGAGCCTGAGGGAGTCGTACGAGAAGAAAGAAATCTCAGAAGTGAGATGGATCGATGGCAAAGACAATCCAGCAGATGCTTTCACAAAGAAGTCACCAAATTCAGCGCTCGAGCAGTTAATTACGACAAGCAAGCTCAGGATAAGAATCGAAGCGTACGTGGATAGACTTGGGGGAAAAGACGAATGACAATCAACTCGTGCGATTTTACTATCGTACGAAAACCCCAATACCAAGATCCACCACCAGATGTTAGTCTATGAGAGCCGGACCCTTGAGATCATAGATAACCACCGTACGAATGAACCAATCCCCCAATTACTCCTTCTCAATCAGCTGCGGGTTGTGAGAAGAGCCAAGGAAGCTGCCAGAGGTGCCGACACCACGACCAAGCTTGCGACCAGGCGTACGGTCGGGCTGGCGAGCGCCACGGGCGTACGGCTTCCGATAGTTAGAGCGACGGGGAGACTCATCATCATCATCGTTGTCGGAATGGTTGCTACCACCAGACGAATCGGACGAACCATCCTCCTGACCACGGTGAGAGCAACGAGCGCCGTGCGACTGCTAGACGCATTCCGCACACGAGCCATCAGAGAGGGTCCTGAGACGAACACACTCCCGGAATCGAGGAGAGCCAGAGGTCGCACACTTGCTGGCGCAAGCAGGCATCGTACGACCTCGAGACTGAATGATGATCGCGATGAAGTAACTAGAGCGTCGTATGATAGAGGCGACGAACTCTTGAACGCTCATGTTGCTAGTCATACGCACTTCAATGTCGTGCGACGGCAGGGCAAGAGCATTACGTTCATCGTTCTAGACCATGGTTAGAAAACATAAAAGGGAAAAAAAAAAAAAAAAGCGTTGAATGAGAATGATTGTTCAACGTACGAAGAGAAGAGAGAAGAAGTGGTGTACGAAGAGGAGAAAAGGTAAGTAAGAGGAAAAGAAGAAAAGACGCGTTTTTATCATTTCAATACGGAAAGCTCTGCCTAAGTAGGCAAAAAAAAAAAAAAAAAAAAAAAAAACAAGAAAAAGTGAGGTGAAGCAATAGAGGAAGGCACGTAGGACACGCGACTTACTCAACCGACAAGAGAGGAAGGCGTACGAGACGACTTCCTACATTCACCCTTACGACACATATTAATCAAGTAAAGCTATTACGAACTGGAATAGCGCAACCTAATTGGACAAAGGATAGGCACGTACGGTCATAAAAAGAAAAGTTGTGAGTGTTGGAATAACGATAATCACATGACCGTACGACAAGGCTGTCACAGGCAAAGGGGTGTATAGGTGGCATGACTAGCACCTGTAACACCTAAATGTCTGAGGAAGGGATCATGGTTTATTACCTGTCATGCACGACTCGTGTCTAGGTATGGACAGAGATATATCTGTTCGTACGGAAGGCAACATCTAGTTAGGAAAGGTAATCACGGAAAATAGAATCTTTGGTTCACCCTACATTTATGACAGTACGATCGTACAGAGAGCCCATTCAACAGTTCATTCATTTAACTTTTCCTGTTGTACTTACCCACAAGATCGTTCTTCCATTCTGAAGCCTTGCAGTTGGTGTATAGCTGGGTTACGTTGGCTCAGTCCAAAAAGTCCGCCTTGAAGTTGTCTGCTACTTCCATTCCACAGGACTATGCGTCGTTACTCCCCGGAAGGCAACACTGTCTGTTTTTGGATTAGTAGACTCCTTCTTCTGTGGCATTATGAGTGAACGTCTTGGACCAAGAGGCTTCGTATTACTTATACATAAGTTCTCAATGAAAGTCTAATCAATTGTTCTATAACTCGCAGCGGCAAACTTAGGTGTATGTCTTCGACTTTTCCTCCAGCACCTGCACGCCGCCGTACTCGAAGATGATCCAATCGAGAAAATTCTCCCATCGTGTCTCCCACTCTATTCGCACGGCCTCCAATTCCTCTTTGGACATACATGAATGCTCCAAACTCCATTCGATAAGTTGCCGCCAACCGTGCAACGTCATGTCCGTCTTGCCAACCATAGCTTGGTAGAAATCGTGAGAAAGACTTGATCTGCACCTCTTGTTAGTATGAGAACCATCTATACATACTAACATTACATACCGAAATATTGTTCCATTGTCCGAGTTCAGCGTACAATGTACGTTATTTGCGAGGAGGTTGTACATGGAGTGTCCCGTAATCCTTGGCGTAAGACCAAGCTCCTCGTTTGAAATTGGACAAACCTCGAGGCAGATACCTCTCTTCTTCATATGTTCCATAATGTAAGGGTGTCTGGCGAGAGCAAAGCCGTGGCCAATACGTTTTGAGTTAAGCAGCAAGGCGTCCACAAGGTTGCTATCGGTATCGTTACCGATCTCTGTCGTCTCGCCGCAGTGGAAAAGGAACGGGATATCAACCTTGGCGTCGTCGCAGTTCTTTCTAAACTCTAGGAACTCGGGAACAAAGTCCTTCAAAGGCCGCCCCTTAGATTCCTCACCAACCAGGTCAAAACCTATTTCATTAGCGACCCTTTATCCGTCAAAGAACGAGGAATATCCTTACCAGCAATCCATTGGGGCCACTTCTGCTTGAATGTTAGACATTCAGCAAGAGCAAATTCAACTGATTTGTTGGGAAACGATCGTGGTGTACAGTAAATGACTTTCAGTCCGCCAAAGTAATCTTCGGTTGTAGCCTGGAAAGATTCATACTCCTCGATAATGATTTTCATGATACCCACATTGTTGATTTGTTGTGTGCCGTCATCAGTCCAAAGCTGGTTTGTCTCCATAAAATTCGGTCGAATCTCAGCGTACTGGATGTTGTCCCGAACAAAATCCTCTAAGCAACTCCGGGTATACTTGCGATATGCCGTTTCGTAGTTAAAAAGTCCCTTCATCATCCGTGTGCGGCCGTTAAACTTTTCCCAAGCACTAACATCGTTAGCAAATGCCTCGTTAAAACGTAAGTATACATGATTACCCCTGAACTGTCTGGAGGTGGTTATGAGCCTCTTGATCGTGAAAAATCATTTTGCTTATGAGCCACTCCTCAGCATCCTGACCGTTGTAGTGTTGGGGGAATTCGCTTAAGAATTGAGAGTATTTCATGGTTTGTCGTTTTACGTATCTCGGCGAGAAGAGATTGCCGGGATTCTCCTTCTCAGTAGGTAAGATAGAAAATTGAATTTCGCAACGATGGAGGGCTATGGCAACATCTCCTTGGGCTATGCCATCGCCGTTGGGGGCTAATGAGATGTCGCTGGTGATGAACATGCGATCCATCTCCTTGGCAATACCCAAAAGGGTAGTAGGTTTTAAACAGGCATTGAAATGGATATGAAGATGCGCCCCTTTGGGCATCTTGGTTGCAACTTTGAATAATTTGGTGTTTTCGATCAGGTCCACGTTGGACAGGAAGTGGTCAGCGGCAAATCGGGAGTGCGGCTGACCATCCCACCCCAGCCTTGGTTCAGCCGCGCCATACACCTCGCTGTCGTCTTCCTTCTTGAGAGCCTGAATGATGATGTTGGCTTTTTTCTCTTTCGGCGATGCTAATACCGTAAGCCGGAAGTCAAATGAGAGTGTGCTTTCGCGGCTCATAATCTCGTTTCGCTGGCGCATGTACTCATCGAAGCGATCAATCTTGACAGCCGCGACAGCCGCTCGTGTCCTCAGACGACCAACATCTAGGATAGTATCCTGGCGGCGCCTCGGCCAGGGCTGGCCGGAGAGGCTGTCGCCGGCCTCTTCAATGACTTTATCGTGGGCATCAATCATTTCTTGAGCCATGTCCATGTCAGCCGGATGATGGGGGAGGGGACCAGCTGTGGAAGACATTTGTGCTAGTTCAATGGAAATGATAGTGTTGTTGATGAAGCAAGCGGAGGTGCTGGTGTTGTTGTTGCTTTAACATTGCCATCAACGTCGCTACGTCGGTGTATTTGTACTTTTGGGTTCATTCGCGCAAAGCTACCGTCTCCCAAGGAACTTGAAAGTGGATAAAGGGCTACACCTCTGCCAGAGTGTGCCCCTGCGGTGATGTAAACTGGCGCATCAGGCAGTGTGTGTTTGTATTTCGTTTGTGGCTAACCCTCTTGATTGATCCAATGAGAGGAGACAACCGCCGTTGTGCAAGTATTGCACTATATCCTGCAAGGGCACTACTTGGCATCTTCAGACGGATCAGGGGTTACAGAGTCAAAGTCTGCCTCAAGAGTGCCTCACGCCGCGTTAGGTTCGGGGCAATCTATAGGTGTTGACCAATTGTATAATAGAATTCGGGCTCGCATAAGTGCCTGTTGATTACGCTGTTATGGGTCCTTCATTACCTTAACCATATAAGCGGGGCTTCTTGGTTTACTCATCTTGTCCTCTCGCGTGGTATGATCCACTTCCGGCTGTGTGTCAATACTCAAAGACCACAGTAATGAGTCAGATATCTCCGGTTACGAGGATAAACATCACTTGTTCTGAATCAGAATGTGGACCTCACAGAGCTCAGATCTACCTAGCATGGTCGAGGGTAATTCAATATTCGCTTACAAAAACGCCGTGTTTGACTGTGGTTAATAACCTAGCGTCAATCGTGCTCGAAAGGCTAATAAAGTAGAGCGATGCCCTAGCTCATAGTTTCGTATGATTAGCGTGGCGAGTCGGTAAGTTCGGTAAACCGAGGACTGTTGTGACGAAGAAGGTGATTATGCTCCTAACCGCACAAGGTCAGCCTAAAGTGGCTCTTCGACAATGACGCCTTCAAGGTAATTGGCCGATCATGTCATTTGAGGCGCAGCATAGTATTGCAAGGTCTGTTCAATAAGCACGCTTGAACGAGAAAGTGATTCACAAGGTTTGTACATACAGGGGTCAGCGAAAAGGGCTTCATGCTTATTCTCAACTCTCTGCAACTCTCTGATGTGTTTCCGCACGGACGTCTGGCATCTTGGCATCGACACAGTTTGAACTAGCACGGCGATACCAACCCACTGGAGCTCTTCACTGACAGGGGTGCTCCATCAATTTCTTAGAGCAAACAATGGCTTTTGTGTCATCAACACCAGGGGTCTTAAGTGGGTTGAAGGGCCAGTTTTGGATTACCCAACGTCTGTTATTGGAGATGGAGAACATGTTCAACTGTGTGGATCCGGTCTAAGCTGACGTACACCACATCTACGATGTAGATCTGTAAAACAAACAAAATAACCACATTGTGTAAGCAGCAAAAAGCTTACACGTCCGAGCGGAGAGAGATCAGAGAGTTGGGAATAGGATGAAGGCTTTTTCGCTGACTACTGTACCTCAGTCATAGGTTGTCTCTCTTTTGGTGTCAAACGACTGTGGGTCAGCCCTATGGCCTTGTCATGGTGTTGTTGGAGCATTGGACATCTGGCTGCACCTTGGAACCGACCTAAGATTCTTGCAGTCTCTCCAGAATCAGAGGCTACATTGCCACGTGGGAAGCAGAAGAGAAATGAAGCAACCTCTCCGAGTGGGGTTTCTCTATGTCTAAACCCACGTCGGATTGGCGGTCCCTCTTTGTGCCAAAGCATATTGTTGTACATTCGAATTGTGCCTTGGCGGCAAGCCCAGCTCGATGAGCATTACAGTATTTAAGGTGCGTATTTCTTGACAAAAGAATTATGTTTCTAATCTCAGATTATTCTACAATTTCAAAAATGCCTTACCTTATAGATATCCCTTACCGACCTAGAAATGCGAATTACAACGTACTTGATGCCGTTGACGCCGAAATTCTTGAGAAGGAAGGTGCCTTTTTTAACTTCGACACACTTCCAGCAGGCCGTATCAAACGAAGGCCCTCTGGCAGATATTACTACGTAAAGCCAGCTCTAGACCGTTGGTTCGTCACACCATTAGGATACGCAGCAGCTCTTGGCCAGTTTGAAGCTGTTGTCTCCCTTCTCCATCAGAAGGAGGACGTCGATGGCCAACATCCCGAGGGTGCATCTACCGCACTTACCCTTGCTCTTTTTGGTGGACATGAGAAGGTAGCGAAGCTATTGCTGGATAAAGGAGCCCAGCCGGATGCCTCACTTGGATATAATGCTCTTCATGCAGCTGCCAGAATGGGTTTCAACGACATCATTACAATATTAATCGACGATTACGGAGTGGACCCGAATGTTGAAGACTTGGACGGAACCACTCCTATTGGCTATGCCTGTCCAGGGCGGTGACAGTAAACATCTAACTGTCAGTCATTTAAAGAATCACGGGGCTGAAGTTACTCATTTGGCCAAATCATTGTTAAACTTATGAAAGACAGCGCTTTGTTGGAAGGACAGGAGTAGTGTCGCAATAGTCGGAATTCCGGGTTGAGGTGGCTCCGTAGCCAGCTGCCAGGCACCCACGTGATGGGCAGAAAGGAAGTAATATATCATCTCAACCACTTCTACAAGAACCTTCTCTAGAACAGACACAAGAACCAAAAAGACATTTTACCGCTACAGAGAGAATATCTATTTGTACTCCTGTGGTCACAGCAACTAGGCCATAAAACACACGTAACAAATATATAGAGCCTTGACCACCGATATAACACCCTGCTAAGTTGGGGGCAAATGCTGCAAACCAATTACTTTCTACCTCTCTTTGTTTGGTTCCGTTACAACTATTGCTACTCCTTTTACCATGCCACTCTAGCACATATGACCCCATTAAACACTTCAGGTTGATACGTGTTGCACTTTCCAACAGTGTATATGAAATGGCCTTCGTCCTAAATAAATAATAGGACCATCTACTTATATACAGACAAAAGCAGTTTGCAATGGCCGAATCCACAACCTCTAACGATATGCTCCCCAAGACCAATGCCCATTAAGACGAAGATATTGGCACATCTCGTAAATCCATGTCACTATCGCCACCTCGTTCCCATGCATCAGTTTGCTGAGGTGTACCTCCCAATGAGTCCGACACGTTAGGAAGGTTGGCAATACTGATGTCGTATTGTGGTGTAACATTGAATTGTCTCGTTTCCTTGTCGTAAGTCAAATGCCTACCCGAAGACGCCAGCCGGCATGCCAACCAAAGACATCGGTCCTGACGCTCATCCGTCATTGAGGGCACCTCAAAGTACTTCTCCTCGTCGTCGATTTTGCTGGCAGTGAACCAGTCGTTAGGATAGTACTTGTCCACCCACAACAGACCGCGCTGCGCAAAATCCTCAGGTAGAGGACGAGGGCTCTCCTTTTCGGGACGAGGGAAGTCCTCTGACTCAATCTTTTCAAATAACGTATTTCCATCCATAAGGGTGTTTAGTAAGAGAGAGATAAGCTTCCACGGCAGTTTATCCTCGATGTACGCCATAGCAGTTGAAAAATGCGACATATGATATAAGAAGGCGAGCGTAACGTGAACGTATGGGATGACGTTTGGGTCGCCAAAGCGGCGGAAGATAACGTCGTTAGTGCGACAGGCAAAGTCCAGAGCAACAAAGAACTTCTGACTCGGAGCCGCATCCGTTCCTTCCATCGGAATATCAGAGTCCTCAGCCCGGCTCGACTTGATTGCCCGCACAATGACATTCGACTCGCTGCCATACTCGAGGATTGAGCAACACAGAGCAATGCCAATATGATAACCGCTGTCCATCCATCGACGAGTATTTCTGCCAATATGGTTATCAAGGCTACCAATAAATTCGTCTACAGACGATGTAAACTTGTCTTGGTTCCGGCCGGAAAACAGAATTCCATGAGCCCTAACAAACGCAGCATCAACTTCTAATAAGCGCGTAGGAGAGCCCTTAAGATGAGGCTCGAATAAAGTCATTATCGACTCCCTTGCGGAAAGAAACGGAATCGGCACACAAAGGGATTTGGCGTAGTAGAACAACTGCTGTAGCGCGTTTGGACGCGCTAGAATTGCCAGGTGGTGATACAATCGTCCGGTTGTGGGTGCTTTGTCGCTCGCTTTCGAATACCAGTGACGACTTACAGCCGTCCAGGTTTCACGGTCTTTCGGGTCGTCATCTTCAATTGCCATACTGAATACATGTCAGAAAAACTCTTATGAATTGAATTGCCAGCGAACTCACCGATACCTCCCCAAGTCACCTAGACACTCAATCCAGGTGTCTTCAAATGTCGGAACGGTTTCATACAGCAACGCCATCATCGAGTAGGCGAGATAGATGAATGTAAGCATATGCTCTAGAGACGCCGGAAGACGGTGCCTGAGAAGTTCTAAAAACGAGTGGATGCCATGCCGCCACATACGTGCTGGCATTGCGTATTTGCTTGCAAGCCGGCGTAGCGCAGGACTTGCGGAAGGGTGCTGTGAGGCTAGAAAGAAGTCGTGGTGCTCATGCAGCAATGTCCGGTGCAGAGCAATGAGAGCTTGCCATTGCTCGTTGTTTAGTTTGGGCCCTGTTGTTGAGCTTTGGGCATTGTCGACTTCAATGCATTTACTTTCAACCATGACGAGGCCGGCGTAGATTCCCTTGACTTCTGCGACGAGTTGCTCTTGTGATATTGGTCGAGTTTCCGGTTGTTTTATGAGGACTTCACTTTTGTCTATCTCTGGCGTGAGTGGCTCGCGGGGTTCAAACGACCGAGTTGCTGATGTTATAGGAGATTCTGTCGTGTCGCTCCTTCTGGGAGGCTCCTCATCAGGATTCCACAATTTCCTATTCTTCTGCGTTGGTTCCCTGCGAAACTCATCGTCTGATGTACAGGTGCCACAGCTGGCCTGAATTGGTGCACGAGCTCGACTTCGTTTTGGGGGCAGGGACGATTCGTCGTTGTCCCTTTTACTCTTGAGGCTCCTAGTGGAGGCCGAACTCTTTAATCTCCGCTCCTGATCCCCTTCCGGGCTGGCTGTTTGGGCGGTAGGGTTAACATTGTGAGTGGTTTGTGTATTTGATCTGGTTTTAGGCTTGAATATGGATGCCGATCGCAAGGTGTCACGTCGGTTTTCAAGTCTATTGACACAAAGAGTCAGCAGTAAAACATGCGGTTTAATAGAAGGCAACGCACTCTAAAGGTACTGATCTTTCTGCTATGTGGGTATTTTTCATGTTAGGGTCGTTCGGGTGTTCCTCTTCAAGATGACTTTGCAAGTCGTAGTTCAACGGTGACTGCTTCTTGCAAATGTCACATAGGCCTGTGTTGTCCGGCATGGCTGTCTTCGCGCTGGTTGAGTGTGATTCCAAAGTCCCGGTGGAAGTGGACATCCCGGAGAGTGACCAGCGGGAGACTTCGTCAGCATGCATGACACTATATAATCGCAGCCGCTGGCTGGCCGCAAACTGGTTCGCCAGAGAATTTCGAAGGACAAGGGCAACCAGTGCATGCTGATAAGGCAGCGAGGCAGAGCGCAAGGAAAGACACCACGACCCACTGGTTTGCCAGATCGGAACAACACACAGCGCATCTATGGGCGAGAGTGAAGCGGATCAGTCCAATTAGAGTTGGTTCCACACGACATCCATCAGAGAAGTCACTTGGAATCGTTTGGTCCGTGTCAACGGCTCCATTTTAGGGCGGGTTCGGTGCGTTGGGGAGCCACATTCGGCTGTGCAGGGCCACGAGGAACCGCAAAGCCACTTTTGTCCTACGATTGCGGGGTGAAAAAGGATTGCTTAGGATGCTTGGGCGCGGAACAGTCGCTGGTACCGTAAGTTCGCATGGGTAGTGGCCTTCGCCGACGCAAAGCGGATGCTCGGGACAGCTGTTCTGCCTCACACTGTACGCGGAGCGGTGTGTACACGGAAGTGGGAAATCAGCAGCAGAGGCACGGGGGCACTTGAGTGCTAGTTACGGTGGGCACGCTGAAGAGACTGACTGATCAACACGTAACTGTGTGGTCAACCAAGGCCTGCTCGCGTTCATCTGTATGCGAAACAAAGCAATCGGTTGCGACCAGGGGTAAAAGTGATAGCCCCACCCACCCAGTCAGAGGCTGCCATTTCCGTGCTTCTGCAGGCGCCGGGGTTGTCGAAGTGGTGGGGGGTGCACTTAGATGAGGCTGCATTTACCAATCCTGGCGCAATCTGTACTGGGCACACCAGCCGTCGTCAATGTTCTCCGGGATGCTGCTGTCGCCCGCCTGATTGAGGTCTGCGGTGCGTCTCATGGACGTGGCGGTCGGGTGGACACACATTCTATTGAGTCATGCCAAAGGCCAGCCCGAGGCCCAGCTGCTTAGGTCCTAAACGACCGAGCAGAGCCGCAAGCTTTGTTCCCGCAAGAGTAGTCGGCCCCTCCTCTATGGGGTGGAACTGTTGCCAACCGCCTCGTGAGAGGAGAGGCATACAAAGAGCCTCTTGCGCGTGAACGAGGCTGTATCCTGCCTCTTCGTCCGCATTCTTGTCCACTCTTGTAGTTTGAGCACACCGAAGCCTAAACGACAGCTCCGACACGCAAAATGCAACGTCTGCCCATTGAGCTCATGACATATGTCGCCAGTTCACTAGACCTGCATGACATTTTCAATCTAAGTATAACATGTCGCCAATTTCTATATCTCACCACAAATGAAGATATTTGCAGAACCGCGCTTGAGGTAACTAAGCAAGAGAGCCTTCACCAGATGTGCCTTACTAACTCGACGACTTAGACCCATGCGTCGTACTCAGCTGAGCTCCAAGCCGCACACTCAACTGGACAATATGCCCGCTGCTTGCGACGACTGGTGAAAACTCGAGACGCTATCGCCACAGCCACGCCCTACTCTGCAGCCCTTGTGGCCGCCGCCGAACACTGGGTCTACTGCAACGGCATGCTATGCTATACCGATAGCTACGAGTCGCTCCGCCTCCTCGACCTACATAATTCCGCAGCTGTTGAAACTTTATTGATACGCGCGTGCTGCTGCAGTCAGTCCCAGAAGAGACTCTTGCACAAAACGAATACAAGTTTCAGCCAGTATACTACGCCGATGGGATGGTATCTTGCATCTATATTCCTCCGAAAGCCGAAGGCCGTAGTCGGCTTGTCGTAGTAGATGTGGAAAATAAAGAACTTCTGACTTGTTTTCGTCTCGAGTCATCCCACAAGCTATTCGTACGTAATAGCCAGCACTATCTCTACTATGGAACTCATTCTACGACGGGCGATGATGGCTTTAAAAGATGGGCTTTGAAACAGTTCAATATTCGAGACAGGCAATGGGGGACTGGTCGCTTAGATCTTGAACATCTGGTTGGCTCCGATATGGGGGCTACCGTCTGTTTTGAAATAATCGACGATTACTTTTACGCTCTGTCTAGTCTGACAAGCTTCGAGGTTTATGAGACTGACTGGACTTCACACTACTATGGCTTCCGTCTTCCGCTCGGGAGCTTACATTCACGAGACATGCAGACGACGTCGAAGCACAGTATGTGGCGTCGTCAACATGAAGAGGGTCCCATCGACGACAGATGGAGCACACTAAATCTCGAAAAGAATGCTGCAAATGGAAGGCTTATGGTTGTGGAATGCCGACGAGAATGGCTTGTCGACGATTCCTCGAGTACGCGAAGTAGTTACCGAACGGAACTCAAATTTCCCATTAAAGACGAAGTTGTTGACGACACTTCGGACTTTGAGAGTGAGTTGGATGATATGGAGCCCTCGTTAGACCCTGATTGCCTAGCGACCAGGCTATCTCCAACGAAGCACCGACGCGATCCACTACAGGTCCATAGAGGTGACAGCGGTTCAACCGTCCCAGCAATCACTCTTACCCACTGCTTTATGCGTTCTTATCAACAGTCTTGCGAAACATTCATTGACCTGGTCAATGATCCTGCAGCTACAGATTTGATGACTCAGAGGCCACAGCTCCGGTCAATATCCCGACCTCGCCTAGGCAGGCTTTCCCAGGAGAACTGTCAGTCTCGCCGTGCTAACAATGTCTCTTGGTGGCTACCAGATGAAAACCTACGAAATGAGCACCTGGACTTCCTAGATCGTATCGTTAACCCTATGAGCAAGCACCCTGGTTGTGGTTTCTCGGGGATAATGGACGATCGCTCTATGGTCTACGCTGTTAAGCGCCAAGACAGAAAAGCCCTCGTCTTCATCTCATTCGATCCTGCTATCAGACTTGAGGGACTCATTTCCTGGCCTGGCGGGCCAACAGCACCCTTCAGTCAACCAGAACACCTCTCTGGTGGACCGAAAGAGATGGCATCTTGTCCTTCTATGCATTACACAATAGAGGGTCCGGCGTGGGGAAGAAAAATCCAAGGAAAGTACCTCGAAACCCTCCTTACTTTGGAAAATCCTATTGGTTTTAATTTTGCACATTGAAGAAACTGCTCGAGGTCGTGCCGGTCTTGCTGATCAGATAGCCGATGACTGTACAAAGGCGTTGGTGCGTTACTTTTCCATCATAAAAAGCGATTTGGTAGCCCGGTTTTACCCAGTGGTGTTACCTTGGCTCTTTTAAAGGAGAATGAAAGAGGTCAGAACAGGGGTCAGTGCTATCTTTTTCACAAATGATGAGGGTGGTAACAGAAAAGGTATTCCACGAAAGGACACATCGCAGTTTTACATGTAAACATGTTTTGAATTCATCCAAGTCTTTCCATCCTCATATAGCAAGCCTTTCTTGATGAGGCCACCGTCACCGCTTTGTAATAATGAACTGCTGCGTTGGCTGGAACACCGGTTGAAGTGATCCCGAGACCGGCAGACCTGCCAGCATGCGGGCTGCCCACGTGACAGGCAGACTGACAAACAGCTATAAGTTCCGCGACCACTTCCTCCAGCACTTCTGCTGTCAATCTTCCTTCGACATCAGATACCAGACAGGCCACCAGTTTTCCCATCAGTTTTCTCTCTTAAAGGGCTTCCCTGTGATCCCAACACAAACACTAGTCGCTATCTGGTCAAAGTTGAAAATCGTTCATAGTCAGCGACAATAGACAATATTTCGAGCCTTTTACAATTTCCCCATTTGAAACAAATAAACAGAGAACGATCGCTCAGTTCGTGGAACCCAATGCTTTTTCGTTTTTGAGCTTGGGTGGTGTCACTACAACGCAACAGAGTGTTTACTGACATGACGAACATGCCGCTGTCGAACCTCACGTCTCATTCTACATAACGATCATTGGGTTTCTGTCGTGATGGCTATATAGCCCACAGTAACCGACTGGTAACTGTGGGTCCACTTTTATCACCACAGTTTCTTTATGTTTCTTACACCCTAAATGCTATACTGAGGCCAGCCAGCTTCCCATTTCCATAACCTAAATCCTCTGTCCGTCTTTAGCAGCATGTTCCATCAAGCCGCCGTCGGGTAATACGGGTAAGCAGTAGCGACGAAATATGCCGTGGCTTGCCCACATCACTACTACAAATCATAGCCCCAGCATGGTCGTGTTCTTCGAGGCAAACATGCGTACAAATTTTCTGAACCTAAAGTGCTATTTCGGGCCCGTTGCTATCTGCTGAGTTCATAGTCCACAGCGTGTAAGACTTGTCGTTACTGTTTGTTTGTGGCAAGGCTACTGGACTCATTCTGGAATCTCGGATTAGCCAGATGGAGCATGATGTTGCCAACTGTGCAAAGAAGGTAAAGTAGATAGTTGAAGTTTCCACTGCTCATGGACTTGATGATTCCATGCACCTTCTTAAGCTCGTCGTGTGCATATGGCTCCTCGTTAGGGGTGACAATTGTTCGGAGGAAATCGATCATCTTGCTAATGGCCTTGAAAATCCCTCCCATCTGCGCGTCTGTCAGAAATCGAGATTGAACCGAGCAAGAAATATTCTTACTGCAATGCAGCTGTCTGTCCTGGCCCTACTTTGCGAGTCAAAGGTTCTGAGCCATATCTGGTTTTCCTCTCGGAGTTCTGGGTTGTCATAAAACTTCTGCTGCAGGACATAGATAATCTTGTTCAGTTCCATAACTTCAGTCTGTGCCCTAGCCTTCCCTAGTAGAAGGAAATGAGCATCATGGAAGGTGCTGAAAGAGTCTGCAAGCATGATGAATCTTCCAAGTCTATCCCATGATGGACTGCTACAGTCATCTGTGAAGCTCGGTAGCTCGATGGTAGCTTGCAACGACAACGGTGTCTGAAACTCAATATTACTGGCCCTTAACAATGGTCAGTAACGGAACAAGTTGCGGAGGTTCATTGTTACTTGTCTGCAATGTAAACGAGCCAATAAAGCCGCCTTCTACAAGAAGACTCACGGCTTTCCCATTGTTTGTATGTCTCTTCTTTGTGCATATTGCTCATTTCAATCATGTACGACGCCCTTCTAAGACACTGACAGCGCCTCTCATGAATCTCATTGTACCGGTAATAATAGTAGAGGAAGAGATCGGTGGCGATAGCGTAGAAGGTGGGCTTGAATAATCTCTGGCGAAGCTTCAGAGCCTCTTCTGCAAATGAATCTGCAGCTTTTGCAGCTTCACCCATTCCCATAATACAGTCCTTTCCCATAGCCGGCTGAACCATCACGTATGCACAGAGTGCGATTAAAAGTACGGAGACGTCGTGGTCGTGGTGCTGCAAGCCCTGACGTATCTCACCGATGTCGAGAATGGGAATCTTTTCATAGAGGTTCCAAAAGTAAAAATTGATGCAACTATTGAGATGATTGTGTGTTGGCAGGGTGAAAGCTGACGCCTTATGGTTCTGAAAGGTCGAGGTCATAATGAGGGGTCTGAACAGGCGGTTCTTTGTTTCGTCAAGGGTGACTGGCGACTTTTTTAATACACAAACGTGACCGCAGGTACGAGGACTAAACTCGCCTTTCAGTAAAAGATGGAGCGGAAGTCTTTATAGTCTGCTCATAATTTTGCATCACTCCGACCAGCGAATCGAAGCGATGGCCATAGCAGTCGTCCATTAACGAACCGTTTTGCTACTTGGCGGAGCTGGGGGTCAGCTAGATCAGGAGGTGCGGCTTCCTGCCGACCATCGCATCGGTTAAGATTGCTGCCAAGGCTACTTGAGAAGTGCATACCAAATCGGTCAGAAATTATTTCGGAGACACAAGGGCTAATGCTCACCCAGACAGGCATGTGCACGCCACAGTCGGCCCTAGACTATGTTTATGGGATGTGACGGCACTAAACCTGCAGAGCTCTCTTTCCAGGTGTCGGCTTTGGTGATGTACAAGGAGGGGGACATGGGTACATCGAATTATTGAGCGGCCCACGATACCAGGAGAATTCAGGCCCATTACATCTGCTTTTCCTCTGCTCTAGTCAACAGTAAATCCGTTATCGTCATAACCTTGCACGCCTAGAAACCTAGTAACAGGGGACTTGATCAAGGGGGAACATCCTCCCTAACACCTGAGCCAGTTATCCAGAGTTGACCTTGACTAAATCACCGTATCCCAGCAGAGCTGACGCAAACTGTCGCGGATATGCCGCGATTGGGCAGCAGCGACACACACATTATGGCCTAGGCAATCCCCATGCAAGGCGAAACTTGATTTCCCATCATCTAGAGTCCGTGCGTTACAAGTACAAGTTGGGGCCATCAGCGATGATGGTTAAGCAAACACCTTTCTCCATACCTTCTGGAGTGTTCTACTTTGCCTGAGTCTACATAACTCCACAAGCCTTGTCACTCTTGGCAACCTACCGGGCATCCTAATCAGAATGCCTTCAGAACAATAGACAATAAACGTAGCTGCTTTTCTTTAGCATAGTCATGAGCGCTATGCAATGGGCAACGAGCGCCAACGTTAACATACACGAAGCAACTGTTCGTGTGGGATTAGGGTATTATCCGCGATCGAGCCTGGCCTGTATTCCAGTCTAACCTACCACAAAGGGCAGATGTAACTATGTTTCCCTCTCCGGTTCAGAATTTCATATCCCATCCCCTCGATGCATCCTTAGAACCAATTTTGCTTTCATCATCTCCAGTATTTTCATAGTTTTCCATCATCTGTGTTGTCACAGTTTATTCAATTTCGGGAGGTTTTAGTCAAGTGAAAGAAATACGAAGATCGATAAAGAGGGACGCAATAGAAAGGGCGGGGAAAAGAGAAAGGAGAAAATTAAAGCAGGGATAATTAGGTCTTTCGCGCCGTTATGAGCTCTGAAGCAAGGCAAAGGGGAGGGGGCAAACATTATCAGCCAATGAAGAGATCACAAATATGCTCTACTGCGCTCGCCGCATCCTTGGTGTGTCGCGGGCAATCCTGTACATCAGACTATGTCTGACACTGCGTCCAGACGACCATTTGCATGCTAGTTTAGCACTAGCAATGATGTATGCTTCAACCAGCCCCAATGAGTCGCATTTCTTTTCCCATTGATTGCACTCACCGGATCCCAGCGGGAGTCCTCATCTGCTTAGCGCCAAAAGTTCACCCCACTTACTAGAAGAGAGCATGGAACTGACGGCTGCATCGGACGAGATGCCTAAAATGGGTGTGTTCAGTAAATTGTGGCGTCTCCAGAATGAGATGCTTAGAGTTGTGCTGATCTTTGGCCGTTAACTCGTGGCCAGCTTTGAGCACCGCCAGAAGCCATGGTGTCGGGGGGCGGAGCCGGGAAAAGGGTCTCCCGATATAATTTCACGACAACTGATCAGGCATCGTGGAGCCACTTTCGGCTTCAACCAATCAGGAGACCTTTCGCCAACGTCATGCAACAAACTTTGAGATCCAAAGCTTGCTTTCACTGTAACTGTACACTGTAGGCCAGCGACGACTCTCACCTCCACGCGGTGCTGGCTGGGAACCTGCGAATGCCTTTTGCCTCGGGGGCATTTGCAGAGCGAAGAAGAGTCATCACCGACCAGCATTTGTCCGCTGGTTCGGGCTACGGGTGGTTAAGGGCTCGCGAGCCCTAGCACCCACAAGCCACAAGGGAACACTTTGAAAACCACCCGACCTACGACCGCGAAATCGAGCCTACAAACGATAGACATATGGGTTGTGGAATAGGACACCCTTGGGGTGCTTTCGGGCTGCTCTGCCGATAGGAGCCGTATTGCGTCGAGAACGAATGACATAATTGGAAGGGAGCGACGAGAACGAACGATGCGACACAATCGGATCCACGCAAAGAACGACGAAGCACTTTGGTTAGTAGGGGGGATATGCCGTGTCGCTTGGCTGTTTCGGTTACAGAGAGGATACTGGCAGACGAACTCCTGCAAGACACGGTCGGCCTTACGAGAGAGATCTCGTAAGGTAGCGCGAAACAGACTTGACTGTCTGCGGGGCGCAGCATATAATGGAAGCGACGGAAGGCTGGATGGGCGGATCGCAGATACGACACTTTCTATATGGCTCGAGAGGACGGACGCGCGTGTCGGTCTACCGCGAGAACGGGACCTTTGAGGCGGCCATCGAGGATGGAACCCACGAGGAGGCCGTTGAGGTTGGCTTAAGGAGCAAACTGGTGTTGACTTGCGAACCGGCAGTGCCCCGCGAGGGAAGCGGAATAGGATCCAAGGGGATGCAAGGTAGAGGGTCTATGTAGGTAGACAGGTCTCGCCTCTACGAAGTATTATCAATACAGATCAACACTTGGTATCGAGTCCATTATACGAGACGCCATCGACTGGGAAAAGAGGAGTGGCGCGACGTTCGAGGCGGAGAAGACAGCCATCATCCACTTCACCCGTAACGACAACAAGTCCGACCCTGAACCGTACGTCATCAAAGGACGACCCGTCGAACCGAAGAATCATACCAAGATCCTAGGAGTCATCATGGACACTCGACTCAAGTACAAGGAACACATAGCAAGGGCATCGTCAAAGGGCCTCAAGGCAGCACTTGAACTCCAGCGACTCAGGGGCTTGTCTCCAGCGACGGCGCGACAGCTGTTTACAGCAACAGTCGCACCGGTGGTGGACTACGCGTCGAACGTCTGGATGCACCGGTATAAGGACAAGCTCATAGGACCCATCAACAGAGTACAGAGAGTATCGGCGAAAGCTATTATCGGCACTTTTCTCACGGTCGCAACGAGTGTAGCAGAAGCAGAGGCGCACATACTCACAGCGAAAGAGCGCTTCTGGAGGAAAGCAGTCAAGATGTGGACGGACATTCACACACTACCGGAGACGAATCCGCTCCGCAGGATGACATCCAAAATGCGAAAATTCCGCAATTCCTTCCGGTCGCCACTCTTCCAAGTGGCAGAGGCGTTGAAGGACGTGCCGATGGAAAGGATGGAGACTATCAACCCGCTAACGCTGCTACCATGGGAAGACAGACTAGAGGTCATAATCGGTGAAGGAGAGACAACAGTGACGGAGACAGCCAGTACAGTCCGTGTGGCGGTCAGCAGCTCAGCGAGAAGGGAAATAGTAGGTGTCGGCGGAGTCGTTCAGAAACGGTCGGTGCTGCGAGACGACCCCGAGTTGCAGCCGTTCTCCTTCACTTTGGGCCCGAGGTCCGAGCAGAATCCCTACAGCGCACTATTAGCAGCGATAGCATACGCGTTGCGGAGGTCACTGCGAGGAGTCGCGGACGAAAGGATCACAGTGGTGACGAGGAATAGGGGGGCGGTACTCTCGCTCAAACGGCCTCAGCAGCAATCTGGACAGGCATACGTTCGTAGCATCTACGATTCGGTGGAGGAACTTCGCAAGAACAACAACATCATCACAGTACAGTGGTTGGCAGCAAGTAACGAAGATGAACTGCTTAAGCAAGCGAAGGCACAAGCACGCGAAGCGACCAAAGACGGCGCCACCCCGCAGGTACAGTTTCCTATGATGAAGTCAACAACTCTCAACGCGGCAAGGTCAAAAATACCACAAGAACGTGCGTTGCCGGAAAAAGTCGGACGATTCTCCAAAAGAGTCGACAAGGCGCTGCCAGGAAAGCATACGCGCCAGTTATATGACGAGCTCACCTGGAAAGAAGCCTCCACTCTTGCACAGCTTAGAACCGGAATGGCGAGACTGAACTACTATTTGCATCGAATAGACGTAGTGCCCTCACACGTCTGTGTCTGCGGCCGAGCGACAGAGACGGTTGAGCACTTCCTCTTCCGCTGCACAAAGTGGACGACATATCGGGCAGAGATGCTCCAATGCACAGAAACACAGAGAAGTAACATATCCTTTTACCTTGGAGGCAAAAGCGCAACGGATGACGATAAATGGACGCCAAACATGCAAGCAGTTCGAGCGACTATACGCTTCGCACTGGCGACAGGCCGGCTGGACGAGAGATGACAGACGGAATTGGAGGATACCTAACACATTCAACCCGACAAAACCCTAACCAACCATCAACCCGTGACAGACAGCAGGCACTGCTTTAACCGCCGTAGATAGGACGTTGAACACTTGGGGAATAGGCCTCAAGATAGCATGCTAATACACAATACACTAAACCGCGGGAATCCGTAGCGAGAAGAGCAGAAAATGGAGGAGTAAGGATAAGTGGAGACAGTATGGGCTGCAAAGAGACCATGGCACAAAGTCAGAAATGTACTGTACGTGTAATCAGCTTTAGTTGCCCTTTCGGCTCTGCCGCCGGGCGTAATAAATTGTGTGTGTGTGTGTGTACACTGTACTGTAGTATTCGAAATTGGTGTCCGCTTTTTAGACATTGAAGGTTACTGGGCACGGATCATTTTGGATCTTGGCGCTTACAGGCTACTTCCAAGACCAAGGCATGACCTCATTATTCCTCAGGGTACTTTTGGGAGCAATATATGGCTTCTTAATTGCTGACTTAGGAGAAACCACGCACTGTTTAAGCAAATCAGTTGGCACTGTCTTCCATCTGCTTTTGTATGCGTTAATGCGATACTCAACTGAACGATGCCATGCCTAGTATAAGCTACTATCAGCTGCCCCGTTTCTTGCTTACTTTGACGGCACTAATGATTACACCAACACACAACCTCAGGAGGGGCCAAAAACGGATTTTCCCGTCATCGTTTGCTTAACTATTAAAACTACCTATTCAGGCTGCTTGGCTTCCGACATCAAGCTCGCTTTTTTTTTTTTTTTTTTTCACACAGTACCTTACCATAAATCAATGTTAGGTTCCCGCTGAACCTAATGTTTCGCATTCGGTTAATAGCTGCAAACTGAAATGGCAGAAGTCGTGGGACCAAGTAGGAGAACAGCATGCTGCAGACGACGCCGGGGTATGGTCTGTTGACCGACCAGCCTTGCCTATCGTAATTCTCCTTCGACAACCTCCTAAATCACCTAGACGAGCTGAAAATAGAATACCTACATATTATTGAAATTAGATCCCCACCTATCCTTAGTACGTAAAGCTGTTGGTAGACAGCAAGAACCAAGCATGGTGGTATCGGTTCTGGCACGCCGAGCATACAGCGTCCGACAGTAGGCCGAGGTTTAACCGACAGGCAAGTACGAAAACGTGTCATTTACCTCTTCCTACTCCTACGCTTCCACATTTCCACCCATCGCCAAGAGCTGTCGACGATGGCGCCCAACCTCGCTGCTTTTCAGCACGAGCAGATCAAGCATATGCTATTTGACGAACGACTGACTGATGTGCATAGAGCCAAAATCGCTGGATGTAGCACGCGCGCCGTCCGTAGGATACGATCAAACCTTCAATGCTTTGGAGCAACTAAAGCCCCCTCAAATGGAGTCGGACGCCCCAGAACCATCACCCCGCCCATGTTGGCTGCTTTATGCGATCGGCTAATCGAGAAGCCCACTATGTACTGCGACGAAATGGTTCTGTTCCTTCATGACGAATTTGATACCCTGGTAACAGCATCGAGCATCGGGCGTGCGTTGAAGGCGGCTGGTTGGAGCAAGAAGGTAGCCCGAACAGTTGCGAGAGAGCAAAACCCAGACTTACGACTCGACTATCTTCACGAGCTATCGGCTTTTTCTTCCTACCACCTCGTATACGTCGATGAGTCTGGATGTGATAAAAGGGCCGGGTTTCGGCGGACGGGATGGTCTCCTCACGGGGTAACTCCCGTCCAGATATCTCGATTTCATCGAGGCCAAAGATACCAGATCCTGCCAGCGTATACCCAAGACGGGATCTTGTTTACCCGCATATTCCAGGGTTTCACCGATAGTGAAGTATTCGAGTCGTTTATTGAAGACCTGCTTCCGCATTGTGGCAGATGGCCTGGGCCGAGATCCGTACTTATAATGGATAATGCTTCCTTTCACCATACGGACAGGATTCGACAGCTGTGCCACAATGCAGGAGTCAAGTTACTCTACTTATGTCCATACTCTCCAGATTTAAATCCGATCGAGGAGTTTTTTGCAGAACTGAAGGCATTCATCAAGCGGCACTGGCAAGAATACGATGGACGAGATTTCGAAGGCTTCTTGCAGTGGTGTGTCAATATGGTAGGCGCACGGAAAGCAAGCGCTCGAGGTCACTTTAGACATGCGGGTGTTTCTATCGAGGAGCCATAATAAGTAAAGTAAAGCCTTTATTAAACTCTATTTACCAACGCTGAACCGTATTCATGCATCGCATTGAAGCTCTGCCCATTTCCTAATGCTAGTAATAAAACACCGCGCCGCGCCAAGTTGTATCCCATTACTTGTAAAGAATTCCACATCTTGTTTGTCATGAAGCCCCTCAAGATCTAAACAATGGTCTAGCGCGAGTTCCGCCGCCTTCCGATATTGGTTCTTGAAATTTTGGCGTTGAACTCGGGAGCACAACCAGTCACAGTACTTTTCGATCGCAACATCCTGCAGCCCTGAGATTTCAAGAGGAGTCGGAAGGCTAAACAAGTCAGTCTACAATCCTTCGTAAGACTTGGGAATGACACAGACTTAAGCTGGCCAGGTTGCGCGGCCTGTGCAGGTATTACATTCGTGATAGTTACTGGCGGGGTGTTGTTACTGGTAGGTGTAGATGATGAGCTTCTGCCTCGACGTTCTAGACGTTGCTGCTCCTCGGCACATAGTTCTTCGCGCACGTTCTGGGGCATGTCATCATGCCCCTGCAGGGAACCACCTTGCTCCATGAAGTTAAGAAGGCTCTTTAAGTGGTGAGTGTAAAGCTTATAGTGCTTCTTCGTCACAGCATCGCGCCAACAAAGAGGTCCCAAGTTGCAGGGAGGTCCCGGACATCGGAACAGGCTGTATAAACGCTCCCACAACGACGGTCTCCCGAGAACTTGCTCTTCTGCATTTATCCGCGCGTCTCGTTCGGCCAATCTCTCCCCAGAGACAGACGCAAAGCCACGTTTGGTTCCACGTGGCGCAGCTGCAGTACGCGATTCCTCGGTTTCCATATAGTTGAAGGACATATCAATTCTGATGTTCTTCCCTGCGCGGAAAAACTGGCTCCAGCGTTCCAGTTGCCTTTCCAGCATCCGCCAATCGATATCAAGCTCATCGAATCGTTTTACAAAGTCACGTTGGGAGCGCTCTTGTACGGACACACGCACGCTAGTATCGTCAACGAGGTATGACTTTTTCGCGGAAAGCTTCTTTTTTAGTAGCCGATCGAGTTTACCCCGCAAGATTCTTTCCCAGATGGCGCTAGGGCAAAGCACAAGGTCTTGTTCACTATCTTCAGCTACCATTTTCTTGTTTACTGTTAGCTTCCATTCAATAGAGTAGTGGACGCAAGTGGGCGGCTGCTCATCGTAAGATTTGTCCTCGTCCCAATCGGCCAGCTGCAGCAGCGGCAGACCATGTTCTGGTGGCCGACTTAGGCGTGACGAGGCAATCGTCTGAGCGTCCTCAAGGTCAATTACTGAAGGGCTAGTGGCGAATGAGGCCACATCAGTTGGATCAAGCGGTGTGCCAAACAGGCCAGCTTGGTCATATGATGACCCATCCTCGTACGTGTAGTCATCCGCAGTGATCTGCGTATAGTAAGACATCGTGGTTTCTCAGTCACCACGGAAATCTCAAACATGCAAAATTTACGCCCTGTTTGCGTGATTGAGGATTAAATACTGAGATTCTACAATGTTCTAAGACTTTCTAGAAGACCCACCCAGTCGTTTGTGACGAAAACAGACTAGTGTGTGCTGCATGGGGTGGTGTTGACTGAAACGGCGAGGAGATTGACTCTGGTTCGAAGTCTGATGAGGGTGGCATGAGCGTAATACTTCGTGTATCGTCTAACTACAGAGAATCTAGTGTATTCAATAAGTTATTGAAGGTTGAAGACGGTGATGATACGCTTTGAATGTTATGACAAAAATGGCTTGTAGGCTCACCGATCACACCGAGCCTGGTGTATTTACGTAAGCAACTGACTCGATTATTGTAAACCTATGTATGTGCGTTGTCCGCCCTTATACTTATGCTTAATAGATTAAGCATTCCTTTCGCTCTTTTCCCTCACTTTAATATATAATTTAGCTCGTCACAACTGTCGGTTTCCTCCTCCCAATGGAGTGCTTCTCCTGTGACTAATCCCGTGCTGTTAGTGTTCGCCGAAGAGAGCACTGGGGCTTCCCGTTCTAATGACTGACTGGTCCACTCCAAAACGTTTCAACATTGTCGACGACACATAATTTTTCATGTCGTATTCCTCTCCGCCTGACTGAATATCGCTCATGGTCGCCACCAGGGCGTGACAGATAAAACCCAGGAGGGAAGTTATTGGCTTCCTCATATGGGTCGCCTCCAACCTCGGACAGATGGTGATTTGTGTCGTCTCCTTCCCCACCTTCCCTCCCGGTCTTCTTATGGTCGTCCGGCCAACAAAATCGTGTTGGGAAGGTGTTTTGTTCCTCCTTCCATACGTCATATCCAGCTCGAATATGTCGTCATGCATGCTGCCATCGTCTGAGCAACCAGCCTGCGAGAGCTGTCCCATCCTCTTGTATGTAAAAGATTCGTAGAATCAGCCCCATAAAAGGTCCGGCAGAATCTGCATACGGCAGTGTGACGCGTCCTCGTCTTGTGTTGCTCCTGGTCGTGGGCGGCATTTTCGCCCGATACGTCGAAGGTATTTTTGGATCGCTTCGATTCTTATTTTGTGGCTCTTTCCCAGATTCAGTACATTCCGCAGCGCCCATCACCTCGGCATAAAAGTATTACTCTTCCTGTAGTCAACAATGAGTCGAACGATATTGTCCTTGCGAATTAGCATGTAACATTCTTCCTATCATTTTACCTTGTTTCGACTGTCCGCAACGCAGGCAATCCTATATAGAGGGGATCACTCTGAACAAGTGTATGTCTCTACTAGATCTTCTCTAGTTCGTATATTCTTTGCCATCTTTGCTCGCTCAATTTAGCGTTAAACTCTTCTTGACTAAGAAAACTCTCGCTACAACTGCGAACATCGACTTCTGCGACAAATATTCGGATTATATTTTAAGCGTGTCGGCTATCTACGAGACCCCGCCAACAGGGCATGACTGCTGACTAAAACAGAAGCTACTACCGTGCAGGAACATTCAAAGCTCCAAAAACCTTGCTTATCTGGAGACTGAACATCATGACCCAGTCGAACGTCTTCACCGTTCTGCGATTCACAACCAGACTTCACGTTTGAATTCGATCGAACACTTCGCTAACGAGCAGATGACAAACATGGACCCTATCCACGCCGGGTGGCTGTCCCGAGCGCTGATTCTCTCGGCAGTACGCGTCGAAAAGGTTTTCAGGAAAGTAGCTTTTTGGAAACCTCCGGCCGGCTTACCTTCGCTATTTGGACTTTGCATCAAAGTTAAGCCCAATGAAGACCTTGCTGAAGCGCGAGCGATGCTTTTTGTCGCCGAGCACACATCTGTTCCTGTACCCAAGCTGTATTGCGCCTTTATTCACCAAGGATCTACATACATTGTTATGAGCAGGATAAGAGGACAAATGGCATGGCTGCGCTGGAAGGACCGCTCAGAAGCGTCTCGACGGCAAGTCCTTCGTCAGTTGAGGGAAATGGTGATACAAATACGCACTATTGCCCCGCCAGCAGACACTGGTGTGGCTAACGTCGATGGCGGCCCTATTTACGATTGCCGCTTACCCAAAGACCCTTCCTGGGGCCCATACGCGACCATGCAGGACTTCCACAAAGAGCTCGTCAACTGCAATGATCTCAGTACCCGTTTCGGCAGCCCATACGAAGATCTAAACGAACTACTAGAATTCTACCAAAAATTCAACGAACATCCGGTCTTTACGCATGGAGACCTCAGCAGTCTCAACATTTTGGTACGAGGAGATGACGTCGTTGGTATTGTGGATTGGGAGACAGCTGGCTGGTTACCCCCTTACTGGGAATACACGTCTGCATGGTTTGTGAATCCTCAGAATCCTTTCTGGCAAGCGGAGGTGGATAGATTCTTGACTCCTATGTCGTATGAGCTAAAAATGGAAAAGATCCGTCGGAAATATTTTAATACAATATGAGGTGGATAACGGCCAAACTCCTATGGTATCAATTCCTTGTCTTCCAGCATGTCCCAGGTCGGCACCTTGGTAGGGTCATACGTTCCCGTTCCATCGAATCGATGCTCAGCTCTCTTCTTCTCCACATACCACATCGCTGTATCCCTTATAGCCTTCCAACCTTTTGCAGAGGTCCCGAGAGCTTTGTTATCCTTTTGAGCCGCCCTCCAACCGTCCTTCACGAATTTGACACAATTGAAATCCTCCGATTCAAGCGATATTTCCTCAAAAATGGATTTCAATCGGTCCTTATCTTCGATCTTGGCGATGACGACGCGCACAAGAATTGCAGACGTCGGTGCCATGGTCACCTTTTTGCTTTCATATTCCCATTGCATCTGCGGCATCGGAGGTTCACCCGCTAGAGTCATAGTTTCTTTTGCATGGATTCGTCTGCCCCGGCTGTTGGCTGATTCATGCTTGGGCCCGACTAAGAACGCCCAATGATAACTAAAGATATGTAAGCATTGTTCTCCTTCACTAATAATGGGGGAAAAGCTGACGTGTCCTCTAAACCAGGCATTTTGGGTTGGCCGCCCCGGGCATATAAGGCAACGTATAAGCGATCCTTGTCTGAAGGCATCGTTATAGCAACAGCGGAGGTCGAACAAAAAGAGAATGGTAAGGAGGAAGTGTCAAAGAGGTGGAATGTATGGGGGAAAGAAGAGGATGGACAGAGGACAATACTTATACCGTGCTGCTCTCCTGTACCCTTAAGCGCCGGTTGGTTTGCTGACATGTTGTGTTGGTCGTTGGCGCCAGGCCCTGTCAAAAGAGAGAGGACACGAAACATTCCCGGCTGGGCGTGGACCAACTAGGTGGACGACGGGTTGCTGTTGTCAGACAGACCGCCGACACCGTGATGAGAGCCATAAGTAAATACATGCGAATGGTTGCCTCACATCAAAATTTGCTCATTGGCACTTGACCCTATCATCGTCACGCAACCGTTATCACACAATCCCTCGGAATGATCCATTATCAAGCTTCTACTCAACCAGCTGGGATTGCTACTAGTCGTACTGTTGAGGACATGCCTTAGCAGCCAATCAATGATATATAGCCCCTTTAGGTACCTTCTCCGATGCAAGTGGACTCTCGCCGGCGGTTCCGCGACCAACGAGTGGGTTATCTGTTGGCACAGAGCTTCAGTACACTAACACGCCATCGCAGGGAAAAGAAATGCACAACAGCGGGGCTCCATCAAGGCCTCAGGCCTCTGTAGTCTTGGTAATGCCGAATTGGCAGACGGATGGTAATCTGGGCGCGTCGCCGGGCATGGCCGATATGAAAGAAGGTCTTAAGTAAACGAGGGTATGGAGGACATCGTATAAGGTACTTCAAGGGATACATATACACAGCCAACCTCTCAACAAGTATGCCGTTAATGGGCTTAAGAAGGGTAGTCATACGAATTCAAATAACAGCCGAATACAGCGCCTATAGTGAGATATCTACACGATGACTACTGTTCTATAGTTGAATCCGAAATCGGTTTCCGGCATTATTGTACTAGGGCTTCCAACCAAGAGACAATAATGGACCTGTTTGCAGGCTTGTTACCTGCGAACGTCTCCACACTACTTCCCAGAGAGAAAACGATACAGAAAGTGGCAGCTATTGTGGGCGCTCAACCCTATGTTTGAGAGTAAACAGCTGATTATGGATTACATTCAGGGGTATTATCATCTTTCCAACAAGTACTATATATGGGTCGCTCTGTACCTTGTCAGCAAGTGGATACCAAAATGTCCAGTAAAGAAATGTTTCTTGTGTGGAAAGCATGAAACTGATTTCGAAGACGACTGTACATATAGTGAAGACCAATGATGTGCTAGTCTAATTCGTAGCTTCAAGGCGAACGGAAACGCAGGCATAATATTGTCTGCTTGTTGGCTGTAGCAGCCGTTTCTGGCCTTAATGACGATGTGCATCCACTTTCTGAAACGGTTGTCTATTTAAATCAGTTGGTTTTATTCGTTCCATGTTTGTGAGCCAACAGCCTCAAACGGCTCGCTTAGCTGAGCAACTAGGCTGTCGTCACTTTCGTCTAATAGCTGTACGTATTCTTTGACTGAGCATAAACGCTGCCGCCTGCGCGAGTGCTAGTGGCAGATACTCAAGTCGAGTGGAGAGTAACGATACATCCTCAGCCGGAATCTCGTCATCAAGTATGGCATGTATAAGCTGTCGTGTTTCGCTGTCGACCATCTTCTTGACCTCAATGACCTGCTTCCCCCGCACTAGCCTCGACCCGACCTGCTTATTCCTAGTGGTTATGAGAACTGATCCGTGGTGACATTCAGGAAGGTAGTGTCCGAAGCCACCTTGAGGTTGAGCTAACTGATGCATGTTGGTGGTGTTGCTCTCGGATGGTGGAAAGAATAGCTGCAAATCATCGGCGTTATCAATAACCATAAGCCACCGGCCTTGACTCTCTTTTCCCAACCACGCCTTAACAAGAGCGAGCATATCAGCTTGCGGATCGTCATATCCAGGTATACCACACTCTTGTGCGATTGAACTATATGCTTGGTAAAATCGCTCTGCATTACTGGCATGCACCCAAAATACTGATATATCAGGGTGCACATGTTGCAGCCAGAACACATAAGCAAGCGCGATCTGGGTTTTCCTTCGCGAAGTTAGACACTGTCAGATTTCGTAGTAGGAGAAAACTATACCCAATACCCCCGAGCCCATATAGGGCGACTCGCGACCGAGACTGAGTAATCTGTCCATGAGATTTCTGGTGCCCAAAGAGCAGCTTGAGTTGATGAAGGACTTCGGAGCGCTCAACGAAATCAGGATTCTTAATATACGGAACGAGGACTAATATCTATTAGTGAGAGTTGCGCGTTAGCAATACCTACTTACCAGCCTGTGAGCTATTAGTTTCTTGTTCGTAAGCGTATAGCGCGCGAGAAGAGCCTTTGTTGTAGATGCGGCTGTTGCTGCCGCAAAATGCTGCCATTTCTTATTCTTATGACTATCTGCATAGTCACAGACCGACTTCACAATAATGCATGGGAACTCGTCCCATACACCTGCTCCCTCCATCTCCAGTGCGAGAAGGTTATGCTGTTTAGCGATTTGGTCTCGGTCTAAGCCGGACTTCATCACAGTATCGCTAGACCCGATGCGCCCGACTAATATTTGGAATAGTGAGGATGACGCGATTGCCCCTTCCTGCTCATCTAATTTCTGCTTGTTGAGACGTCACCGAGAAACAAGATTGGCCAAATCACACTGAAGAACATCGCACGAGGTGGCAAGTGCTTCTTCACAGGCACCGGATTCACTACAGCCGCATCCGTCAAAGTCATGGTGTCTGTGAACGTAATCCGGCTTAAAGAGGCGATCCTCTATTGCCGCGGGACGCTTGTATTGGTTCGAAAGCCCGACATCAGTAACCTTTTGCTGAATCTGTTCAAGTATTTGTGTGGCTTGATCCTGTAGACGGCTACGAATGTGATGCGTCTGGAAAGTCGCAACAAAGGAGCGTATCTCTTTGTTAGGCCTTCCGAGGCTGTCTTCAACGGTAACTTTCGTAAGGAATCTGTCAGGATATTTCCTGCCTAAATCGTATTGCACGATGCTGATGATCGCATCGCCAAGCAGAAGCTCGGTATCGGTCCCAACCCCAGGCACACCGCCGCATATACCAGCCAAGATGACCAGATTGATCTCGGTGTAGCTCAATCGGAGAGTGGCTGCCGCCCCTGAAGCGCTAACCTTTCCCATGGTGGGAAGGAGAAGAAGAACAGCGTGGTGGCTTCCGATTCGACCAACTGTATAGTTGTTGCAGTCCCCCATGGCTTTTCCTAGCTGATTCCTATCATCCCATATCTCGTCGAAAGCGAAGGAGACGGCATCGTATTCGAGTGGTAGGGCGCATATAATTGCGATCCGAAAGTCTTCGCGGCGATGAACCTGAGTGCGGCTAGACATGGAAATAGTGGGTAGCTAAACGTGTTCGAATGGTTGTTACGCTATCGCTGAAGGTGCGAAAAGACGAATTCTAGATGGCTGTCTGAGGCTCACGAAGGTGCTTTTGGGGAAGCTTGGGATGCGCCAAAAATCAGGCTGGCGCTTCGTACAGAAGGTTGATTGGTACATCTCGTAGGCTGCGCCACCCACGTGGTCACCTTCTCGCCGGCCATATCAGTGCGCTTGTCTGTAGGCGCTGGTTGCAACTGTATAATGCGCATTCCATGATATTGGAAGGTTGAATTGGCTTCATCGGCAAATTCTCTTGTTCACGATTACGAAATCTTCCGCTGTTGGAACATGCCTTTCGATTAAACCCTATAGCTTAGGTAAACGGTAGCGTGTGAATAAAGCGGGTTGTGAGCACCGTGCGCTATTCGTAGAACTGGTTGTATGTAAGAGCATTATTCAGCTTTACAGCTAATGAGATAAAAGAGCCACAATCAGCGTTGAAGTAGCGTAATCAGTATTAAGGTCTTCCCCAATCTGTCAAAGTATCCTGCCAGCGAAGGGCCCACAAATGTCTGTGCGCTAGCTTTACCAGTCATTATGGAGCGGACGCCAATTACGAATACAACAGTAACTGTAGCCTTCACCAACCTGGAAACCGATTTCGAATCTCTCTGTAGAGTGCTTCAGATGAATGCATAAAATAACGATTGATTATCATTTTTTGGCTGCTGTTGAAGGTCAATTGGGTGTTTTGCGGAAGGAGCGGTACGAAGACGCGTGGCGCGGCACTAGTGAACCCACTTGCGGCGCGTCCCGTCTTGTGAAACATGGAGGCGGACCCGGACACAATCAACCACGTCCGACACCGGGGAGGTCGGCGGAACGGAGCGACCACTGCGACGACTGCGTAGACCGACGACCAAAGCCCGACTGAACGAAGCAAACCGAGAATTTTTTGACGATGGAACCGCGGATCCAAGCGATCTGGCCAGAAACGGAGGGCGGAGGGCGACCACCAGGGGCACGTCAGCCACGAAAGGGAGGACCAAGGCGGCCGAGGACGACAATAGAGCGCTGATCCTGGCCATGTGAAGGCAGATGAAGGAATTCCACGCATCCATCCAGGTGGTGTTCGACGCATGGAAGAAGTCAGAGCTGCGCAACAAGGATATCCAGACCGAGCTTCGACTAGTCAAGGACGAACTTCGGACGGCAAAAGAGGAACTCGGGTCAATCAAGGACGAGCTGCAGATGGTCCGCGGCGACCTGCAAGCGTTGAACAGTCTGAAGACGATAGCACGAGGACGCACGAAAAGCTCGAGGCCTTAGCGACTCTGGCTTCGGCGCGTAGCGATCCCAGTCCATCCTACGCCGCCGTCGCCCGAATCCCGCAAACCGGCCAGACCCGCGATGCACGGACCCGGCTGTCAGGCGCAACACCGCCCAACGTGACCGACACTCTACACTGCACGATTGACACCTCTAAAGTTGAAGCGGAAGACGGCAGCAAGCCCAGCGCGGGCACGATCAGAGCAGTAGTGGAAAGGAGATACGTGTGGACGGGAATACGGGATGGCGGTGCCAGACCGCCAACGCGAACCCAAGGGATGCGGAGACGACGCGGAACAACAAATAGTTAAGCAAATCGCGGGGACGAAGATTGCCCGGGCATGCGCGTCCGGGATGACTGCCTATATCCGATTAGGGTAGACTTCGTGCGATGGTCAGCAGTGTGGGAAGAGAAAGGAAAATACAGAAGTGAAAAAATCGTATGGCTAAGCGGCCAAGAAAACCCAAAACAGTACGGGTCGATGGCGGTCTACTTGACCAAGGCTAGTGACGCCAGAAGGCTCATCCCAGAGGGCTATTTCCACGCCAGCGGAGAGTCGGGAAATACGGGAGTGTTCAAACCGCGGGATCGGATACATCAGTGCTTCAAATGTCAGCAGATCGTCCGGCATAAGGCAGAGAAATGCGAAAACAGCCTAGTATGCGGGCGGTGCGCCAAGGAGGGTCATCACTACAAGGAGTATCGCGAGACAATACTGAAGTGCGTTCCCTGCGGTGGTCCGCACGAATCCTTCAGCAAGAAGTGTCCGAAGCTCTACCCATCTCTCCATGAGTAGAAAATTTCGGATTCTCCAACTGAATGTAAGGAAACAGGATGCAGTGCACGAAAGCCTTATGAACGATGAACAACTGCGAGATTTCACAGTCATAGCAGTGCAGAAGCCATGGGTGTGGATGAGAGAGGGTAAGATCCTGACGGTGCCAATGCAGCACAGTAGGTGGACGAGGATGGTTTCGACGGCGTGGAGAGAAGAAGGATGGTGGGGGATGAGGAGTATGCTGTGGGTTAATAGGGAGGTTGAGGCGGAGCAGGTGCTGATACCGTCGCCAGACATGACCGGAGCCATTCTTCCACTCTCGGGTCGTCGAGTGCTTGTTGTGTCGGTGTACGTTCCGGCACAAGAGCCTGAGATGCTTCGACAGGCGTGTTCCCCGTTGCGGCAGGCAATCGCGGGAGCCAGGAGTAGCACGGGCGAGGTGGTGGATGTGATCCTCATTGGAGACTTCAATCGGCATGACCAAGTATGGGGAGGGGACGGCGTCTCAGCGAACAGACAAGGAGAGTCGGATCCGATCATCGAGCTGATGAGCGACTTCTCCCTCACTAGTCTCCTGCCAAGAGGGACGAAGACGTGGCATAAGAACGACGCGGCAACGACAATTGACCTGTCAATCGCATCGGAGGAGTTGGCGCGGGTGATGATACGATGCGCCGTGCACGAGACAGACCATGGCTCAGACCGCCGAGCGATTGAGACAGCGTTTGAGATTACAACGCCGAACACAGACGGCAAGCCTCGACTTTTATTCAAGAATGCTCCATGGAAGTCGATCAATGCGAGGATTGAGGCTATACTACAACGTGTTCCTTCGGGAGGTACCGTGCAGCAGTAGACGGACAGGCTCATGTCGGCAGTAGTGGAAGCAGTAGAGACGTTGACGCCCACAGCTAAACCGTCTAGGTATGCAAAGAGGTGGTGGACGGACGACCTCACTCAGCTGCGCCGGATCCACACATTCTGGAGGAACCGAGCGAGGGCGGAGAGACGGGCCGGTCGTTGTCCGCCGGATCTTGGGGAGCGAGCACGGGCAGCGGCCAAGCAGTACCACGACGCAATCCGACAACAGAAGAAGCACCACTGGCACGAGCTCCTGGCCGACGATACGAACATCTGGAAGGCAGCCAAGTATCTAAGCGACGACAAAGGTGCCTCGTTCGACAAGATTCCCCAGCTTACCAGAGCAGACGGTTCAAAGACGGAAGAGACCGGGGAACAGGCGGAGGAATTGTTGACTGCGTTCTTCCCTCCGCTTCCAGATGCGATCGACGACGAGGGGCAACGTCCACAACGGCCGCCCGTGCCCTTCCCCGACATCACGTTAGAAGAGGTGGAGAGACAGCTGTTCGCGTCGAAGTCGTGGAAAGCACCCGGTGAGGACGGTCTGCCAGTAGCCGTGTGGAAGCAGACTTGGCCCGCAGTGAAACATCGGGTTCCCGCGCTGTTCCAAGCCTCGGTGGAGACAGGAGAACTGCCTAGGCAGTGGAGACACGCAAAGATCATCCCGCCGAAGAAACCGAACAAGGACGACTACACCATCGCAAAGGCCTGGCGACCGATCTCGCTATTGTCGACACTGGGGAAGGTGCTCGAGTCGGTGATGGCTGAGAGGATATCGCATGCCGTCGAGACATACGGGCTTCTGCCTACAAGCCACTTCGGGGCTCGGAAGCAGCGATCGGCAGAGCAGGCTCTGGTTCTGCTCCAAGAGTACATCTACAGAGCATGGAGGAAGAGAAAGGTCCTCAGTCTGGTCAGCTTCGACGTCAAAGGCGCATACAACGGAGTGTATAAAGAAAGACTACTTCAGAGACTCAGCGCGAGGGGAATCCCAGAAAAGCTGGTGAAGTGGGTCGATGCGTTCTGCTCGAAGCCGTGCTGGAGCTCAGACGACTGAAGGGCCTATCTCCGTCAACGGCATGGAAACTCTTCGTGGCGGCGGTGGCGCCGACAATAGATTATGCGTCGAACGTCTGGAAACATAGGTGCAGAGTAGCCCAGATGAAGGTTATCAACGGGATACAGAGGATTGGAGCTCAAGCGATCATTGGAACCTTCAATACAGTGGCCACAGCGGTCGCCGAAGCAGAAGCAAGCATACAGCCAGCTCAGGAACGATTCGACAGGAAAGCGATCAAGTTCTGGGTGCGTCGCCAGACTCTGCCTACAAGTCATCCGCTGCGACGTATCAGACCTTAGAGCTTCAAGAGGAGCATCTCACCTTTCCAGAAGATGGCCACAGGATACCAAGACCTACCAGTGGATAGGCTAGAGACCATCGAAGCGTTTCCCCAGGCACCGTGGGAAGACCGAATTCATACGGTAGTGGAAGAAGGCGGCGATAGGGCGAGCAGGGCGAGCAAGGCGACCCAGACTGGGTGGGCCATGAGAGCTGCAATAGGCAGCTCGGCAAGAAACGGAACCGTGGGCTACGGAAAAGCAGTACTGCTCCCTTTGTCACATAGGAGAGGCGGCTCCATGACGACAGGATCAACCACCGTCGGCCCTAGGACGGAGCAAAACCCGTATACGGCGGAACTCATGGCGATAGCAGCGGTGCTGGAGTCTCTTTCGGAAAGGATCCGCCATCGGGCAATCTATGTGTTTTCCACCAACGAAGTGGCCATAGTAGCTGGGAGACCGCGACAACAATCAGGCCAACAAGAGATCCGTCGCATAAACGAGGCAGCCAAGACGCTCGCAAGTAAAGGCAACAAGGTTACACTCTTCTGACTTCCGTCTGGGGTAGAGTCCGATCTCAAGCTCGAGGCCAAAACGGCGGAGAAAGAGAGTACGCAACAAGGAAGGACGCCGAGGAAGAAGCCAACCAGGGCCTACTCAAGCAAATCGCAGAGATGAAGATTGCCAGGGGTATACGTATCCGGGACGACTTGTGTCCGATCAAGGGTATGCTATGTGGGATGGACAGCTGTGTCCGTGAAGAAAGGAAATTACAGGAGCTAAGCAGCATCAAGGAAGAAGCAACCATCGCCTAAATTATCAGGCTAGGTGATCAGGAAAACCTCGAACCGTATGGGTCGATGGCCGTTCACTTGACCAAAGCTATTGACGCCAGAAGGCTCATCTCAGAGGGCTATTTCCATGCAAGCGTAGAGTCCGGAAACATTGGATCCCGATCTCGGCCACATCAGTGCTTCAGATGCCAGCAGATCGTCCGGTGCAAGGCATCCGAATGCGAGAAAAACCTAGTATGCGGTCGCTGCACCAAGGAGGACCACTACCACAAAGAGTGTCGGTGTACGTTCCGGTACAGGAGCTCGAGATGCTTCGCCGCACATATTCCGTGTTACAGCAGGCAATCGCAGCAGTCATGAGTGACACAAGCGAGGTGGTGGATGTGGTCCTTGTTGGAGTAATCGATACGATCAACTATGGGGAGGGGACAAAGTTTCAGCGGATCAGACAGGAAGAGACAGGCCCGACCGACTGGATGAGTGACTTCTCCCTCGTGAGCCTCTTTCCAATGAGACGAACACATGGCATAGGAACGACGCGACAACAACGATACATATGCTAATCGCCTTGGAGGAACTGACACGAATGATTTTAAGATGCCCGGTGCACGAGACAATGCAGCAGCAGACGGACTGGTTCATGTCGGTAGTATCGAAAGCGGTGGAGGCGTTGACGCCTACAGCTAGGCCAGCTAGGTATGCGAAGAGGTGGTGGACAACAGGCCTTGCTCAGCTGCGCTGGATCCACCTATTCTGGAGGAACCGAGCGAGAGTAGAGAAGCGGGCCGGCTACTGTCCGCCGGATCTCAAGGATGGAGCGCGGGCAGTGGCGAAGCAGTATTACGGCGCAATCCGATACCAGAAAAGCACTACTGGCATGATTTTCTTACCGATGACGCAAATTTCGGGAAGGTAGCCTAGTATCTAGGCGCCGATAAAAGCGCCTCGTTTGACAAGGTTCCCCAGCTTACCCGAGCGGATAGTTCAAAGACCGAAGAAACTGGAAACAGGCGGAGGAACTGCTTGCGACCTTCTTTTCCTCACTCCCGGACAATATCAAAGACAAGGGGCAGCGTCCACAGCAGTCGCCGGTTTCATTTCCTGATATCACATTAGCAGAGGCTGAGAGACAACTACTCATAGCAAAACCATTGAAGGCACCTGAGGAGGATGGGCTGCTGGTAGTCGTGTGAAAGCAGACGTGGCCCGAAGTGAATCATCGGGTACTTGTCCTGTTTTGAGCCTCGATAATTGATGGATAATTGCCTAGGCAATGGAGGCATGCGAAGATTATCCCGCTGGAGAAATCGTTGCGAAGGCCTGGTAACCGATCCCACCGTTATCGACGCTAGGAAAGGGGCTTGCCGAGAAGATATCACATACAGTTGAGACATGCGGGCTTTTGCCCACGAGCCACTTCGGTGCTCGGGAGCAGAGCTCCGTCGTATTTACAACGCAGCCAGCGATATTGACAGCAAATGCAACCGGGTATCACTCTTTTGGCTCCCGGCAAGAGTAGACCAACTTCAAGCTCGATGCCAGACAGCGGCCAAAGAAAACGCCAAGGAAGAAGGCAACTACAGTCTACCCAACCACCCTAAAAGACGCGTTGAAGAGAGTACGGAAGTACTGCAGGTGTGGGAAAGTTCTCGCGGCCCTGCCAGGGAAGTACACAGCAATTATAGGGCTCAGTCTCATGGAAAGAGGCCAGTATCAACTTGTACTTGCAGAGTTACTTAGAGCTTTTGTGTAGTACCTCTTTTGTTAGTGAAGGATCGGTTAATCTTGCAAACATGATTTTCTAGGTTTCTACGAAGCAGTTTCCACCCTCTCCACTCATCTTTTGTGTCAGGTGAATTATGAACCAAGAAATTCCATTATATAATACTTCTGAAGTTCTATGATGCCTTGACATAGCAGCTACATTCGGTGGGTGACATGAACTTCGGTCTCCTGGAAGAGAAGATGCTCCTGTAAGACGTCCCGAAAAGGAGGCTCCTCGTTCAGCTCTTCAACGACGCATGAAGGGTAAAGGCTATAGAGGTGGGCGACGCTAGTGGAGCTCATTTTCGACAATGTATGGCCTCCAGCTAACCATGCCCAAAGTCCTGGCAGCAGAACGGGGTTACTCACAGAGTGCGAAGAATACGATAGAGGTTCCGGTTGTCTTAAATGATTTACAACAGTATTGAATGTTGTTAGAGGGATAGATAGATGAACTAGAGAGAAGGCTTGCTTTAGAATGTTCTCGCATCATGACTGAAGGCCACACTGAGGACGATCGAGGTCATCAATTATGAAAACCAGCATGCTTGGCTCAACAACTCAGATGATCAAAGAGCAAGTCACTGGAAGTGCGATGAATACCCATCATACCAGATATCTATATTCCCATGTATGCATCATGAAAGGTCGCCGTTCATTATACTTTATAGCTGGATCGACCAAGAGAGTCGTGGCTTCTCAGGTATCAACAACTTCCACTTTTTTCTCGAAACAAGGATTGCTCGTGTTCGATTCGGTTGGTATCAAGCCTAAATAGATGACTTGAGGGCGTAAAGAGGTTTGACTCGACTGTCCAGAGTATAAAACTGGACGGGATATTCGAGATGCCGTCTGCTTTACGTGCTTGAATGACTGACACATTGCAGGCAGGCAGACACAAACCACGTTCAAAGCTCCCTCGATGCACCTTTTCATCGTCAGCGCGTGCCCCAAAGAGCGGTGCTATCTTTCGAAGACTCACAAAGATGGCACAGCCCACCAGACTAGATCGGGCCTATAATGCACAATTGGCAGTAACGAGACCCGGACGGCCGCCGGCCTAGGCCCCTCAAAGTCAGAACCATGCCAGGTTGATGGAGTTGAAACCCACATACATCAATGTTAGGCAGAGGTAAATAATGAGACGCTTCCATTTCGTGTGGAGATTCATTAAAGTAGGAATCGCCATAACGACCAGCAGAACATCTGTAGCGATATTGACTACGCTTGTTATCAGAAACAGAGTTCTTGTCCCAAGCCACGTACCCTCTGAGAGTCTGACACTGGAGACGAGATACAGCATCGAAAGCCCGATAGTGATGAGATTCGCAACAATCACAATTCCTATTGCGAGAAGTACAGGTCTGACGGCGACTGTGACTTTTCCCTGTGGGGATATGCGGCGATATAGTAGCAGGAGGTACATTTCGGCACAGCCGTTCGATAACTGAAGCAACAGCGCAGCGACTCCGAGCTGTTCCGCTGGTCAGCCTTCCTCTTTCTCTTAGCTGCTGTGGCCAGGAAACAAACCTTAACAGCTACGGGGTTTACCATAAGGACCACAAGGTGCATAGCAATAGATAGAATCTGGTAGATCGATGTCAGTCGTGTCTTGAGGGGACCGCTCAACTCGTTGTCGCTTACACAGCCTAGAGATATAACCACTAAAAGATATTTTGTCAGCTTGGTATCTGCTGTTCGGTGTTATAGAAGCATACAGGAATCCCACCGAAGTGCTTTTTCTTTGTGGCGAGCGTAAAGATGCAGCGCTAGTGAACAAGTTGAAAGGGCGGAACCAACAGGAACTATCACATCTAGTATCCGCCGATGATTTTCAAGGTTGAGAACATTAGTCGAGAGTGGAATTAATTCAGTCATGATGGCTGTGGTGAAGAAAGAGCACATTTGATGGATCAGCCGCAGAGGGGCGACACTGGGGATTACCATTCTTAATAGAGCCATCTTAATCGAAAACCGATTGCATAGCCCAGGCCTGAAGTCGGCCCACGCCAGTCTGTGTTGCTGGCGGAGTTCGAGTTACGTTTCGACTGGGGCATTGGAAAATGTGGGCAGGACGAAAAGGGGCCCCTTTGATTCTACATGGGGTGATAGAAGATAGATGCACACCATATCCTTACCTGGGTTCTAGGAGTCCGGCCGATTATGTCGCATAGCAGAAGATGAACCACTCTCGTTCGACGAACATGAATAGGTTGTTCAATGCTAGGCCAATTCTTCTGAATAGTCGGATAGGGCCACAAGCAGAACGAAGCGTCTCTCGGTGCCATCATGTTCCCATCTCTAGGCGCATAAATGAACAATTTAGTACCGAAGAGATAGACTGGAGTAGTTTCCTTGCCGGAAGAGTCCCGGCTAGGTACGAGCTGATCCAGATTCTTCCCAACATGCTCAACAGTTTCCCCGACTGCTCGAAGCAGTCTGCTATGATTGACTGGAGACGAATACCCACATGATGCAATGGGTCGGGCCCTCAGCCATGTTTGTCTTACCTTTTTCATCTGCTCAAGTGGAGTTGGGTACAGAGCTGGAGCTACCAGCAGGAGTCCCTCACGTCGCTCGCAGAACACACTCCGTTGGGGGTTGTCAGGGATTGTGCACTCCAGGCAAGGTTGTCGTGAACGAGGTGGCTCAATGAGCGCCCCTGCATACCCTCCTGGGTACCATCGGAAACCACGGGCCAGACTTGTCAGATGCCATAATCCCTGTTGCCCTCTTGAATACATACGGTAAGCAGGCTAGTCCCGCTTGCATTAGGCACTCTTTGTCGATCAATTGTTCAGTATCTGCGGGTTAGGGGAGCTACGTAGTACAGCCGTGCCGTTCTGGACCTCAAAGCTGCCCTCTTGGCCCTTATAAGCAAGTTAAAAGAGTTACTGGGAGATGTTTTTTGCCAAGCAAGTCCTCCTGACAAACTCCCGTCCCGAAGAGAGGGACTTTAAGGTTGAACGCCTGACATACTTGTTGTCATTTTCCAATTGTGGTGTTTCTCTGACGAATGTCAGACGGATCCTATTGACTCTTCCACACGAATAAATGCCATAAACTCAAATGCATCTAAGCATCGCTACTGCCCAGCTTACTGACAAGCACGTCTGGATAATGGTGCAATCTCGGGTTGACCGGGTTAGCCCGATACGAAACAATAGAAATTTCGGGCTTGCTTCACTGCCTGCCAGTCTTTGGCGGATTCTGGATTCTATCCCTGGCTTTCTCATGCCGGTCAGTCTCTATGGGTCATCGATGAAGCGTCGGGAGTTATTACCCAAAGCCCTGCCCCGAACGAGAAATGAAGCTCCATATCTCTAGTGGTCATGCAGGATACGCGAGGGACTTGACGGTACCACGAGCCGTGGACTATTAAGACCGACTGATCTCATAAATAGAGGGACTCATCGACGAAAGCATTCTCATACCAGGGAGAAAGTCAACAACGCCACAATCCAACAACACCTTTTACCATGGCCAACTTCTTCCAAATCATAATAGCGCGAGGAGCTTACGATACCACCGGGGTGCCAAAGCCGCCACCCAGGCCCAAGCCGCGATAGCTTTGTGGTAAGGACACAGGTTCTAGTTTGTTTTCAGTCTAACACGACAACAGAGAAACTCATCGGGACCGAGATCAATGAGGTCCAAATGGTTAGATGTAAAGCGTGGGAAATGGAAAAAAGGGTTAAGGATACGCGGTTGTAGATGATATCGCTAGATACGCTTTTTTAATTACCCTACAAGCAAGAACACGGAGTAGTTTTCACTCTTTTCCTCAATGACCACGGTATTAACGGTATTTCGGTAAGGCACAAGATCAGTCGGCCATGAGACGTAGGGTTCGTCTCTCACCTCGGGCTAAGATCAGCGGACGCTTGCAAATGAGGTCAGGAACGGTACCTTGCTAGTTATCATACCGCCGTAGCATCTACCTGCACTGAAGTTGTTGTGTAACCAGAGACCTGGCTGAACGGTTGCTGGAGCTCCTAGTCATTGTATTCACGATTGAAGCGCTCTTTAATGATTTCGAATCTCTCGTCCGTCATCTTAGGGTCTCTCCTCATTACCAAAACCTGCTCCAGAAGGACCGCCAACTTGTCATTGTATCCACTAAGATCTAGGAAAAGTCCACGGGCATCAAGTGTGGCACTGTATTGTAGATCGCTGAGCTCTGCATTATATGAGAGTAGGCCTCTATAGCATCTCTGGCAAGGCCGGAGAAAAGCCTGCCCTTGACGCATTTCCGTGTCTTTCAAAGCTACACGCTGGACGAGACATGATTCACGCTGCTTGCGACGACTGGTGAAAACTCGAGACGCTATCGCCACAGCCGCGCCCTACTCTATAGCGTTTGTGGCTTGCCCTACTGATAAGAGATGGAAGGCTAATGAATGTGGAATGCCGACGGATATACCTTAAAGGTAATTCTTCGAGTATATGAATGAGTTACCAAACGGAATTCAAGTTCCGCGGAAGTGGCAATCTGGATTTGGGAGGAAGGAGAGAAGAGACCAAGTTCGACACAGAGACGACTCCATCTACAGCAGAGCGTCAACGCGATCCTCTGTATTTCCACAGAGATTGCGTTAGCTCATCTAAGCTGGAATTTACCTTTACCAACTGCTTCATACGTTCTATCACCGACCTAACGAAATGAGCCAATGACCCCAGAAATATAGATCAAATGACTTGGAGGCCGCAGTTCCAGTCAATATCCCGACCTCGCGTTGCCGGGTCTTAGTATCAAAAATATGTCACTGACGGCTGGAGTCCGAGAGCTTGCCAGGCCCGTGTCAATAACAAAATCTCTCCTAGTTACTGTCACAAATCAATGTCAACCAGTGAAATGAGCACCTCGAAATACTACATAAAATTCTACGACCTACGGACAAGGACCATACCTAACGAGTCCTAGTCTTTATCTCACTCAATCCTCCTCGGGCCATGGCCTGGCGGACCAATAGCACCTTCAGTCGAAAAAACAACTCCAGTGAAATCAACGCCGTTTTACTAAATGTCTTCACTCAAAGTATCAGTTTCTCTTGATATTCAACATGGACGTACGCACTTTCACTTCTGTAGTCATTAACGCCTGTTGCATTGTGTTCGAACGGAGTTACAACGCTCCGAGCTTGTCGGCGAAGTACAGACTAATAATAAGAGACCTATCAGACCGGTAGCCACGAGGACCAGGCTATCTGGAAATGTTGTTGACCTGCAACTCTACTCGTCGAATCTGTTTTGCAAGCATCGTTCCGCACCCATGTGTTGGATCACGAGCCCTCTGGCGTTGCCGGACCTGTCCAGTCAAGCACAAGAACCCCCAGCCTCGCTCTGGGTGCTGGTGAGAGCTCACCGCTTCTAGCCACCAGCAAGTGCATCCCATGTTACGTGGGCCTAAATAAGCAAGCTGAGTAGTCTTTTCGCAAAGGTTACCCTCAACGGGAATACGTATCCAGAACCCTGGGCTCGCCACTTGCGGTAATGACAGCCGAGTTAGTGTTCAAGATAATATCCATTACATTTATTTGTATGAGCTATCCGTCCTCTGTAATCTTGGCGTGGTGGCCACTGGTGGCAACAGGACATTTGAGCGTTGAGGGGGGAGCAGATAAATTGTGAGGAGGGTATGGAGACAACCAGAGGTTGGAGTGGAGAAAACTGGCAGATTCACGTTGGGGTTGGATAAAGCAGGCAGGTACCCCTGCATGATAGCCCCACTCAAGCGTACATAGCACGCTGTGAAATGCTGAGACTCAGGGGTGGTATCATTTTATTCCGCAGCTCCTCGAACCAATTGTGAAAACCAAAGTCAAATTCTGTTTAAAAGAAAGACGGCATTGCCTCTGGACTTTTATGCCGATTTTTTTCTTCTTTCCACCCAGGCCAACTCAAGACTGCATTCACGATGGCCGCTGCAGCAAACTCCTCAAATAGCTCAAAAGGGTTGAAGCGTAAGCGAGAGGAATGCCTTGAAAAAACACTGGTGAAGTCATCAATACTAAAAGCACTGAATTGATGCTAACTAATCACAGGACAAAAAAATTCAAGAGGAGGCAGGACAATCCTGTAACAAAAGACACAGAGAAACCGGCAAGAGAATCGAAGCGCTGGAAGACAGAATGAGGAAGCTGGAGTTCAATCTCAAAGACCGTGACCTGTTGATAGCAGAAAATTCCCGATTAGAGACACGTATCCGTCACTTAGACGCAAGAAACTCCGAGTTGACGACAGAGAACTTTGAGCTGACGACGAAAAACTCCCTATTGATGGACGAAAACCAGTTGTTGAAAATTTCCCTGGGAGTTCTCGACAACCTGGCACTCATTCCAGGGTGTGCTCAAAATCATGCGTCGTCTTGGGCTTTACCGTGGGCGGCTGTAGGTAAGCATCCAAATCATTCCTCAGGGCTGTTATTCACTAAATAATTCAGATTCCGGGGCGAGTGACCAGACAAACATCACTGCAGTACCTACAGGAAACACTGATGAGCATAACGGGTTGGAGATTCCCAAGGAGCTGTGAAGGATGCTTCGGAGGCGCTGGTGGCTGTACCATCTTCGCGTTGTATTCGCCCCTGCTTTTGCCATCTTCACAGCCTTGATTAATATGAGAGTGTTGTATAAAGAATTGTGAACGATCAGACTGCGAAAAACCCATCACCCAAATCTAAGACTAGGTCCATGTCGAGGAAACTCGAAAGCTTGGTCATGACCTCCTCGCAGGCATACCTTGCTCAGAATGGCATACCGGCGAGATAGAGCTGCCGAGGGGGCCGCAGTGGGACGACAGATTCTGGGTCTGAAGGCTATCCACCAGCAGGGACAGCTCCACTCCTCTAGCGGAAATAGTGAAATGTCCACATGGGTTTGTCTTCGTCAGGCAAACGGGACAACTGGCAAACCCCTGCAACAAGCCTAGTCACGGCAGCGAACGAACTGGTGTAGCAACCAATGGCTTTCACATATTCTTGGCACAATTCGTGCAGCATGTAGCCGCTAGATCGTGCGATGGGCTCTCCATGCCTTGTTCCTGTTTATGGTGGCTTCCTTCGGGGGTTGTAGGCTATGCATACCACCAAGCTCTCGCGAAATGGTGGCCAAACACACGTATGGTGGGGTAACTGGTGGCCCTGCGTACCCCGAAGTATCCCTACGTCCCCAGCACCAACTAGCGTGCATGACGGACGCGCTGAGATGAAGCGAGCATCGACTAGCCTGCTGTGAGCGCACGGACGACGTGCTCATTGCCTGTATCTAGGCCACTGATGTGGGATCCACTGACGACTCGGGGGTATTTCGTGTTGCCCCGCGATTGGCTAGCCGCCTGCACAGTAATCAGAGATGGGCCACCTGTGCAGTGCTTATTGTGTTGTCGCGCTGAATGGCCTTGATGAAGGTGGTGCACGCCCGAAGTCGATATTCCGGCAGGCCCACGGCGCAGCTCTGACTCTGCTAGTTGTTGACACTCGCCAAGGGGGTTTTCTCCCTTGCCGATCACTTTCCCAGCGCTCAGATCCCATCAATACATCCACTTGTACGGGTGAACGTATGTGGATGATGCCCGTCTGTCGCGGTACAATTGCCCATTATTGACCAGCGGTTTCCTTGTCTTCATTGAGCCAACCCAACCTACAGCTAGGAAAAATTTCGCCATTCGCGCATGCTGCGCCTCAAAGGTTAGTACACCAGGTCAACTACTGAGTTCCTGCCTCCGCTTTCCCCAAGAGGCGGGATCGTCCAACTACCAGTTTGCATGCATCGTCGTATCGACATCGCCAAACAAAGGCCATAATGTTTAGTTTGTCCTTGTGAACCGAGAAATTCCAGTATATTAGTACGTTCATCATTCCTTTCTGCGGGGACTTGATTAAGGCACGGGAAGCATCAACTAGCAACAAAACGGCTTGTATTCTCCAAGTGAGCGAGTGGACTGAGGGATGCTTGAAGATACGGTCGCGGGAGCGAGGTTGTCACGTGACCTTGCGGCCGAGGCGCGGCAGGGTGGGTCCGGAGGTCCGGAGCCATCACGACACCTCCATATCTCCGTCTCCCCCCAAGACTGCTTTCCTAACCTTACTTCTAACCTGCCCTAGCTATCTGCGAGTTTTGCACTTTGCAACATTGAACTTTCCCTAACTTATATTCGGACTTGTCTGCAGACACGACTCAGCGTACAACATGAGGCGCTGCTTAACCTTGCTAGCGCTTTTTGCGTCTACTGCGTCGTTTACCAATCAAGGTGTTTCGTTGCAAGTACGCAAAGACGGCGTAGGAGGAGGAGGACGGAGGGGAACAGAGGCTCGCGTGGGCCTTTGAAGACATCTTTGGTGCTTGGCTCTCGACTCTGACGGACACAAGAAATACACAGGCCCAAAAAAGCAGCGACAGTAAGAAGGACCGCGGCCGTGGTGGAAGCTCCAACAAATTCGGAGGTTTTACAACGACGGGGAGCGGCCGTAGATCCTGTGGCGGTGGTGTCACGGCACCTTACACAGCTGGAAACCCCTAAGATAACGTAACGCCAGTCTTGCTCATTGATGTTGATCTAGGTTTGTGTCCCGGCACTTGGCTTACAGTCATTTGCATATATTCTCATACCCATTCCTGCGAACTCCACCATGTGTCGGCATTTGAGAGCCAGACGAAATCTATTCTCCTTACCCTTCTATAACCGCAAACACCCAGTAAAGTCGTCTTCTCTTAAATAACTCCACAATGTCCCATGGTGAACACAGGTAAGTGATTTCTTTGTTCATGTCGGCATCTCGAATGATGCCTATTACCTTGCTGTAACTTTTCGATGCAAGTTCATCATCCCGGGTAGGACAATAGCAGATGTATACGAAAATAACAGTGGCCAAAGTGTGGGGAGACTCGTCTTTCAGCTTCCCCATATCTTCGATGTAACTTTGCACTTTCTTCAGCCAATTCATGGCTTGAGCCATGGTATGAACGCATCTGTCAGACTTCATCGGCTCCTTAGGTTGAAGCAACATGAATGCGGATAACGAAGTCAGGAGGTAATGACTACCAAGCTCTTTATTCACAAGAACTAGTGTCTGAAGGAGCTCTGGGCGTTTGACAATAGGAATCTTTCGGTAGAAGTGTCCAAGGTCAAAGTCCACGTATACCTTGGCCGAGGCGGGATCAATTCTCACTCTCATCCTTGCGAGTCACCTCGTCTTTTTCGGTTTTGATTAGTACCTCAACGCGTTGGAGCGGGATAACTCACCACACGTGGCTTCCAAGTTGCTGTCTTTCTAACTGAGAGCTGGTTGATGCCAAATTGGCAAATTTTGCTGTTATCGATTGACTGGAGACTTTTTTGAATGCGATGTATGATCTGGTTGGTATCGTTATGGACCTTGAAAGACACCTTCATACCCTGCATGTGTAGGTGAACAAAGAGAACGACGAATTTGATTTTTCATTTTTGCGTCAGAGCAGCCTCTCAAGTATGGCGGATAGATGGACTAAAGAAATGGAAGAGCTCCTGCCGCGGGTCTACCTAATATGACAACGATATGCCTGGGTGGTGTTACAGGTGCCCCAGTCCTTTCGTAGCTGTGCCACTGGTTCGCGATCTTTAACTTTTTTGATACTGACATCCTTGGCTGTCATGCAAGCTCTTGACTCCCCCAGTTACTGGACACATGTTACCATCGACGGTATCTGCTCACAAACAATGGGTCTAGCCTGGTTGTGGCGGGTTCAATCAGAATATGACTCTCTTGCAGGGCCGGATCCGTACCCTCACAATAGGTATATTCCGTTTCGTTGTTAGACTGCCAATGCGTCCAACTGAGATCGTGATTCATTTGTGGTCATGGATACCAACAGCTATGCAACTGTACTTAGCTGTGCTTGTTAACTACAGTCCACCTCCCGTACGGAATACAATAACACCACCCATACGGAAAACAACAACACCATCCATACGGAATAGAAGAATACCACAAGGACATCAGGTACTTGAAAGCTATTTCAGACGCGGTCTCCTTCGCATTGTTTAGATTTTGCCAGTCGTACCAGTATTGTGCGGGGAGGGTGCTTCCATGAATGGTGACCAGGTAAGACCAGGCTGTATAGCCGCCTGTTGAAGAATAGGATCAGTCGTGAACACAACCGGAGTGCCTGGCAACTGCTTACCACGTTGATGAGAAACAAGTTGAAACCTAGGTGGAGGAATACCGTCCACGCGACAGGCCTCTGCAGATAGTGGTCAGCCTCTACATTGCGATTATGAGATGTGATAATGGTCACCCTCAACGCGTCTCTGCCAGGATTCGTTGTATGGAGATACAGACATGGTACGTGAAATACTCGGTGGTTGAAGCTGCTTGCAGGTGCAGTGACCACCACTGTATGAAAGGTTGACTTGATTCTCCCTTTTGAAGGACGGCAATGAGCGCCTAGAGTTGGAGAAGGGAGTGGCACCCTTGACAAAGCAATCACCGCGGGCAGACGTTCGCCTGTGGCAAAATGAAGACAATCTCTCAGGCACGTCCTCAAGTGGTGGACAAGTATGACAATCGCCTTCAGCTGCCCGGACTAGAATAGATTATTACCTGTCCAATCGCGGCATTCCCGCCGAGTCGAACAATCCACACCGATGCAGGCCAGTTGAGCTATGGTGAATGGTGATCCTTGCCTTAGAAGAGCCTTTTATGGGATTGGCGCCACCCTCCCTCCCCCCGGCCTAGTCAATAGAGTATCTAGAGGCAGCCAAGGTTGAAATGTGTAACTCGACATGAAGGTGTGTCTTTACACGACGCCAATACAACCTGCAGGATCTCATTTCAATGACGAACGCATCGGGACGAGGGTCTCCTCTATTCGTCCGTCAAAGCTACCACCCACACCTCACAAAACTGAACTCACCCTTCAGCACGTGGCCACCAGAAATGGTCGCTAATACTGACCAAAAGTACTCATTTCAGCCCTTTTGGGTATCTTCTCCGATGTGTGTCGACTCTTAGCCGTTGGTTTGGCTGATAAATGGAGTCGCCTGCACTGAGTGGTAAGAATCTCCCTCAGTGTACGAGGATCCCTTGACTTGCAATCGCGAGGAAACAAATTCGACTTGCCGGGGTCCACTAACGCACCAAGGCCAAATTGCCTTGGCAGTACCGATGTGGCAGGCGGATGAGACATTCGTCCGGACTGCGCCAGACTTAGCCTGATGCGAAGGACAGCACAAGGCAAGTGAGGAACGCGCAGGGCATCGTACAAAGTACTTCCAAGTATCGGAGTCGGTCTTGCACTGTATCGGTTCGTGCTGGAGAATACCCCGATTTACCAGGATCAAGTCGTTGCAGTAGACAATTCTGATTTTTTGCTGAGGGAACGACCATTATGCTTTGCAGTTAACGACAAAAGAAAGTAGATTAGGGGATACCTTTTCATCCATCGTTAAAGCGGAGTTCCGTTTGGCATTTTCCGGCAAGTGGTTAGTTTATGGTCAGGAGTCATTTGATGTTCATCCCATATCGTTGCCTGCGGCTCAGTGACCTAGGACGGCGCTTAGCATACGGTGGGAATAATCGAAACACCGGGGGTTTGATAGCGGTGTTTGCTTTCGATCTTAGTTCAGTAATAATATGAGTCATATGATCAAACATTCATAAGGTGGTTCAGAGATTATGAGAGGACCTTGTTGGTCCCAAGAAATTACTGACCTGTGTCACCATAGAATTTCTGGTTATTTTCAGGGCCAGGGGCCGCAAAACCTCAGGCCATCAAAAGACTAAGCAGCGTTTGACTGTAACCCAATTACCATACCATGGTCTAGCAGCGGAACTTGATCACCCCCTGGCCTGTTATGCGTTGCAATATATAAACCAAGTATCTATCCCAGTATCTATCCCTCGGTCCTCTCTTTACTTTCAGTCACTCAGCGTATTACAAGATGTGCGGCGGACAGGACTTATCCAACAAATTCATACAGGTGTGTATCAATGTGTTCCATAATCAAGCACAAGAAAGACATTATTTCAAGCTAATATTCTTGTAGGAGGAGACGAGCTGGGTTCAGTTCTCTCCGAATTTACCCCTACAGTTTCAATCAGATTGGAACAAGTCCCAGCCTCTCCAACACACTGACAACCTTGCGTTAGTCTCAAATATTTATTTGCTTTAGTACAATTGCTTGTGATGCTGATTAGCTAGTAGTATCGATCCAAAATTGTATGACTGTGGCTCTGGGACAGATTGTGAGAACGATATTGAAGAACACTTTTCCGACGGTTATCCTCCCAACGACTGCACCCTTCAAACCAGTTGGACACACCCAACGTTTCTCCTGCCCTCAAGCGATGCTCACTATGTGAACCAATATCCCACCTTTCATGGAAGGTAAGTACGCTACTCCTAAAGATGTGATAAAATCCTCCTAAACTCTATTTTTGTAGATACGCGTCGCAATTCCATTCCGCGATTCATAAAGATACAAACACGACGAAGAGAAGGAGACAGGATAGTATGCCATCATATTGCCCTGGTAACTCCGTAGATGGAACAGGGCAAGGATATGCGAATTTCATTCAAACAGAACTTGTACACTGGGTGGTATATGATTTGTACGCCAAGGGCTGGTTGATTCGAAGCAGAGCGAGTGAAAAGGACTGTTTACCGCTTGAGACTGACGACGCATTTCGCGGTGTAATACTGGACGTCCTGCAAACTCACAATCATCTCTTGCCCTGTTCTGGTTACTCGAAGAATTGGCAACGTCCATTCTTAGTTGAATGTCCATACTGGACTGCGTAAGTGGTTACTTCATATTCACGGATAATACTAACTTAGAGGCATAGCGCCGTATACTATGTTGCGTTTTTAGATACTTAGCCAAAGAATCCTTTCTTCGTCCAAAAGGAGTGGAGTAAGGCTAAGAGTAGTTCTATTCCTCAGAAGTGTTATCTTACAGATGTCTGAGTTATTTTGAACTGATTTCTTTCATCCTGTCGATCTAACACTGGTGGCAGACCAGTGGCCCGAGATTGTGCCCATGATGCGGTCAAAACAATGGTTTACAGGAGGCACATACTCTTGGTTTTGATGAGCTATGTACTCGAATTTACATGATCGTTTGTGGATAGATGAAGTCTGTAGCCTAGGAGTGGACTTTTAACCAAACCCCTGCTTCCATGGAGTCAAGCTGGATTTGTTATATAAAGCAGCTCTCGGCCCGACTGTGATTTCCAAACTTTTCAACGTTCGTAGATAAGAATAATATGTTTTAAAGTTATTAATTACACTTCTAACGGTCAAGACGCTCAATATCATATTGGGCCAACCTCCTCGCCGCACATGGAAGAACTCAATTGGTTTCAATCTCGATGCCAAGATGAAGTTCAAAAAAACGGCAAAAACGAACAAAGCGTCGTGATTTACATTCCGACTAATGTTTGGGGCAGATATGCTTTCGGCGTCGCCGCCGGGCGTAATAAATTGCGTTTCCATGCATTCGAGCACCTCTGTCCGATGTGTCGTCCATTTTATACACCGGAAGAGGAAGTGCTCAACCATCTCTGCCGCCGGGCTGCAATCGCATACTTATAAAGGCACTACGTCGATTCGATACAAATAGTAGTTCAGCCTTGCCATTCCGGTTCGTCGAGCGAGTCTATCGCAAAACGTATCAGACCGGTTCCAAGGCTCTCTTTTTCGCTCAATGCAAGGACCAAAACGAGACATGGGTGCCCTTGCTTGAGAAGGCCTACGCCAAAGCTCACGGCGATTTTGCCTCTCTTGATGGTGGTTGGATCGGCGAGGGACTGGAAGATCTCTCCGGTGGTGTTACTACCGAGCTGCTTACCTCCATAATCCTCGATACCGAAGAGTTCTGGGGAAATGAACTCTCCAAGGTCAATGAGGAGTTTCTCTTTGGATGCACTACCGGTCTCCTCGACGAAGGCTACGGTGAGAGAGATGTTATTGCCGAAGGCCACGCATACGTTATTACAGAAGCTAGAGCGTTCAAGTGCGGAGAGCGTCTGATCAAGCTCAGGTAAGGTGCCTGTTCAACTATATAACTTTAATTGACTTATATTCGATAGGAACCCTTGGGGTAAGATTTGTAGAGACTTGTGGGAGGGCGCCTGGTCCGATGGATCTAGAGAATGGACCACCGAAGTTCAGGAAGAGCTCGACCACCAGTTCGATAACGACTCAGTCTTTCGGATCAACTATGAAGACTTCCTCCGCAAGTATCAGCACATTGACCGGACACGACTATTCCGGGATCCTGCTTGGCGATGCACTCAGCGCTGGATTGGCGTTGAAGTTCCTTGGAAGCCTCAGTTCAACGAGAAGTTCCACATTAAGTTGTCTAAAAACGGTCCTCTCGTCTTGCGGGCAAATATAGTAGTCTTATGAGCGTTACTGGCGAGAGGAAGAATAACTTGCCCTCTGTTGAGGACGTTATCAAACGCGAATGCCGAAAACGTGTTGAGAATGACAAGCTCGCCCAGACTGCGCGTACGACCTAGCATATAGCAAAGGCACAGCCCATCTAGAAGAGGTTGCCAGGCTCCGCAAGGTAAAGGAGCAACAGAGAGCTTCTGATTCTCGTAGACAGGAGCGTCGTAAGCTGTGGGAAAGACGCCACATGAACCGAGAAATCATAAAGAAGCAGAGCAAAAAGAACACGGAGAAGCGTGAGTGTCGAATCGCCAAGACCGGGGAAGCAGCCAAGTTGAAGGCCGAGGAAGCAGCGAAAAAGGATGCGGAAGCAGCACTGAAGGCCGCGGAAGAGACCAAGAAGAAGGAAGATGACAAGCTTAAAGACCAAGGTGTCCAGACAGAGGCTAGCAAAGAGGAGGCTAATCAGGACAAGTCTGTTTTGACTGACGCCTCTGAAAAGACTGAACAGTCAACAGAAGAAAAGGCTGAGGATGATAAGCCTAAGGCTGACTCCAAAAACGACGCCAAGGATGATTCCAAGGATAACTCTAAGGATGACTCGAAAGAGGCATCCAAGGAATCATCCAATACAGAAGAACCAAAGAGCAAAAAGGACGATGTTGCCCAGCCCGCTCCACCACCCCCGCCCCCAGCTGCCAAGGCCTATGACTCGGACGGAGATTCATCGCATTCGCCCGTCGAGGACTGGGAGGAGCTCTATAGCATCGACGACATGGTTAGGAAGCCGCGTCTTACTCCTGCCGGGCCTCCTAAGACCCACGACCAACGTTATGAGTCCGAGGAGGAAGGCCTGCCCGACCCATGGAACGCCATTTGCATCGTTGGTGTCCGTGTCTACTCCATGGACGAGGACCTCGAGCTTCGTGTCGTTATAGAAGGCGGCGAACTGCTTGAAGGTGGCATGGGCAAGATGGGGGAAACTGACCTTGACAATGCGCAGGCCAATGCCGGCGGAGAGCGTGAGCAGCAGGAAGCCGATGTGAAGGCTGACATCACTGACACTAAGCCTGCGGAATCAAACGACGAGACCAACGCCCAGGACGTCAGCGCCACCGAGACAGCCGCGGAAAAGAAGGACGAGGACGTTGAGACAACCGAGTCAGATAAAGAGGGAGTCGAAGTCGCGACGACAGAGTCCAATGAGGATTCCGAACCGGACAAGACTATCGACTCTACCAAGTGCGACAAGCTTGTTTCTGGAGCTGTCAATCCGGACGCCATTGCAGCACCGGAGTCTACTCCTCCAGACTCCTCTGGAGATGAATGAATTATTCTGCCAGAGAAGCACTAGAATTTATAATGGCTTTTCAGGGAAAAGGACTTCAAAATCCCATTTTCACTCCCAAGAGGTGGATTCGAGGGGATGTCTCGATTCAATTTGCCCGCTGTTCTCGGGTTAAGCAGTATTCTAGACATGCAGACTTGTCTACATTGGTGCATAGTGTCAGGATACAATTCAGGATAAGTGGGGAAATTGGACAAGTAAAAGAAAGGGCAAGAATGGAGAGAGATTCAAAATGTTTGTACCCGCGACGATGGGGCTACTGAACCAATTATAGCTCGCATTCATAAGTTGAGTAGCATTCCGTTATATGCAGTTCTCGCCCAAGTATTGCGGACTGCTTGTAAGCCCCGATTGTGCTCGTGCATTCTGATCACTAGACAGACACTCATTGAAATAGTCCCCCGGCGATGTCGGGGGTCTAACTTTTCAAAGCAAGAAAGCGCCGGAAGGTGGCGCTGCTGCCAAATATGATGATGGTTTCTTCAACCCATTTGTCCCTTCGCTAAGCCCGAATTCATTGCTTAAAGGATGTGTGACGAACTAGGCACATAGCAATCAGGCTAGAAAAGGTATAAAAGAGTGACTTGATTTAGAAAGAGGGTATGTGCGTGAGGAAGCACGTACTTGTACGCCTACGGTGTGCGTTTCATACAGCTTACGTAAAACACACCTTGCTCGGTGTGTTCGGTGAGCGTTGACACTATCGTCACAGGATGTTGGTGACAACTTGGCAGGATGCGCGAGTCCTTACAAAACAAAAACATTCCTGTTCAATCTAGACGTTCTAGACTGGCTCCCGTTTTCACCTTCCGGTGAATCTAAAAACAGTCTACACAAGCTGAAAGACAGACTCTATGTCGCATCCGGTGCCCTCGCACCACACCTGGAGATCCAACTTCCCGCCAACGATCTCGGTCGAACAATGTACTGTCGCCGCTTCTTCACCCTGTCGCATGTGAATTGCTCGGTTATACTTTTCATTCCAGGCTCTCAAATGGTCAAGGTATAAGGTGGCCACATTAAAATGACAGTCGTGCAGTAAGTTGCACGTAATCCCAATCTTGCCAGGGTCAAGTCTGGCGGCTTTCGTATGTCGCTGCTGAATCTCTTCCTCGCTAACCATGTGCTTCCCAGTATCCATATGAGGGAAATGTCAAGCATATATCCTCAGGTACGCAGCTTGAAATAGAGCGAACATGACGAGCGGTGATTGGGGAATCATCCGGAAAAGCCTGACCAGATCAGTAACTTCTCGGCTGGCCTTAAAGATATGTTCCGAGCTATGGTACCAAAATTCACTGGCAGACACATCGTATGCGAAAGCTAGCTGTTCCCAAGGTCCCACAAGTTTTTAGCACTCGAGCGCAATGGGGAGTATGTATCCCCGATGTAGGATGATCCTACAAAGTGCATTGAGAATGTGTAGTGACATATATATGCTATTGTTGCTTTTGTCATGTTTCCAGAAGTTTGCTTGAGATAACCTGACTTCCTGTGGCAAATGTATATTGAAGTCTTCTATCTTTTTGTTCAACTGATAGAATTCAGATTTTCCATCCCAAGGGGGATGTGTTTCTGTGTAATAGCAACCAGAGACACTATAGAGAGCGATGTCTCTCCAAATATTGGCAAGCTGCACAAAGTATCTGAGTACGCTGTCGTCTATTGGAGGCTCAGACTCGAGGCATGGCTGTCGCATGAATCCGGCGTAAACATCGAGACCGTGGTTGAAGGCATACTATGTCCAAGGGAGTTGGATCTCTAAGAGATTGGCTTGTATACATTGATATCGTCCAGGGCTCGCTGACAGGAAACTTTCCATTACGAGGCAGCTAAACATGGTGCGTCGCCTGATCTCTTGGTGTATGCGTGACTCTGTAGAGTTGTTTGGTCTCGATGCGATGACGGCGTAGGTAGATGCCGGAAGACGGTGCCTAAGAAGTTCCAGAAACGAGTGAATGCCATGCCGCCACATACGTGCTAGCATTTCATATTTGCTTGCAAGCCGGTGTAGCGCAGGACTTGCGGAAGGATGTTGTGAAGCCAAAAAAAAAAGTCATGATGCTCGTATAACAGTGTCCGATACAAAGCGATGAGAGCTTGCCAGTGCTCGTTGTTTAGTCTGGGCCTTGTTTCGGTTGTTGTTGAGCTTTGGGCCTTGTCGACTTCAATGCATTTACTTTCAATCATAACAAGGCCGGCGTAGATACCCTTGACTTTTGCGACGAGTTGTTCTTGTGATATCGGTCGAGTTCCCGCTTGTCTTATGAGGACTCCAGTACTGTCTATCTCTGGCGTGTGTGACTCGCGGGGTTCAAACGACCCAGGTGCTGATATTCTAGGAGATTCTGTCGTGTCTCTCTTTCTGGGAGGCTCCTCATCGTGCTTCCACAGTTTCGTATTCTTCTGCGTTGGTTCCCTGCAAACTAATTGTCTGTTGTACGACTGGCGGAACCAGCCTGTATCGGTGGTCGAGGACGACTTCGTTTTAGTAGCATGGAAGATTCGTCGTTGTCTCTTTTACTCATGAGGCATCTAGTAGATGCCGGATTTTTTACTTCCCATTCCTGATCCCTTTCCGGGCTAGTTGTTTGACCACCATCGAAATTGACATATATGCCCTTTCCGCCTTTGATTAGTTCTTGTTAGGCTATATATCTCAGTCGTTTGCAGAACATATAAACGAATTTGAATCAACATAATAAATCCATTATCGCTTTGATCTGAAAGTTGTCCGGCAATGTGCCAGTCTTTCATGCGTATAGAATCAAAGCTGGAGACATACCCCTTATCCCGTTCACCTTCAAGCAGACTGCCATTTGGTAAGATTTCTTTACGGGACATGGCGTGCAAAAATTCTAGTCCATCACAGCGTTTGTTAGTATTGTGGAAGCGGAGATTGTCATTGTAATTCCCGGTATATGTTTCATGTACTGTCTCCCCAGTCTACAGCAATTCATCTTTAGTGTGCCTCGTTCTGCAAAGTTTTCGCAGCGTTTCTCTGTCGGTCTTCGGCCTCCTCCCCGGCTCGTTTCCCAGCACAATCTCAACGGCTTGATTCGCTGACCCGAGCAGACATATGCATGGTCGCAACTATCTTCGCTCGAGAACAAAGGAGCTAGCTTGATGCTTTTGGCTTCATTTGATTTTGAGCTTAGTGGCGATTTGCCTCTCAATGTTCGGTGCTATTCAATCGCGTTGCGCGTTGCTAATTATCATACAAATTTGCGAAGGCCTCTTTCATAAGCTGATCCGTATACTCTGCAGGCCACTGGCGAATGAATCTCAATGCATCTTGTAGGCTCCTTGTGTCGAGGACATAATCCTCGGGGTTATCGCTCAGGAAATCCGAAGATGCTTCCTTTCCGCCATACTTGCAAACCAAGTTTCGAAAATCCACTATCTGCTGAGGTGATGGGCGGTCTGTGGGGGTCAGAAGATACATGCGTCCACTGGGGCATTAAGTTACTGCTTACACTTTTCATCAATATTCTTGCAATCTTCAGGGCGAAAACGGGAAATGGGCGAAATGAAGTATTTCAATTTCTCGCGGGCCATTGCTTCTGCATCGGAGTTCATCTTGGCAGGTTGAATTGGTTATTTGTATTGACCGTGTCTGTCAAGGTGTCAGTCAAACTCTGGCGACACACTCTGGCCTTTTGTATCTGGCTAGAGACCCTGTGTTGGCGCGCCTCTTAATTAGAAGCGGCATCCGTGGCGGCTTCCGTGGCGGGTTTGGCCCTGAAATCAACGCTACGGTCAGTTCTTTCTAAGCACACCTTGGGGGCATCATTGATAACACCATTCTCCGTGCGTTTTGAAGCGCTGCTCTGCCTGGGTCAGCGTACACAAGACTTGCCCCTCTTGGCAACCTACAGGGGACTCACCCAAAGGGGACGAATAATAGATGATGAACATATTTACTTTTCTCTAGCACAGTCATGCACGCTGAGCACCTGGCAACGAGCGTCAACGCAGCCATACATGAAGTATCTCCACGAGTAATATCAGGGTGTAATCCGCGAAAGAGCGTGGCCTAGTGTACTTGATCAAGCTCTCCAGGGTTCTGAGCGCTCCCCGGTCCATCTCTCTCACGCTTTGGTGCCTTTGCGCCGAGTAATCTCCCCATACAGCATAGTCATCGGGCGTCATTAACACACAGCGGGACAGTGGAGAATATGAAACAATGCAATCGGAACTCCTCACTGCAGCTACCAGAGTAGACTCGCTCTCTGACTATCTCTGCCTTAAGCAAGAACGCCTTTTCTATTGCAAACTTTTTGCCAGTCATGTGTCAACCTCATCCTGCTGAATCGGAGAAGCATGGGTCGCTAGGCTGGGCCGTAGCCACGTTCCAGAAAGTTTCACTTCTTAACGGCATTGCAGCAGATTTGCTGGGCTCGGAGTTCAGCGCCCTGGAGAGAGCGTGGTTTACACAACCATGCGACGCAATTGAACCTTTTACCTTTCTTCAGTTGCGAAGAAAGATCTCAAATCCCCAGTGATACCAGTGTTCAAAGTCGAGAGAGATTTGCGGAAGACTCGGTGGGAATCGCAAGCGCAACCTCTCAGACAGACAAAATAGAGAAACACTCAATCTCCCAGCTATAATAGAAAATGAGATCGCCTCAGCTCAAAGCCATCATCTGGGCGCTAGCTCCCGCAGCTGTCCAATCGCGGCATACCCGAAAATTCCAAGTTGCTTCGCTCAAAGGCGCCTATGGTGAGCCAAAAGCTCCCACCCATTGGCTGCGATGTACGCCCTCGTCATCAGCTTGACAATTAGAGAGTACCCATACCTTTGCTTGGGGAAAGTCTGTCGGGTCTGCAAGGTTGAGAAGAGGAGTACAGGAGCATGTTCCACTCGAACAGGTGCATGAGGGTGTCAACAAAACCCTGTCTAGCTTCTTCGATAATGAGCGCATGGGAACGGGGGCCATTTTTTCCTAAGGCCAATTCAGACCCCCTGCTACAACGCCAGCGACTTTTTCGCGCTCATCCATGGCAAAATTGTTAATGCAGCATGCTTTCTTTGGCTTCTTGTCCGTGCGTTACTTCGTTAGCCGTGCTTCCGCGGTTAACCAGTGTGGCTTTCATCAGTTGGCGCTAGATGTTGGCAACTTCTTTTCGGTGTACTAGGAACCCTTGTCTTCCGGCACGGATGATTGGCGTTGGGGAAAGGAAAAGCGACACCTGTGCTCCTGAAGAACCCAGTCCCTAAATTTGGGGCACTGGGAATCGAATGGAGAATGAGCAGTCCGACTGCTAGCCTGACAAGGGCCCATGCAAGACATCGCTCACTGGCGAGCTGGAGTATAATGCACCACGTACTCAGTACTTGAGGGCGCACTACGGCAGCCTGCAAGAAGGACTGGGTCAAAACTCGTTTTCGCAGGCTGCCGTAGCACACGGACACATGGCCAACACGTGAGTGCACTGTGTGTCGCCGTGGAGAAGGGCGACAACAGAACGGGCGTTCAGGGCAGGCTGCGAAGTGGCCAACCAGAATGTGACATGGATTTTGGCCAATCAAAAGGCTTCTCGCCAACGTCATCCCGACAACGTTATGGGGGCCTCACTATTTTCAAGGATGATTCGAATGTCATCAATGTGTGAGAAGTAAAAGTCCGAGGAGGCCGAAGGGGTCTGTCAAGCTGTCTTCTCCTTTTTTATTTCAGGCTACGTCAAGTCGCTCTGCGCCAATCACACCAAACACCTCATGGTTGCGAACTGCCCAACCGCCATTTCAATTTAGTTGCTGTGGCTTCTTAGGAGTTAACAAAATACAGCCGCCGTCGCTTGCGCTTTTGCTACCTACGAAACCAACATTGTGCGCTGGCTGTGACTGGAGTTCACATATAGGCAGTAGGCATTGACTTGTTGGCACACATTCGCAGACCTCTGATCGATACCAGCGTCCTCGTGACTGCCCGACACCACGATCAATGTGGAGCATCGGGCCAAATCATTAGGATATGTCGATAGCGAGCACCATAGATGGCCCTCGCCTTATCATTTAGTTGAAACCGATCATTGGGGAACTTTATTTGAGAGACATATAGCCACCTAGTCCCTATGGAGCAATGTGGGATTTGGCGCTTCAAGGTGACAGTTATCAAGAGAAAGAATGAGAGGGGGTTGGAAGTGACTAAAGAGCTTGCATCAGAGGAGAAACAAAACTGGCATGACATTTTCAACACAGATACAATATGTCGCCAATTCCCATACTTTGCCGAAAATGAGGACATCGGAAGATCCACGCTTGAGATAACTAAGCAAGAAAACCTTCATGAAATGTTCAGCATGGACGTACGCACCCCCACTTCGGTGGTCACTCTGAAAGCGGCAATCCCTGCTGTTTTATTTTGTAATTTTGAAGCAACTGACATTGGTGATCAACAGAACGAAGTAGGATCACGATAAGAGGTCGAGAGGAATGTTTTGCGGCTACCACAAGCTAAAGGCATATGAGTATTTTACAGTTGGTTAAGCTGTCACTGTATGTGGACTTGGCGGGTTCGGCTTACTTGTAATATTCGCGCTAATTCAACAAGACGCTGTCCCAAAAAGCTATCGCTGAGATCTTCTTAGATCTTCTAGAAGTTTAACACTTCCTCCCACCCACCGTCTTGGGTCTCTCGCGCCTCCTTCTTTGCCCTGTGTTTTTCTTTGACTTGCCTCTTCCTTTGCCCTCTCTCTTTTCTGCCTGGTCTCTTCTAACATCTCTTCCCTTGCCGCTAATAATGTCTCCCATTCCGTTGATGGAGGAGCCGCCTTACGACCGCGTAGATATTCCTCAGCCGTCCCTTTGTAATATCCGTTCAGAGACCGCGTAGGTTCCAAAGTCTCTTTGTCCGATGCTACCCAGGAAACTCGAAAAAGCCATTGGCCGTTGACCATGTGACACTCATGGATTTTATCCCAGTACCACAAAGTCTTTTCTTCCATATGCATTGACCGGCCGCCGGCTTGGGTCCAGTAGTCGACAAGCTTCCGTTTGTCAAAACTGTTGATGTCTATCTCATTCTCCCACTTTATTGAACCGTCACTCCAGCGGACTTTGAATTCGAAAATCTCCCTGAAATATAGGCAACCGCGATGCTCTACGATTTCCAATATAGTAAGGTTGTCCGTTCTGGCGTCATCTGGAATGGCGGCTATGTCAGGTCAGCATTCCCTTTCATTGTGTCATGTAATTATCACCTGCGGAAGCTCCCTTCACGGAATTCCCCGAGTCTGTCTCCTGAAAATGGGTTTCAGACAATGTAGTGGCGCTCAAATTATTGCCCTGCCCGTTGATGACATTGCTCACAACAAGCCACTGGTAAGGCCTGCTCACTGGATTAGGGGCCATCTTTGAGATTGCCCCTGCCCTGGTCCGTTCTCTCCCGTGTGCCTCGTGCGTTGTTGGATTCAATTGCGCCTGTCTACAGCAAGCAATAGAAAAGAAATGCTGTCGACATATGTCCTTGATTAAGAGCCTCCTGCAAAGGTAATAAGGAGCAGGAGAACCAAGTACTGGAGAATGACAGACTAAGAGCAATATATGGGTAGACGGAATCAAAACGGGTCTCGTCTTAAGCGAGGCTTGGTCACACCGGAGGCGTTGGACTCGGATGTGGCTTGCCTGCCCAATCCCTGCTGACCTGATGTAGACCGGATTTTGGGTAGGGGCGATATCAAGAAAAAGAACAAGACAGAGTATTTCGGCTCTTCGTTCAGGAGGACATACTCCACGATGATGCTTTTGTTCATGCACCTGGCTGTGATATCATCGCGGCATATATGGACACTGGCACGACGGTAGCTTCCGCAGCTGCCGGCAACTTCAAGGATGCCCATATAACCGTCACACCATAGGCGCCATATTGTGCGTCAGCAACTGAAAAATGACGTTTCTGTCTAGCTTATCTGGAAAGGTCGCCGACCAACAACTCTACTTGTCAGATCTGTTTTGCAAGCATCGTTCGGCATCCACGGCGCTAGATAGCGAGCACTCTGACTTAACCGGACCAGTCCAGTCAAGCACAAGACCTCCCAGCCTCGCGCTGGGTGGTGGTGAGAGCTCACCGCCTCTAGCCACCAGCAAGTGCATCCCATGTTATGTGGGCCTAAATAAGCAAGCTGAATAGTCTTTTCACGAAGGTTACATCCAACGGGAGTACTCATCCAGGACCCTTTGCTTGCCACTTACGGTAATGATAGCCGAGTGAGTCTTCAAGATATCTATTACATTTATTTGTGTGAGCTATCCGTTCAATGTCATGTTGGTGGGGTGGGCGCCGGTGGCAAAGGGACATTTGAGGGGGAGGAGCAGATAAATTGTAAGGAGGAGCCAGGAGACAACCAGAGGTTGGAGTGGGGAAAACTGACAGATTCACGTTTGGGTTGAACAAAGCAGGCAGGTACTCCTGCATGATAACTCCACTCAAGCGTACGCCATGAAATGCCGAGACTTAGGGGTGGTATCCTTTTATTCCGCAGCTCCTCTAACTGACCGTGAACGTCGGAGTCAGATTCTGTTTAAAAGAAAGACAGCATTGCATCTGGATTGTTAAGCGATTTCTATCCTCCTTTCACTCAGGCCAACTCAGGGCTATATTCATGATGGTCGCTACGGGAAACCCTCCAAGATTGGTGAAGCGACGCCGTGGAGAGGCAAAGGTGAATTAATCAATCATAACAGCACTGGATTGACGCTAAATGATCCCAGGACAAGGAAAGCCAAGAAGCGGCAGAAAAATGCTGTGACGAAAGACACAAAGAAACCGGCAAGAGAATCAGCATTCTGGAAGACAGAATGAACCGGGTGGAGTCCCAGCTAAAAGACCAGGACCATTTGAGGGCAGAAAACTCCCGACTGGAGACAGAGATCAGTCATTTCAAGGCAAAAGTCTCCGATTTGACGCTGGAGATTTCCCTATTAATGGAAGAAAACAAGCAGTTTAGAGCTTACTTGGAGGTTCTCGACGATCTGGCATGCACTCGGCCTTCACAGCGGCTGATTGAAGGTAAGCATCAATACTATTCCTCAGGGCTATTATTCACTAAGTAAGGCAGATTCCGGGGCAACTGACCAGGAAAACATCATCTCAGTACCTGCAGAAAAAAACTAATGAGCACGTTGGGGTGGGGATGCCCAGGAGCTGTGAAAAATGCTTTAGAGCACTTGATTGCTGCGCCGTCGTCGCGTTATTCTCGCCTTCGTTTTTCTTATCTTCATAGCATTAGTTAAAATGAGAGTATGTGTAATGAATTGTGATCGATTGGACTGTGAAAAGCCCATCCTCCAAATCCTAGATGAGGTCCATGTCAAGGAATCTCTGTGCTTGGTCATGGCCACGTCGCAGGCAAGCCTTGCTCAGAATGGCATACCGGTTGAACAGAGCCGCCGAGAGCGCCGCAGTGGGATGAAGGATTCTGAGTCTGAAGTGCTATCCCAAGCCGGACTGTGCTCCTCTAGCGTAAACAGGAAATTGTCCACTTGGTTTCTTCGTCAGGCAAATTGGATAACACCAACTGGCAAGCCCCTGCAACATAACCAGTCACGACAGCCAACGAACCGGCTTTCACATATGTCTTGGCACAATCTGTGCTGGGCAGCATGTAGCCGCTAGATCGTCCGATGGACTCCACATCCCCTGTTCCCTTATGTGGTATCTTCCCACTGGGGTTGCAGGCTATGCATACCACTAAGCTCGCGCGAAATGGGGGCCAAACACCCACATGGTGGAGTATCCTGAGGCCCCTGCGTAGCAGGAGGTACCTCTACGTTCCGAGCACCAGCTGGCGTACATCAAGCACCGAGATGAAGCGAGCATTAATTAACTTGCTGTGAGCGCACGGACGACGTGCTCATTGCCTACACCCAGGCCACTGATGTGAGATCTACTGACGACTCGGGGGTATTTGGTGATGCCCCGCGATTGGCTAGCCGCCTGCACAGTAATCAGAGCCGGGCCACCTGTGCAGTGCTGAGTATTTTGTCGCGCTGAAGGGCCTTGACGGAGATGCACGCCCGAAGTCGATATTTCGGCGGGCCCACGGCACAGTGCCGACTCTGCTAGCTGTTGGCACTCGCCAAGGGCCTTTCCTCCCTTGCTAATCACTTTCCCAGCACTTAGATCCCATCAATGAATGCATCCGCTTGCGTGGGTGGGCGTGTGTAGATGATGCTGGCCTGTCGCGGTATAGTTGCTCAGCATTGGCCGGCGGTTTTCTTGCCTCCATTTGGTCAACCCAACGTACAGCCCGGAAAATACCATCAGTCACGCATGCTCCGCCTCAAACTTCTTAGGAAACATAAGCAGAGGAGGGTCTACTAGTAATAAGATCTAACAAGTTAAGCCAAACATAACACGGCAAGGATACATATATGCCCCAAGGTGCTCAAAATGCGATCCAGCAATATTGACGCGATCTCTCCATGGCGTCCCGAAATTGCAGTACCAAGAGCATCTGCACAATACTGAAGATGTGTAACAGAACGCGCACCCATGCAGAGGAGAACGATTTTCTCATAGGCTCGATTGAGTGTCGCCCAGTAAGTGCCGCTACAAAATCTGACCTGTTCTTTGTCATGCGCGCCTAACAGGATCTGAACAATGGCTTCATGGCCTTTTAGAGAGGCAGACCGAAGAGCGCTGCCGCAGTGAGAACTTCGTGTGTCAACACGCGCTCCATATCCAAGGAGTATGCGTAGGACCTTCTCGTTGCCTCTTGAAGACCCAGCCCAAAATGCATTGCCATAAATTCCACCTTCTGCGTTGACGTCCGCCCCGTTCTCGAGAAGCATTCTTGCAATTGCTGTGTGGCCTTCAGAGGATGCAGCCTGAAGAGCGGTTCCGTAATACCCGCCGTGTGCGTCAACCTTTGCACTCTTGCGAAGGAGCATTCTCACGATTCCCTTATGCCCCCCAAAGGATGCGGCCTGAAGAACGTTGCCATAATGACCTCCTAGAGTGTCGACATTCGCACCACTTCTGAGAAGTACTCTCACAGTTGCTTGATGGCCTCCAGAAATTGCGGCGAGAAGGGCATTACAGATCGTCCGATGTACCCTGGTCGCCTACCATAGTACGGCGGAGACCACAAGTACATGCCACCAAAGATCGCGCGAAACGGTGTCCAAATAAATGTAGAGGAGTAAGGCTTAGTCTAGGTCCTCCGAAATACCCATGCGCCACCAGCACCAACTGGCGTGCATGACACGCTGAGCTTGCGGACGACATGCCCATGGCGGGTCACTGATATTGGATCCACTGGCGACGCGGGGGTGGTTGACGTTGCCCCGCGATTGGTCCAGAAGACTACGAATGAATCAGAGCCGCTCTGCGGGCGTATCCATTCGACGACATTATGCAGAAAGACACCCTTGCGCATACAGGCAGGCTCAGGCATCGCGCAACCGGTCGTCTTGATGTGGCACCAATTCCCATCCATCTTGACACCGCTTCGGCGGGCTCACGGCGCGGTTCAGACACTTCCAACTACTGGCATGCACTAAGTTGACTTTCTCATATGCCAGTCGTTTGCCCAGCGCGTACACCCCGTTTTTCAACCAATTCTTTTGTACACGGAGCGCGCGCTGATAATGTATCCGTCGCCATACCGTTGTTCAGCGGTGTTGGGCGGCCTTCCTCTCCTCTCTATTGGGCCGTCCCAGCTTATGACCCCAAAAAGGCCCGCCAATTGTGCATGCGACGCCTCAAATTTCTTGTTGCCATCCAACATCTTTGAGGTTTCTGCCTTGCCTTCCACAAGAGGCTCAGTTGTGAGCCTGCCAGTTCGCCCTAGCATCGCCGTCTTGGGGTCGCCTTTCAAACGAAGAAACGCACGTATATCAGTGTCTCTCCTTTCAGCTTACCTTGGCTCCCCATTATCTGCATTCTTAGACTAACTTTCAACTGGCCTAAGCTAAATTTTCGTATTTCCGAACTGTCTGCGAACCTTGTACTTTGCATTCGTCGCCTCGTCAATCAAACAGACCTGGCCATTGAGCAGACGCAATCCAGCATACATAATGAAGCTACTTTTACCAGCATTAGCGCTGTTTGCGGTCATCTACGTCGTTGGTCTACCAATCGACCCGACCGCTTCGTTGCAGCCACGTAAGGGCGGTGGAGGAAAAGGAGTTGGTTCACGTAAGTTATAACAAGGAGGCAGCACTTTTGCTCGCGGCTTTTGCTTAAGCTTTGGCTGACCCGGTGGGTATCCAGGTCCGAAAAAACCCAGCGGGAGAACAGGCATTGCGCGTGGCGGCAACCGCGATAACTCCGGCGGTTCGACGAAGACAGGCAGCGGCCCGGCGCCCGCTTACGGCAGAGGTCGATACTATGGCGGTGGTGCCTCGATACCCTACAAGGCTGGAGATGCTCGGGGTGGCATAACAGCGGTTCTACTCGTTGGTTCTGCTGTCGCCTTCTGGCCCGGCCTTTGGATGAGCATTTACGTGTACGACCATACCCCTTACCTGTTCTACAACGCGTCGATACACGAATACCAGAAGAAACCGGTCCTCTGCGGATGTGCCGAACACCAGCCTTGCGGATGCGACTACAACAACAGCACGGAGTATATTAACTCTATCCTTGGTGACGGTAGCTACAATGGCTTGAACAAGTCTGTTGTCAATATCGCGGACTACATGGGTGAGAGTACTATTCTCATCAATGGCACCCTTCCGAACGGCACGACCGCCGCTGGTGGCAACGACGAAGTTGGCTCAAATGCGATCCGGCTGGCTGCTAGGAGTCTCCGGCTTGCGTGGGTGGTGCCAGTTGTTTTTATCTTCTCCATAGTATAGTCTAGTCAGTGAAATGGGGCGCTCTTCATCCATATTGCATTACCCTATATATGCTGAGATTCGTCTGGATCTGGACCTAACAAAGCCGAGAACGGTTCTGAATACAAAGTCTCCCTTGTCACATCACAATGCCAGAGGAGAGTGTCTTAGCCTGACTGATGGCGAATCCCTTCCATGTCTCAGTTGGTAGTCGGGTAGACTCCGCCAGAGTGAGTGCAAGATCAAATCTGACGTGATGGTTCAGGTTGCTTCTAACAGCTGGATGGGCCTTTAATGTGAACTCGACGTGCGGCAGGTACAGCTTCGGATACTGATCCATTGTCGCCTTGGGGGCTTATTGCGTCATAAGCCTGTGTCTTCTGCTACTCTGCCAATTGCGAGTCTTTTCGCTACAGTATCTAATACCACAAACTGCATGCATGCATCTTGAAGAGGCCCGACTTCTTGCTCTTGCAGAATATTTCTCCAAACCGGGTTTTCCTAACAAGGTAACTCTTGGCAATCAAGTGCTCATACACGCGACCATATGGTTGCCCGTAATGCCTATTCATTGTTTTTGCTGTTGATTTGGCCTCAATACCGGGTCTCTGAGGGGTCAGGTGAGTAGACAATTCTAACGGCCGAGACTATTGCAAGTAATCAACAAAATAGATTTTATATTTAGCGTAAGTCAAGCCTTGTATTCCCGTATGCCAATTAGGTATTACATGAATGGCGTTTGCTTAATAGCCTCGTCTTGTACAACTTACACTCCTTCATGTGCTTCCTGAAAGTACAAGTAGCTCGTCAAGATGATCAAGATCATGGGGAAATGAATGACACAGTGTAATGAAATCATGGCTCCGATCACTTGTCTACAAACATTGTGTTTAGGTCCCTGCCATTAAGGTGCTCTTTTATCACGCCCCGAGCGATGTCTAACCAGGCGCTTTCCCATGAACCAGTTCTCGGTTTACAGTTTAAAGACCGGTGTAATTTCCCGACCATCACAAAATAGGGTTCTTTGAGGAAATCCTCCTCGTCCAATTGAGCAATTTTAAACTTGTCTAACAGCCGTTGGATGATGCAAATGAGATAGAATGTCTCAACTGCGTCCCTTGGTGAGGCAAAACATACTGGCCGCAGGTCGTCAATGTTTTCAGCCCAAGCGACTAGGATGCGGACCGTGTGATAGGACATGTTTTCGATGGCGTGTTTGAACAAGTATCGACGATCGTCGTCGTTGGTGCTTTCCTTGATTCCCAAGCCTTAGGGTTAGCTTGAAGCATTTCCCGAACTGTACTGGCCATATCATAGTAAATCGGCCAGTAGATACTCTCGCCTATTTTTGCTCCGGCTCGGATGAGCTGTGTTGCGGCGTTCCATTGCTGGTTCAACACAGCTAATTCCAACGGCGTTGCTTCCCAATCACAGGATTGACCGTTAGGCTTCGTCATTAAGTCATCCTTCTTAGCGCCACTGTTGGGCAGACAGCGAATCAGTTCACCTAGGCCAGAATATACAGCCATGTGAAGAAAGGACACATCGACACGGCCCATGTGTTTACGTCGACTAGGCTCTTCTTTACTGAGTACTTAGGGAATGCATAGCATTGATGATCCAAACTTGGACCTGCAGTTGGCGTCAGTCTCTGACAGTGGATTTCCTAGCTCAACAGCTCGCAAGAAACATCGCAAAGCCCACTTGTCTGCCGGCTTTTGGACACCGTCTTTCCAAATATATTTGCGAATCCAAGAGGGAGGATGTCAGGGGGAGAAACAGGGAATGGCTTAAGTTTTCGCCTCACTCTGATTCATTGGGAAGGCTACTCATATCTGCGGTCGTTAGGGCGAGAGCTACACCAGGCTACCACACCACCTATGTGTGTCGTCTGGACACCGCTCAGTGTTTTTCTTTTCATCCTGGCAGCATTTCCACTCCGAAGCCGAATAAAGAAGGGGGGGATCCAATGTCTTTTGGTACTTCTACGTATCGACATTCATGCCTTGTGAGGATTTGAGGTATAATGGAGAGAAGTGCTTTGCTAGTGGTTTAAAATCAAGGGTATTCCATAGGCTCTGTGGAAGGTGGAAGAATTGGGTCAAAGTCGCTGTCTTTACACAGAGCGACACAACCAGCCCCGAAGATGGAAGTTGTTCGGAAAAAGCAGGAAACAGAAAGACGGGTCTCTTATTTGCTCCACACTGCTGCGTATGTACTACTTAGAAGAAACCATGCGTACATGTTCTGCCTCTTATGAGGCCAGTTTTCTCTGAGGGGAACGCGCTCACGATATATAACGACTAATATTATTCACTATCTATTCTTGGTTCGCAAGTGGTTCTACGCCTTCACACATCTATTGATCGCTTCTGCCATTGCCCGTCTAGCTGGGGTTTGAGCCGGTCAGATAGTTCAGTGCCATCTCGGCTGCATCTTCTTTCGCATTGTTCAAGTTCTTGCCGTCGTACCAAAACCGCGCCTCGTGGGTGCGGCCGTAGACGGTTACTCGACTGGACCACGCGGTACGGCAGCCTGTCGGGCATTTTGCATTAGCTAAGATTATGACCAACGGTACTTTGAAGAGCATACCACGTCGCTCAGAGACGATTTGAAAGACGGGAGGTAGAATGCTTGCTTCGCGGCAGGCATCTGCAGGTGACCATCAGCCCTTGACTACGCTTATGATGAGTGGTGGCGCTCACCCTCAAGGCGCTCCTGCCAGGTACCGGCCTGGCTATTGTAAAATGTAGACATTCCGTAACAAGGAATGAATGAGCGGCTGGCTATGTCAGGGGAAATCGGCTTCGAAGATTTTGTTTCTCCGATTTCAAATCAGATACGATGACTTGATATCCGAAATGGCTGAGCTTGTGACCGCGTCAAAGCCTAGAGGGCAGGCTGTTTTCTGGCTTAGGAAGTTGAAGCAAGAGTGGCGGGGATCATAGATTTGCAGTAGCCGGTCAGATAATCAGAGCTGCGATGGAAGAACGACCTCAGCTAGGCGGGATAAATGCAGTACCTCCTGGCCTTAGCCCGCCGAATGCGATGACGGATACCGCGGAAGCCAAGGGGGTAAACGGACCCAAATCGAACGCCTATTTTGAGTCCCATACCCAAAGATTCTGTGAGGCAGGGTTCATAGCTGCAACACCACTTTGCGATTTCATTACCGCCGCCTTTTTGCTTCCCTATTTGCCCTAGTTAGAACCCTAAGTCACTGCTAGAATGGCCCATGTACAGGTCTGAACGTGCAGTGTGAGCAATGTGGAGATCTCGTATGAGAACCTGTTTTCCAAACTTGAGATGGGTGTCAGGTAGAGGATAGGACCAACGAAGCCCAACAGATAGAGCTCCTATGACACTCTCCACTGGAGGAGATGGCAGATCGCCCCACGTGGTTTCTTCTTCAGGCAGGCTGGATAATTGCAACTGGCGAGCCCTGCAACGTCACCAGCCTCGCCAGGTTCAAGGTGGGTGGGAAATTGGATAGCTTTCCTATGTGTCTTGGCACGATCCTTGCTGGGCAGGGCGACAGCATGGCCGCCGGATCGTCCGATGTGCGCTCTACAGGCCCCTGTCGTCTTCGTAGCTCCTCTGGCGGGGAGGTTTGCAGGCCATGCATGCCACTAAGATCGCGCGAAGGGGTGTCCCTGTAGAGGCAGCCTTGGACTGATGTACTTCGAAGTTCACCTAAACCCCTAGCACCAACTGGTGCGCGTGACACACTGAGATGGGGCGGGCCATAAACTGCTCTTGGTACACGGACAACTCCTTCAGGGCCTGAACCCAGGCCACTGACATTGGTCCACCGACGACGCGGGGGTGTTGGGCGTTGTCCCGCGATTGGCCAGTTGTCTGCACAGGAATCAGAGCCGCCCTGCGGGCGCATCCATTTCACGACGTCCCGTCAGAACAACCTTTCCGCACAAAGACAGACTCGCGCATCACACCGTCGGCCACCCTGTACAGTGCTCAGGGTGTTGTCGCGCTGAAGTGTGCATTGAGGTGCACCGCGAAGTTGCGACCAATGTGATGCCCAGACGCGGCCAATTGTGGGCGGCTGCGAGATTGCTCCGCCCTTCTCTGCCAATCACTTACCCACTGCTTAGATCCTGTTGCTCAAGGCATCCGTTGGCATAGGAAGGTGACCAAAAATGTGTCGGTCTGTCGCTGTATGGTGCTACAGCGGTGTGACTGCAGTTCCCTTGTCTCCATCCGGCCACCCTAGACTGCAGCCCGGGAAACAGTTGGGCAACGGAGTATGCGATGCCAAGGCTATGAGGAGGTAATGGTTGAAAAACTGGTCGAGTAGGAAGGCTCTAGTATACCCTGCTTCAAAGGGGACTGTAGTTCGTGTAAGGCTTGAGGCGTCACTGACCTGCGTGGACGCCGATGCCCGAGGAGACTCTTGGTACTTGATTCAAACACATCCCTAATTCGGCTTCAGAATCTAAGCTTATCCTCCATCTCATCAAACCTCCTCGCAAACACGCAACGGGAGGACCAAAATACTCTGCGGAGGCAGCCCTTCTTCAGTGGCTGGAAAGGAACCCGTCAGCTCCAAAATGGCAGAGCTAGTCACTGACAACCTTGAGACTCCTTCGCTCGACGACAGAACCTACCTTGTCATTCGATTATCCAACGGGCTTGAAGCCCTTTTGGTTCATGACCCGGATACAGACAAGGCGAGCGCCGCTCTAGATGTCAATGTGGGCAACTTCAGCGATGAGGATATGCCTGGAGTGGCCCATGCCGTGGAACATGTACGATCCTGCGCCAAACAGAACTTTCTGTTCCCCCACCGGTTTCAGTTTGACTAACACCCGCTTACGCAGCTCTCCTTCATGGGGACGAAGAAGTTCCCTATAGAAAACGAATACTCCCAGTACCTGGACTTAAACTCAGGCAGCTATAACGCATATACGGGAGCAACCTCGACCAACTACTTCTTCGATGTCTCTGCAAAGCCTGCCAACGACCAGGAACCGACAGCATCCAACCCATCGCCCTTCAGGGGAGCTCTCGACCGGTTCGCTCAATTCTTTATTGAGCCACTGTTTCTCGAGTCGACCTTGGACCGAGAACTGCGGGCAGTGGACTCCGAGAACAAGAAGAATCTACAAAATGACGAATGGCGACTGCATCAGCTGGAGAAGTCTTTGTCAAACCCGAAGCACCCTTTTTGCCACTTCTCAACTGGTAATCTCGAGGTTCTGAAGGCCCAACCAGAGGCTAAGGGCATCAACGTGCGGGCCAAGCTCATGGAGTTCCACGAGAAGCACTACTCAGCAAACAGGATGAAGCTGGTTGTGCTTGGGCGTGAACCTTTGGACGTCCTGCAAGATTGGGTTACTGAATTTTTCTCTGGCGTCCCCAATAAGAGCCTTGCGCCGAATCGCTGGGAGGACGAAGTGCCTTTCCGCGAAAGAGAACTCGGTGTGCAGGTGTTCGCCAAGCCGGTCATGGACTTCCGAGGACTGAATCTGTTTTTCCCCTTCTTTGATGAGGAGATGATGTACGAGTCTCAGCCCAGCCGATATCTCAGCCATTTAATCGGCCATGAGGGCCCTGGCAGCATAATGGCCTATGTCAAGGAGAAGGGCTGGGCTAGCGGCTTGAGCGCCGGAACATACCAAGTTTGTCCGGGTTCACCTGGCATTTTTGACTGTCAAATTCGCCTGACGGAGGAGGTGAGTCTGCAGAGATAATGTTCTAAATCCGATTTCAAAGCTCATGTGGATAATAGGGTCTCAAGTATTACAAGGAAATCGTCAAGGTCTTCTTCCAATACGTCTCCCTCCTTCGGGAATCAGCTCCACAGGAGTGGATCTTCGACGAACAGAAGAGCATGGCAGATGTGGACTTCAAATTCAAGCAAAAGACTCCAGCAAAACAATTCACAAGCAGGATCAGTTCCGCCATGCAGCAGCCTTTGCCGCGGGAGTGGTTGCTCAGCGGATACATTCGGTTGAGGAAGTTCGATTCCCAACTGATCGAGAAGGGTTTGGCATGCTTGAGACCAGACAACTTCCGTATGACCATTATATCACAAAAGTTTCCTGGTAATTGGAACCAGAAGGAAAAATGGTACGGCACCGAATATTGCCTCGAAAAGATCCCCGACGATTTCATGACGGAGATCAGGGAGGCAGCTGCAAGCCCTGCTTCAGCACGCCCGACCGACCTTCACCTCCCTCACAAGAACAACTTCATTCCCACCAGGCTTGGGGTTGAGAAGAAGGAGGTCAAGGAGCCGGCGCTGTCACCGCATGTCGTCCGAAATGACAGTCTTGCTCGGACGTGGTTCAAGAAAGATGACACGTTCTGGGTGCCCAAGGCCAACCTTAAAATCAGCTGCCGGAACCCCAACATTTACTCGACCGCAGAAAACGTTGTCAAGGCGATGCTGTTCACCGACCTTGTTAGAGACGCTCTGGAGGCATACTCTTACGATGCGGAGCTCGCTGGTCTGCAATACAGTGTCAAGCTCGATGCCCGTGGGCTGTTCCTAGATCTCAGTGGATACAATGACAAGTTGGAAGTCCTCCTGGAGCAGGTTTTGATAACGATGAGAGACCTCAAGATCAAGGACAAAAGATTCAAAATCATTAAGGATCGTCTCAACCTGGGATACAACAACTGGGAGCTCCAAGAACCGTTCAGCCAAGTTTCTGATTACATGACTTGGCTGAACTCGGAGCGCGGCTACGTTGTGGAAGAGTGTTTGGCTGAGTTGCCCAACATCACTGCCGAGGACGTTCGCCAGTTTAAGAAGCAGATGCTGTCGCAGATGCACATCGAGACCTACGTGCATGGAAATCTCTACAAGGAGGATGCCCTGAAGCTGACCGATATGATCGAGACTATTCTGGAGCCCCGTGTTCTGCCGCGACCTCAATGGCCCGTCATTCGGTCATTGATTGTTCCTCCTGGATCGAACTACATATACAAGAAGACACTGAAGGACCCCGCAAACGTGAACCACTGCATCGAGGTTTGGCTCTACGTTGGCGACAAGGGCGACCGTCTTGTTCGCGCCAAGACCATGCTGCTCGATCAGATGTCTCATGAGCCAGCCTTCGACCAACTCCGAACCAAGGAGCAGCTCGGATATGTTGTCTTCAGTGGAGTCAGAAGTTTTACCACCACGTATGGCTTCAGATTCATCATTCAGAGCGAGCGCACGCCTGAATACTTGGAGTCAAGAATCGAGGCTTTTCTCAACTTGTTCTCAAACAACTTGGATTCGATGTCAGAGTCCGATTTTGAGAGCCATAAGCGTAGCTTGATTGTCAAACGTCTTGAGAAGCTCAAGAACCTGGGTGAAGAGAGTAACAGGCACTGGCCTCAGATCGCCAGCGAGTACCATGACTTTGAGTCGGGTAAGTAAATACAACACACGTTGATTCCTTAAAGTGACATGCTGACAGTTTGTCCTGTAGCTCAACAAGACGCTGCGCATATCAAGACGCTCACGAAGGCGGATATGGTGGAGTTCTTCCAACAGTACATTAAGCCAGGCTCTACGAAACGAGCGAAACTTTCGGTGCATCTGCATGCGCAGGCAGGCATGTCGGCAGAGACAGATGCTAAGGTCAATGGAGTTAAGGAGGGGGAGACCAATGTGACTGGCCCAGAGCCCATCCTCATCACGGATGTGCGCAGCTTCCGAGCGGGACTGCAGGCGACACAGGGTGCTCAGCCAGCCAAGGATTTGAGTGAATATGAAGGTGCGGACGCGAACCTATGAAGACGGATTGGCTCAGACAGGACCGGATGGCCTGCGTCCTTGCTAGGACATGAATGGCCGTGGCCCTCGGGGTTCCAAAACCGAGCAATCAGTATGATGGACAGCCACTCAATGTAGGGACGATATCTCTTTTGGGACCTTGAAAAACCCACCTCCTGCATTGAACTCCCTAAGTATATGTAACTTAATGCCTTTTTGAGCAAATCTTAATTCGGATTACAAGATCTTCAAAACACTCCAGCCGCAACTTCCTGGTTTTCAACCTGTTGAATACCTCGATCAATTGTACGCATGAAGTTAAATGCGGCGAGGGCGGTGCGTTGCTGCTGGTGGCAGCCGCAGCAACTCCAGCGGAGTTTGATGCTACGGCGGTACGGTAACTAGCAAGGTATCGTTCCTGATCTCACTTGCAAGCGTCCGCCAATCTGTAGCCCAAGGTGAGAGACGAGCCCAAGATCTCATGACCGACTTGGTCTTGTAGCTTACCATTGCTGCCACTAGGGCATCGCGATACCATAAATACCGTGTTCATTGAGGAAACGTGACAACTATTCCGTGTTTTTGTTTGTAGGTCTATTTCAAGAGCATATCTAGCAGTACGATGTAAAGCCGCGTATCCTTAACCCTCCCACGATTACTTCCAACGTTTGGGCCTCATTTCCCTCGCTCCCGATGAGTTTTTCTGTTGTCATGTGAGATTGAAAACACACTAGACCCGGTGTCCTTACTATAAAGCTATCGCGGCTTGGGCCTGGGTGGCGGCTTTGGCACCCCGGTGGTATCGTAAGCTCCTCGCGCTGCCATGATAAGTCGATGTTGGGAGAATATAGCGTTAATGTTTCGCTCCTTGGTATGTGAATGCTTTTGTCGATGCGTCCCCGTATTCATGAGATCAGTTGATCTTTATAGTCCATGGATCATGGTACTGTCAAGCCTTTGTGTACCCTGCACGACCGCAAATTGAATGTTTAGAGATATGGATCTTCATTTCTCGTTCGGGGCAAAAGTTGCAGGGCTTTGGGTAACACCTTCCGACGCTACACCGATGAGCCATAGAGACAGGCCGGCATTAGTTCATCCAGTGGTAAGATGCTAAGATAGCCAGGGATAGAAGCCGCTAAAGGCTAGCAGGCAGTGAAATTGGCCCCAGGATGATTGTTTCGTGTCAGGCTAACTCGGACGACCCGAAATTATTGCAGCTGGGTGGTGCACATGCTGTCTGAATGGGATTAGCACCATCACCCAAGTCTCGTCATTCGCGTATATTCGTCAGCTAGCTGGACAGCAGGCTGACTTTTGTAAATGCATGTCAATAGACAAGTGTGTTCGAGGCCACGGTAAAGATTACGATATAGTTAGAAGGGTAAGCTAGAGTGTCACAAGTGGCTGCATTTGTCTCCAGCCTTCCTAAGCCCTTCGTCACATTCCACAGTATCTCTTAGCTATCTGTTTCTGATAACGTAGCCTGAGGACTGACTTCAGATATCATGTTCCAGACGGCAAGAAACTTTCCATTTTCAACAAGGCCATCCTCCGGGAGCTTTGTTCTCGGGTACCTCAACTGAGCAACAGACCGACGATGACCTCAACTTTAAATGGAAAGAGAAAGCCAGCGAAGATATAAGTTACCTGAAGGAGGCTGCGACTAGTACTACGCTTCGGCATTCTTGTCACATCTTTCTTATTTAAGTCGAAGGCCATAGTACTAGGAGGCTCGTCTTGTTGACGACTCATGCGTTTTGAAAACTGCAGACGTCTATTGCAAAGATAGGCCTATGTATTGGAATATATACCCTCTCGCCCATTATCGGCTGTTACATCTCCTGCTCGCGAGCTATGTCTTTCGTCTCAAAGTCCTGTAAGATACCTTGAAGCACAAGCTTATGCTTGAGTAACACGATACTAGTGCCTTCATGTGTCTCCAACATCTCGATTATGTGAGCAAGCAAGGACGGAAGTTTTTTCGAGTCCACGTAGTGTCTGAGCCATCGATTATTGTACGCGGCCGTTAGAACAAGAACCTTCCCGCATTGCCTACCGTCGGTCAACATTGTTCGAAAAGTACTTTGAGTTGTGCGCTTACGCATGGATTGTACTGATAACATTGGGGACGGAGATTTGATCGTGATTCCTGTCGAAAGCCCCAAAGCTCTGTTCAAGGGCGTAAAGACCTCGCCCAGCTGATTGAATTTCTTCCTGCGTAAATGCTTTACCAACATTGTGATCTTGTTTTGCGGTATTAAGTACCATCATGATGACTGGGCGGTACAATGTGGCCAGTGTGTCCCAGTGGATTGTGTGTTGGCTTGGATTCATGCACTTCCAGTTGAGTGGGTCGCGTTGTGGGTTCATTAGTATCCCCTCCAGCTTTGGGAAGTATTTTACCATCTGGCTCGGCACCTGATCTGATATTCCTTCGTCGTATCTGGCTTTGAATAGGTCGCTCAAAATTGATGTTTGATATGACTGCCTCAAAAAATACTCCAAGGCCCAACTGGGCAGCTCATCAGCCAACAGATGCGTACAAGGCCAAGGTAAGGTCTCTGCTTGGGTGAGGGAATAGGTCGATGGCGGAAGATCCAGTTTGATCATAAGATTACTACAGAAATTTCAGCCTGTGTGTCGCGGAATTGATATAGGAACCGCTAACCACTCCAGTTGAAGACAAATCCAGCAGCTGAGGAGTATAATGCTGGCTTCCATTCCCTGAGTCGTGTGTGCTGCTGGCTGGCGTTTCATGAACAATCTTTTCTGTATCTCACTGGGGCGATCCAAGTCACTTGAAAACCGAATTTTAGCCAATAACTCCCACCCATTACTTATACCACTTACAAGCGCAGGATGTCTTGCAAGACTTCATCGGCAACAAGGAGGCATTTGTGACTGGGTTCGGCTAAGCCGGCTCGCCCATAGTAGAGTGCGGCGAATAGCCACACTTGAGCATACCTCAAGGACGGGCTTCGACAGCAGGACACGAGAGCGCCAAATGCGACAGACATGTACTCAGAGCCGGGCACAAAGCCTGGTTTCGCGATCTTACCCTGATGTTGGCAAAGGCTACCAAGAGCCAAAACGACCAGCACAAGAGCGTTGTCCATTTCGGGGCCAGAATCGACTCTTGTGGGCTGCGATGGGGTCCGCGCTTGGTCTAGAAAGTCCGCAACCATGGAATCCAATTCTCGTGGTGAAAGGCAGGGATACAGATTCAGTATACTCTCCTTAAAGGTCCCCACCAAGTTCCGCACGATATTGTCGCCGTAGTCGGGTGCTTTCCGAATGTCAACTGTAATTGAAGACGGCACAAAAGCCTCTGTACCCGGTTGACTGTATATGCACTCCTTTCCCCTTTTTTGGCAACCACTGCAAGGGCCGCGTCCGTTGCATCTTATCTTGAGCTGCCTACAGACGGTACATGCCTCGGGAGAAGTTAGCGCAAGTTATCAAAAGACATGATACAGAACATTATAATACTATAGCAACTCGCTTGTATCGTCGAGCACGGCCACCGGATCTTGGGGGCGAGGTCGCGTGCAGTTGGGCCATGCCTGGTGCATGTGTGATGCTTAATAAGAATCAAACAGCGAGATGATGCGAAAAAGGCAGGCACAAAAGCTGAAGGATGATCTCTGGTTCAATTCGGAGGTATACGTTGCATTGCCAAAGAGCACGTTCGGGCTGGTGAGAAGCAAAGGGTGGCGGCAACGTGGGGCGACGAGAGTTTAAAGCTCGACGCCCATCATAAACTTGATCAAAGAATCATCAGCATGGTCGCGCTGATTGGCCTTGTGGCTAGAATGCTTAGCAAAAGTCAAGCCAAATTTAGCCCTCCACGAGGCCTGAATGATGTTGGCGGAACGTTCCCCGATTGGTTGCAGCCAATAAGGCTGTTGTCTAGTGACTGGTTGATCGGCCGTTGTGACGAATGATAGGGAGCCGATTTTTTCAACGTTTCTTGCAAGCCACAGCTTGTTGGCGGTGCTCCGAAGCTGTTCCACCTCTCCTACCCACAAGTACACTGTACGATGCTCTTCGCGTTTTTTGTCTGTCGCGGGCCAGCTTGTACATGAGACCACGTCCGACGCTGCGTCCACCAGGCAATTTACCTGCCAATTTGGCTTAGCAAGCCATTTGTTTCAGTGGATCCCCGGTGAGTGGTATTTCTTTTCCTCGATCGCTTGTCAGGGGATCCCAAAAACCAAGGGGACTTTCACTTGCACCTAGCGCCAACAGGCAACCCCACTTAGGGACTGCGGAGCTAACGGTTAGGTCGGACGAGATGCCTAAAATGGTTGCATGCTAGATATTCCAGAGGGGTGTGGTCAGTAATATGTGGCGTATCGGCGGGCAAGAAAAGCCGACCGCTGTTCCCCAGCGTTGGCGATCAAGTGTTGAGAGTGATACTCACTCTTGGCCGATTTTGTCAAAGCCGAGAACATCATGTCAAGACTGCTACCGCTCGGCAACCTTGTGACAAACGGCCTGTTCAAGGTGGGGCCATCAATCACGATCTACGCTGAGCTTGGGCTGTGACGGTTTATGTCGGTATGGGTTTTTCGAGTTGACGGATAATCCGCGATTGGACAGCTACGGCTTCTACTTATGGGTGGGTAGCTGAAGGCAACTGGCCTGCCTCGCCCACACCTGGAGGACTACATGCCCGAGTGCTTGGCTTTGTTGTTGGTTCAAGTTCGTGTGTGCGAACAATTTGCACTGGTCACTGCCTGCAGCACGCTTCCTCATGTTGTTCGCCCCCCGAAGCCACATGTCGTGGCTTAACTAATTGGCCGCTGATGATGCGTCACAATAATAGTTCTCGTCCGATGAATCGCACTGGGGGACATGAAGGCCCTTTCAGACGAATCATCGCGGAAATCACAGGATCCAGCGATTTCCACTGACGTGCCGGGCGGCAAATTGTCCATCGATAACCCATTCTCGACGCCGCCGCCTACCGCCTGATTCGTCTCTCGTCCGTAGGTGCTTTCGCCCAAGAATTTTGGCGCGACATGGCGAATGAACTTCTTGAGAGTCGGAAAGGCTGCACAGATAATGAGGAGGTTGGCTTCAATAATGCTGCGATACTGTGTAAGCGAGAAAGGACAAGGAGACGACAGAGAAGGCGCGGCAGTGCTCACATCCAGACGCTGGCCCACGAGATGGCCCAGGATTGATCCAAACTTCTGAGCATATCCAGTAAGAGAAAGAAACGGACGACCGAGGTGACCACAGTCCTGCATGGTGTTCGTCTTGTTAGTGGGTGATGCCTACCTTAGGGGATAAATGGTACGCACAAGGAACCCACGGCAAATAAGGCTACAAGGCCTATCTTCTGTCGACGCCGCTTCAGTTGTAACTTGATCAACGGCTGAATTGGCAGCACAAGCACGAAGACATCGGATATGATGTTAGCAACAGCTGTCGCTATGTACAATGTTGCCCCGTTGATGCATGCTCCGTTCGTGATCCGGGGATCCCAGCTTTTCGCAATCGGTCGGCAGGCGAAAATCAACGGGAAGAATATCCCGGCGGTATACGCAACGATGACACCGCAAAGTGTCCAGACCGACCATTGGAGCCACCTTGGGGGGAAAATCCGTTTGTAGAAAACGAGTAGTGAGATTTTCGCCGAGCTCCCGGAGAGGAGGTATATCGGCGCCGCTGTGTAGACGAGCTATGCAAGCATGAGCTAATTTGAACGAGACGACGTGCAGATGACGAAGACGGCTCTACGTACAGTCATGAAAGTCTGATATCTTTCAATGGAAAGTTCCCACGCGTGAACCCCTCCAACTCCTTCAGCAAACATGTCTGTGACGAACCGTCAGTACAACCATACGTTGTATTTCGGATCGAGGATGAAGTCTTACACGTGCAAAGCACTACGGTCACGACAGACGTCAACTTCTGGCAGGTCAGTAATGCGGTTTCTTCATAGACGCCATGGGCTGGGAGCATTTATGTGCTCACCCATGAGAACAATAGAATCCCTGTGGAAACCAATGTCAGCTTGCGGGTCGTCTTTATTAAACAGGGACGACGGATAGTGCACTCACAATCCTCTAACCCGAGCTGGCCTTGGAGAACCGCTTTCGTGTAAACTCTCTGGGCCATTAGCAACAGGCTTAAGAAGGTTCCAATACCAGCGGCCCAATACGCCTCAGGTACAGCCTGTCGTTGCGGGCTGTGTAAATCGACTACATAGCCATCTGGCGCTGGGAGAAGTGTGGTGACGCCGTTGATGACGGGCATTTCAACTGGCTATGTGGGAGTTGACTAGACAGGGAGAAATTAAAGAACTTTTGAATAAGAATTCATAGTAGTGAGTTGGCAGAGGAACTAACATGAAGGGGTGTTCTAAAGCGGCATTCTTCCCATTCATATAGCAAAGATACCATAGAAAAGTCCGATGTTGCATGAGACTCGACGTTTCCGCGTCCTGACTCTCCGTCCAGTGTCCCCCTAGAAAGTCGAAGTGATCTTGCAGGGTCAGGTTCTAATCCTTGAATTGGTGTCAAATTAAAGGGCACATGCGCCCTCTCACGGGCATCGCTCGCCTTGGTAATGTTTCCGCCGAAAAGACTCTAAGCCGGGTAAGCTTGGCTCAGGACCAGTTCGGCAAGAGATTATTTTTCTGCAAATTCAACGACGAGTGTCATTGGCAAGGATCAGGGCTTCAGAGTTCTCGCCGGCATACGAACGAGATCCCGATCTTATTGGCGGCAGCCGACGTGGTAGCAACTGACAGCGACGGCAGGACATATTGGTCCGTGAAGTTGCCTGCAATCTTCGGGACCAGGACTTGCAAATAGTACCGGCATCAAATCCCTGAAGAAGGCGAAAGTTATGTTTCAGAAGGACAAACCCCATGGTGCAGTATGCACCCCGGGTCAACATGAAGACTGGTCTGGGAGTCTCTCTGTAAAAGTTGTCACAAATTACATTGCCGGTCAACACCTCAACACCAACCGAACAAGGTCGATGGCGACAACAAAGCACCCTTGAATTACAGATACGATAACAGGGGACAGCAGGCCCCGTGCTCCTGTTCACGGAGGAAATGATAATCGAGATGCCTTCTTCAGACCCTTGCAGTCAACCCTTGTCACGTCTCGGTGTTATGGGATTAGTTTGACAAAGCGACCAACCATACATACAGTAGTCAGATTCTGCTACAACCTTGCTTGGAGAGGTTTGATTAGCCACATATCCACCCATTGTTGGTCCTCTTAAGTGGAAATTCTCTTGTCACAATACACGACACATTGGCGGGTGAATTAAGTCCTCAGCTTCTCCACTGCCCCACGATTTGCCGTCTTCGACCAAAACCTGGGGCTTTTGTTGGCATAGAGCCCTCGCCCGACCCATGACCACTAGCGTGGTGAGCTCACACGCCCACAGTTGGTTGGTACATGAATTGGAAGGTCCAGGCTGGCCTGCCAGCGGGTTTTCGCGGGCCTTCAACCGCTTCCGCGCTTGCCGGGAACCCATGATTATCGGTTCAGTCGAACACCCTGCTCTTCGAGATCAAAGAGGGCATGAGAATCCGGTGCTCCACTTCCTCAGCGTCGTTTTCGCTCCACGTAAAAGGGCCAGCAAACGCACATTTGGGTTCGTTCTTTTTAGACAATCTTCTCTATCAGAGTTTCCTGTAGCTACGTCCGACCTTCATCTGTCCTACCAGCCGTTCCAACACGCAAAAATCGCCGTCATGAAGGCGACTAAGATACTTGGGTTGGTTGCGATAGCATGGCAAGGCCTTTTTGCTTCGGCCTACGGTCACTGCTCCCATTCAGCGGCATGTGTAAGTCCTCTCAGTTCAGAGCCATCAACAATGTCTATTTGTTGGGTACGTTGAAGTCCTTTCAGGAAGCTAACACGTAAAAAGTGTCAACGTCTCAGCAGGGCAGCTGGGCTTTCTGGCAAAGTTTACTCCCCGGACTCAGTCAGCTACGCCGACCGCATGAGCACGTACTGGTCCGTCAGTGCTGCCCTATTACCGTGGTGCGTTATTCAGCCATCTAACGCTGAAGATGTCTCCGTCACGATCACAACATTGGCTTCTCACAACTGTTCGTTCGGTGTTCGAGGTGGCGGACATGGCTCATTTGCCGGCTCAAACAGCGTCGAGAACGGCGTAACCATCGACTTTGGTAGGCACCGCCATATCATCGTTTCATCCGGAGTGCTCACAAGATCATCACAGGCAACATGAACTCTACCACTTACGACCCCGATACTAAGCTCGCATCTATCCAGCCAGGAGCCCACTGGCAGACTGTTTACGACACCCTTGCCCCCCACGGAGTAGCTGTTACCGGCGGTCGTGCTGGGACCGTCGGTGTCGGTGGCTTCATCACTGGCGGCGGAAACTCATTCCACTCCGCCTCCCACGGTTTTGCTTGCGACCAAGTCGCGAACTTTGAGGTGGTCCTGGCGAATGGCTCGATTGTCAACGCCAATGCCACGTCGAACTCCGACTTGTTTCAAAGCTTGAAAGGGAGCGGTGCCAATCTCGGTCTCGTGACGCGATTTGACATGTATGTCATCGAGTTCCCCGACAAGAAAAACCCCGTCGTTTGGGGTGGAAATCTCGTTTACAACTTGACCGCCGGCACCGAGGTCATAAATGCCCTGGTTGACTTCACTGAGAACGTTCACAAGGATGAAAACAGTTCCTCCATTGTCTACTGGGCCTATATTCCTAACTTGGGAGGCACGATACTGAACGCTGCTATCGAGAACACTGTTGGTAAAGTGAAACCTGCGGCATTCGATCAATACTATGCCACGGGGAATATCATCCAGGACACTACCAAGGTTGACCGACTGTCGACTGTGGCCAACGAGCTCGGCTCCGGCCAGCCTGCTGGTTTCCGCAACGTGTGGTTCACTTTGGCATTCGATAACGACGCCCGCGTGATGAATTACGCTGTGGAACAGTTTGATATCCTCAATAAGAACCTCGAATATGCCGTTGGCGTGGACTCGGGCTTCAACACTCTTTGCATGTTCCAGCCTATCTCTAAGTCTATGGTGGATAAGGGCGTCGCGATGGGGGGTAACGTCATGGGATTGGACTACTATATCACGCGGGGCAACGGCATCATGTTCCTCGTTACGCTTGCTATCAATGGTGCTGATAATGAGGCCATCGCATTCGACTTCATACAAGCCTACACGGACGACGTCTACCATTACGCAGCGTCCTTGGATCTGGCCTGGAAGTGGAAGTATCTGAATTATGCCCACAAGGTGCAGGACGTCATCGCCACGTTTGGTGAGGCAGCCATTGGGAAGCTTCAGGCCGCATCCACCAAGTACGACCCAACTGGCGTTTTTCAGAAGCTACGTCTCTCGGGCTTTAAGATCCCTGGTTAGGGCTGTCTTCAGTGACGTCTGAAATGACTAAGACTCGTTAGCACGAGACGTCTTCTTCAAGCCGAGCATACGTATCATTCTTAAGGCACTTTACTGCGCGAACGTTGATTCTGAGAACGATTTACAAGTGTCTAGTCAGTTTTGTAGGCAAAAATAGAATAGACGTAAGCTGCAGTTTGAATTCCTGGAGGTGGTCGGAGTTAGTAAGATTGCTCTTGATGTATCACAATCTTGGTTCTTCAGAGCTTCACAGTCATTTCCCCCTTTTTAAGTGTCATTGAGAAACAGCTCTGTTTTACCTTCTACAATGTGCCCTCTTAAGGGAACAACGGGTGAACAATGGGATTCTGTGGCTGTATTGCAGACCCGACGGGACTCTACCAAACAGCATTCTAATTAGTGAGCGTCTATGTCAGAAAGCCCACTAAATACGCAAGCTGCTCCATCCCGTAGGGTTTTGGCCACCATGTGCTCGTGTTCACGAAAGTACCGCCCCTTTGCCCAGTGAATCACGGTCTGCCAGGGCTATCCAACCCTGGCGGCCTGTTCCGCCGAAATGTCCCATGCCTTCGCGGTGGAGCTAGGTTCTTTGATTCCTGCTGCAGGGGACTGGTCGCATCGTTGTCGAGGTTGTAACAAAACAGGGTCGGTTAGCGCCAACAGACTGACCCGAAAAGTACAGCTTGGGAGAGGGGTTTAGTTGCTCTCATGATATGGGGTATGGGTTCGCACTGGCTCATCATCGATTAACATAGGCGCCCCTGTCTAAGCAGCACTGCTGCCAAAGGCGACACCCCCTAATTGCTTGTGCCAGTCCCAGACTCCACGGTTTCCGAAGTCGGTGGGGGAAGAGATAGCGTTGAGGTTCCTGAACTTGCATTGACCTGGCCACTTGGACAAGGTTGTCTTGTTGGTGGTGGTATTGGGCAGCCGTAATCGTGAAGCTACCATACCTTGAACCCTGGCCGGGGTTCCATTCCAAGACGACCAGTCAGATACACGCGAGGGAAGACCAACTAGCGATGCTTCCAGCGCAGTTCCGCTCCCAGCAGGCCTTCGGAGGCGACGGCAACGATCTCCGAGGCGAACTGACCCAGCTATACTTGGTGACGGATTGACATGTCTGCTCTGGCCACGCGGTCATGGCCGTTCCCACATCGGTCAACCGAAGCGGGCGCGTCAGGCGAAGCCATAGACATATTTGTTAGTTGCTGCCGAATTTTCCTTGTCGTGCTCAGACGGCTGGATCGAATTTGACCGGACTCGGAATATTTCCAAATCCGAAGCCATGAATGCCGGAGCAACCAATGACATCGCTCGCTCAGCCACATCCAGAGTGCACAGCCATCAATCGCGGGGTAAACCAGCCACCCCCACTGGCATGCGACGCATGATCACGGACGCGCGAGATTATCGCGACGGTAGCGTCTTGCGCTGGTACTCTAGGTCCACTGGGGAACGGCGGGCAAGCCGCCTGTTGAAGTAAGCCTCCCGTTAGGAAGACGAGCTAGTAATCGGGTTAATGTTTCACCGGTCCAGGATTAGTAATCCTACCAAGACGACTCCATGTTCATGCATAATTACGGGTGATCACGGCGCTTAACTATCAGATCCTTTCCCCTCACCTTAGACAATTCTGGGTTTTCTTGATATTGCGCTTCAAGTTATGGCTCAACAAGCTCTTATCAACTTGCCAGCTGAACTGATAACCGAAATCTTTTATCATCTATTATCACCAGACCCTAAGCACTTGCGGGACTATCAGAACTTCCGGGAAACATGCAAAACTATAGCTGAGGCAACTTCTTCAGCTTTCAAAGCACGCTTCTTCCGCATTCGCTACGTAATGCTAGAGAAGGAAAGCCTATTGAATCTTGTGAACATTTCACGCCACCATATTCTGAGTCAAGCGGTTGAAGTTGTCGAGCTCTGCGTTGATCATCTCATCCAACCCAAAGACTACATGAGCCACGAAGAACTAGAGATTTGTGGACTCAAAGACGAGTATGATTTCTTCCGAGTTCGGAATGGCGAAGTTGTCTTACTGGGCGACGATAGTTGGGAGCAAATAATCCAAACCTATAAGGATGGATGGCAGGAGCAAACGGAATTCTTCTCCCAAAGGCAACATATGAGTTATTTAGCGATAGCTCTCACTAACCTCAAAAACTGCAAAGCTATTGGGATATCGGATCATACCCGACCATGGGGCGCCTTTAAGCTTGGGCGACGTATTGGCGTACTTCCAAATAGGTTTATTTCTGATTTCTTACCTAATAGCATGGTTCATGCCTTAGTAGTAATCAGAACACTGTTTTTCGCACTTATTAAGAGCCGCCTTCCCATAGAGGAGATATATATCGAGTTTGGAGATATGATGGAAGGTTGTACGTCTGTTATTCCACGGATGCTATCGCTCCTAAGCAGTCTCGCAAAAGCCGTAAAATCCGAAATCACGACCATTACAAAGCTCAGTCTTGTTATCAATCCTAAGGATAGCGATAATCATTTCAGCCAAGAAATTAGAAAATTCTTTGCAGAGAATGACCCAGTACAGGAAGAAAAATATGATTGGCAATCAGACTTTCATAGCTTCTCTAGCCTTTTTCCAGCGCTCACCGATATTACTTTATTCTTCAACTATTGCGAAGAGAAGCAACAATTTCCAGGACTTTCAGAAAGCCTCTATATTCCTCTTCTTCAAAGGTTATGCCTTGAGTATCTAGACTGCACGAGAGACGAACTCCTGACGCTCTTACGGCGACATCAAAATACACTTCGAAGACTTACTCTCGAAAATGTTAAAATTACTACCCAAGGTCTAGACGCTTAGTCTTTTCTCATACAAACTCTTCAGAACGAATTTAGATTAGATGAGTTGGAAATAAGAGGGTGTGGTATTGACGATTGCGATTTTAATATAGATTTTGATCTCCCTGATCGACTTTCTGCACATACCAGCGAGGAAATGAATTTACTACAAAAGGAAATACTTCAGGTTGAAGAAGAAGAAAGACTTAAAGGGATCCAAGCATAGATAGCGATCTTCTTAGTATTGAATTTTGATATGCCTCATGTTTTCCAACGCAGACTATTTCCTCCCACGCAAACTGCCCCGTTTAGGCCGCTTCGTTAGACTCGCCCCATCACTGCTGTCTTCAATAGTCTCTACCTCTCCGGATCGCTTTATATTAATAGGCGCGACGTCGCGGAGGCCGTTAACAGAAAACGGATCATCATTATCGACAATAGCGTCCGAGGCTTGTGAACCTAAGCATATTAGCTTTCAGAATAATAAAGTAGAATCGTCAAGCTTACCATTATTAAACAGAGGCCCAGGCACTTTCGCGTCGGCAGACATCTGTGCGAGAGGATCGAACTTGAATTTTCCCTTCGTACGTTCAGTCATATCTCCTTTTGACGGCGTAGAAAACGGATCGCGCGAGGCTGCGGTCTGCCTAGGCTCCCCAGCAGCCCAGTCAACTTTGATAATCTCGATGAGTAGGACAAACTCAAGGGGGTTATAAGGATAATCAGAGGTAAAGACGGTATTCTTGTTGCAGAAACCATGGAAATAGCCAGTAATATAGGCTTTTTTTCCATGCTTGCGAAATGGTGTTGTCTCGACGCGGTAATCCTCGCACTTCTTCTTCATATGTGCTTTGCATTTGGGAAGCATCGCGTAAACGTAGTTAGCATACCATCCAGTTTTGGGGGTATAAGCAGCCTCTGTAGAAGTAAATCTAGACCACACCCTGAAGACGGCTGACGAGTTCCTGGTTATTTCATCGAGACCAACGGAGGGATCATCGGCAAGGGGGAACTTTTGGGTATCGACAAACCCGTTGAAAGTTACGAACGGAGGAGTTATCGGGAAACGAGGAGATAAGTCGGCGCAGGTACGGTCAGAAATACTAAGAGGGAGCTTTAGGATAAGTATTCTAATGCCACGGATGAAGAAACTTACGGCGTGAGGGCATCGTCCTGGATCCATGCCAGACGTTTATATTCCACCTCGTCTTCGCCAGATAGACCACAGGGGACGTAACTGAAGTGGGGATCGCAGATAATAGTAAACCATTGGTCTTCCCAATCCTCGGTAGTTAACGAACCTCCCAAGTGGAAGCGAGAGAGATCTAGCGATAAGGCCCCGGCGTGTAAGTTGTCAAGTATATTAGGGAAGACATTAGTCAACCACTCTGGCGTATGAATCGGTATCTGGATTTGACCAGACCAGTTCTGGTACCGAAATATCTGGGAGTCCCTGCTTAGAGATTCAACGGCAACCATTTTACCTGTAGCAAGCATCGTGAGGGGGAGGCTCCATGGCGAAGGCAGGTTCAGCTCGGGCTTCGGCCAATAGGCAGCCAAGTCTGGCTTTCCAGTACCCATAGCGGCAGGAGGAGGCAAGGCGAAATGGTAAACAATCTGCAAGGAACCAGTATAAAACGTAGAAGGAGCTTTCGAGACGTAAGGAAGAGCAAGAGAAAGGCGAATCCAAACATTCGGGTTATACTCTTATAAAGGAATAAACCTTGTACATGAGGGGGCGGAGGAAGAATCCATCGGAAGGGAGATTTTTCAGCTTTGCTCCCTTATCAAGTTATTAATACAGGAGAACCAGGTCTCGTGGTCGCCTGAAGTTGTCTAGTTTATGCTGGCAAGACGTAGACTGCGTCTTTTTTCTACAAAGTGGGAACAACAGGGGGCTTATTACCCTTCTATTGGTAGATCACAAAGTATTGTTTCTTATTCGGATGGAACAGGAATGATTCCAGCTTTATTATAGTAATGCAGCAGCAAGACATCCGTCTTTGCAATACGAAGTTACTTGCATCTCGCCTTGGGCTAATACTATATGAGAAAAGATGTTCTTATTGAGGCAGTAATAACATTTGCAGCTAGGGCAGAAGGTGATTTCAGCGGATGGAGCGAACACGCATTACTATTGCTAAGCTTTAATATTCCCATAGTCAAAGGAATATAATAGCTTTTTTGATCTCCAAAGACCTTAGAAATCCTTGAATCGACTCTAAGTTTTATCATGCCGCATCTTACAACACCAGTTTCCTCATTCAATGACACTCCTATTTCAATTCAGCCTGAATTGAGGCCGAGACAAATAGCCGGCAGGGAAGAGCAGACTTCTCCTTCAAACCACAGTCGCATGCTAGCACCGGGACCACCGCCTTCAGTCAATATTATGGTAAGGTCCCTTCAAACTCAATAAAATCACTATCAGGGCCCCTTTTGACACAGAGTTACTAGAGATCCCTCGACGAAGGATTAAAGGTTCCTTCGAATCGGAACCGAAATCTGCTGCCGACACCACCATCCTCGTTCGACAATATCCGAAGCCCGAATAGAATCGAATCTCCATTATCACCTAGATCAGTGTTAGTACAGACACCCTATAGCGAGGGGTTAAATACATCGCCTAGTAAAATTTCCCTTACGCCTAGGAAAAGCCGTGGAGGAAATAGGCAAGCCCATGCTAGTAGCAACCTTTGGGAGCAAAGTAATCGACCAACCCTACTTCCGTGGAACCCTAAGCCTATATCAAGTCTAAACACGCCCACTACCCTAGACATATCACAGCATAAGAGAGCTCAAGATAGCCAGCATATTCTTTCTGAAGCGCCAAGAACTCAAATACCGTCAGTTGCTATTCGCCAGTCTAATCCTATCCAGCAAAGGCATTTACCAATTCGTCCATCACTACCCAAGCTAAGCCAAAAAGCTAGCTATATTGAGCTACTAGACACACCCGAAGCATACCAAGCAAGGAAGAAGGAGATCGAACAGACAGTACAAGAAGCAGATCGCCGCTATATCCAGAAGAAGCTAGACTCTATGGATCGCACGTGGTGCCGACCAGTTTCCCGAAAAACGATTCTGGAAAAGACCAAGACGTTCCACGAAAGCATGCATGATGACTTTACACTCGAAATCGAATATTGTAGAGTATGTTACCAGCAAAAGCCTCCCAACTCACTAGTTAATTATACATGGGCCGAACTTGAGCCATTATACCTAAGGGTGGAGGACCAAATCCCTGTGTTAGACAGAGAACATTTCCTTTGTATGGAATGCTTTCCTAAGGAGCCAGAGGCAAACTTCGCTATTTGCACCCAGTGCAAGACCTCCTTACAGCATCAAAAACTGCCATACGCCTGCCAGGTGAATAATCTGTCTTTAGGCTGCATCCATCGGTATCCTCATGTTTTGAAAGATCTTTCACCACTTGAGGAGCGCCTTATTGGAATTTATACCCCCTGTGGTTAGATTACGAAGCTTACTATCGACGTCGAGAAGTCAACAAGTGGCCGCTACCGAAAACACAAGAGAGGCCATATTACTGTGTTCCCTAACGACGTTCAAGGCGTAGCAGCCAACATTCTACCTCATCCACTCGTAGAAGAGCGAGACAGGTTGCATGTATGCTTTGTAGGTCCTCGGACACCAGTACCATCCGATCTTGGCTTTATGTTATCAGTGAACCCCCAGAAGCTCAAGCGTGCGCTCGTTTGGCTTCGGGCGAACAACCCACTATACCGGGATATTAGTATTAGTGAGGATCATCTTAGGACCTGGGGGGAATGGTCTCCCGGAACTGAGGTACCCCAGGGACTTGTGGAGAGAATGGTAGCGTATGAGAAGCGTGCCGAAGACGAAATCCGTACAGGACACTATGTCCCTCCTGCCGAGCGAGGTCGCCCTGATGAACCTTTGCGTAATGCTCACGATGTTATTGCAAGTCTAGAAGATAGGGAAACCAATGCTGCGCACCTCGAAGCTGAAAGCAACGCTAGGCTAGGGGGAATCCATGCGGGTGATTGCGACCCATTTGATATAGACCCTCGTCGGATAGATGAAGAGCTGTCCGAGTTAACCTCAACTGGACTAATGGCTACTGAGGTATCTGGAGAGCATAGCCTACAAGAACGACTTAGGATTCTTCGAGAAGCAACAGTGAGAGGGCCCCAGCGTGGGAGAGGCCGAAAGCCAAAGGACGCAAACGGAGACAGCACCCTCCGATATAAGAATACAGAACCCTATCTAGTCAGTCGCAGAGGAGAGGAATTTGCTGATTCGAACGATCCCGATTTCTTCCCTAAGGCTTTCCCTTGTTTATTTCCATGGGGTCGAGGCGGCCCTAGGATATTACGTGAAGAAGAAAACGAAGATGATCAGGATGAACCGCAAGGTCCAGACATCCAAAGCAGTCATAAGCCGAACGGATTTTACCTTCGAACCTGGGCACGATTCTGCTTACAGAGGCATGGTTAGTAAAACTTCTGCTTTATAAATAGAAATAAGTAACTAAAGTAATAGTATAATAGGTGCTTACTTTGCTATACACCCAAGCTTCCCTTTTTTAGTATTCAATATGCTTCTTCGATCAGAGAACCGACGGATTAGTTACTTGCGAATGAAGAGGTCTTCATTTGCCAAAGTCGAGCAAATCGTTACAAGACTTACTCCCGAGGAGATTGAAAGAGCAGAAGAAGAGTACCGCGAGACCCGGACGACTACTAATAGCAATATAGCATACTTAATCCGGGAGTTAAGCGCGTTTAGACATAGGCAGCATATGTCAAATGAGGAGCGTCTCTATTCTCGAAGGAAGATAAAGTCACTATGCCTCAAGTATGGAATGCCGTGTATATGGTATACAATCAACCCAAACGATCTAACAAACGAGATAAATATGAAACTAGCCGCCTTTCGGGTAGCACATGGCAAGGCGGCAGAGGAGCTGATGGAAAAGTTCCGGAAGCAGGTTGGACGCGTACAGCATGTTATCCGAGACGCAGTTAGTTCAGCAAAATTTTTTCATCGAGAGTTGGAGCTTTTCTTTCAACATTGTGTTTCTGTTAGCGAGGAATCAATGTTTGGCAAAGTCTCTTGCTATTTCGGCTGCGTCGAGACAAACGAGCGTGGGGCTCTTCACTTACACGGGCTCTTATGGTTAGACGCCAATCTCGGGCTACCTGATCTTTTTCATGATCTTGCCAAGCCGGATAACGCGGACTACGCAGTACAAGTGTGCCAATATATTGATTCAGTATTTAGTAAGGTAAGCATGTTTCTCTATTTTCTAAGTTTATCATGCTAAGTAAATGATATAGTGCTGCGACGAAGGCAAGGCACGACGATACCGCCGGTGGGAAAGCGTCTTTACTAATATTAAACATCTTACGGAGGATATCAGCAGACTCGATGAAGCCCTTGATGCCGAAGCGAATTGGGTCGCCTACAGGTGCCAAATGCATAGCTGCGGTGCGACATGTACAAAGTATAGTTTCAAAGACAAAGGGAAGGCTGGGTCTCGGCATCCCTGTCGGTTTAAAGCACCATGGACACTGCGCCAGCGAACCGAGTTTACTACCGATGGCCTTCTGCATATCCGAAGAGATCACGAAAGAATCAACAGATACAGCCCAGGTTTAGCAGTAGCTATGCGTCATAATACGGATACTACATTCCTCCCGACTAACTCGGCTGGACTCTCCATGGTATACTATGCTACGAATTACTCAACAAAATTAGATACGCTGCTTTGGAAGAGAGCAGCGCTAGTCAAGGCTGTATTTGATGGGATGGCTGATCAGGGAGACGACTACGGACCGAATTGTGGAGACAGCGCGGCAAAGACAGCACAACGGAATAATAAGACACGGCAGTTTCTTGCTCGTACAGCAAATCAGATCTTTACAAGTCGAGAACTTTCGGCTGTAGAGGTTTGTAGTAATCTCCTCGGGTACAAGAATAGCTATTGCAGCGAAGCGAGTTGGATTAACGTCTATCTCAGTTCGCTTTACTGGGCTATTTTCCGGCGCTGGGAGGCCCTACGCAGAGCAGCAGGGCCGGAAGTGCAGCAGCGGGTAACCCCTGAAACGATTGGATTCGGCGCCGGTGGCATGACTTTGCCATACCTTGAGGCATATGCGCATCGCGGTCGCCTGTTAGAACAGCTTTGCTTTTACGAATACCTATGTATGGTTCGCGTACGGAGGGTCGGACGAAGGACCAGGATAAACTAGTCACGGTTTATACCGTTCGATTCTTTAATGACAGACCGGGAATCGTGGATACAAGAATTGCTCCCAAGGACACATCAAGCAATTCCAGTTGTTACCGGACATCTAAATCATGACGTACAAGGCACAGAAGAAGGGTATTACAAGAGGTAGGTATATATATATATATACCTCAGGCTATACAGTCGCTAACAGACAATAGGTCAGCAGTCCTGTTACTCGGCTTATTTGTGCCGTGGGAAACCTTTATGCAATCCACTAGTCCCGATCCAGGTGACATCTGGGAGAGATTATACACCGACATGCCAGGTCGGGTTAAGGCTGTGGTAAATAACATCCAACTTCTTCACAAGAGCGCAGAAGACGCAAAGAAAGACGCTAAGCTTTAGGCTAGCCGGAGCGAGGGCGATGAAGGATACGAATTTGATGTGCCTGAGGAGGGCTTAGACCTTTCAGAAGAATGGCACCCAGATAGGATAGACCTGCGGCACACCTTTCACGATGTAGTCTTCAGCCTACAGGACGGACCAGGAGTTACGAATGGTTCTCCAGGCATAAAAGAGTTGCTACAAACGCTGGATAACGCCGGGTTTTCTAGCATAGATGACGACTCTAGAATACAAAGCACCAACAGTCAACCACATATGCAAACAACACTACCAAAGCAACATTTAAAAATCACCAAAGCGGCGCAGGAAAGACTCCATAAAGAGCGAATGCTAGCCATCGAAGGGGATGAATCCGCCGAAAGACCCCTACATACCGGTGCCGAAACAGGCTTTGGCGACAACGATGCTAATATAGATTTCCCAGCCCAGCCAGCGATAGTTGGACTGAAACCTGCTTCAAACTGGATCGCAATTACGGCCGCTAATACGTTCACCCAGGCAGGGAAGATTATCGGTGCGGAGAGAACATTAAATCGCATGCAGGGAATAGCGCTTAGTCTCATCTGCGAGGCGCTCGACGAACGAACAAACGGCGCTGATCGGCAACACCTGCAATACGTTGGCGGGGGAGGCGGCACTGGAAAGTCGTGGCTTATCGATACCGTAAAAGAGGTTTTCGCAGCCAAAGGGGCGTCCAGCCGGCTTGTTATTACGGCAACGTCGGGAACGGCCGCAGCAGGTATCGGCGGTAATACAATTCATTCTGCTGTAGGGCTGGCATTTCGGGACGCCGATGGCGCTACCGTAGAACCAATGTTATCGAACAATCTAGAGAAAGCCAAAGAACGATGGCGCAGGCGGGATGCTCTGATAATCGACGAGGCCAGCATGCTCGGACTCCAAACATTATATAATATCGATCAAAAGCTCAGAATGTTAAGGGGCTTCCCAGAGAAGCCTTTTGGTGGCATTTCTGTCGTCGTGTTCACTGGAGACTTCTTACAGTTCCCGCCAGTTTTGCAGAAGAGCCTCCTTAGTACTACCGAACGAATTAGTATAGTGCTAGGAAATATAAGACCGGGAAGCAAAGCTATAGAGAGACGCTGGAAAGAGGCTAAAGCTAAAGAACTCTGGCAGGGGTTTACTAATGTTGTAGTACTCGACGAGCAAAAACGGGCTGAAGGGGACGCCTACCTGCTTGGTTTTCTTGAACGCCTGCGAGAGGGCAAGCAGACAAGAGAGGACGCCGCGAAGCTCGAAGCGCAATATAATAGCGAATCGAAATTCGATTTCACCAGCGGCAGGCGAGCTGTTATACCTCTAAACCGACACCGGTGGGATCTGACGTTGCATGCAGCCCTAGCATATAGCGTCGATACTGGTCGTAAGATATCGATATATCTTTCGAAGCACAAGTGGGAATCGCGGATACCTACAGCAGAGGAGAGAAAAGCAGCCATGCTATTAGGCGACGAGGGCAAGCTGAGCGCAGCTGGTATGTTCCCTTATGTCGAGGGTATGCCGGTGGTAATCAACGAGAACAAGTATATGGGTCTCAAGGTTGTCAACGGCGCAGAGTTTACAGCCGTAGGAATTCTTCATCCGCCCGGAGTAGAAGAGATCATCAAAAACGACAGGCTGTCCATATTTCTCGGACCGCCTAGTGGTATTATTCTCCAGTCCGAAGAAACGAACGGGTTAGCTTTCCCCCATCTGCCACCTAATACTGTAATGTTGCCAGCAGCCAATATTCGAGTACCAGAAAAGCACATCAAAATACTCCGGCCAGATCTGCAGAAAGCCAATGTAAAACTGGCGCTAGTCCGGACAGGGCTCCCATGCACACCAGGCTTCGCATTAACCGACTTTAAGGCACAGGGGCGGACACTCGAAAAGACACTGTTAGGGCTTTATGGGAGAACAGTGGGTAAGAATACGGGGGAGCTTGAAAGATGCGATGCAGTAAGCATGTATGTTCAGCTATCCCGCGTGCGGCGCTTTGAAGATATCGCTCTCATACAGCCGTTAAACGTAAAGCAGTTCCTAGAGGCGCGCATGCCGGAGGAGCTAGTCGAAGGAACCAAAAGACTAAGGATCCTCGCGGAAGCAACAGTCCGGGCGTTCGAGGCTAGGGAGAGAGATGAAGCATAGGAGGGCGGAATAGTAAATAGGGAGGTAAAACCATTAAGATGAAAGGACAGATTAGTAGTCTTGCCTTGGCGGTTCAGGCATGTCATAAATCGGGTTAACACTAGGTTATTATCGCGTATTGCTATCTTGTATAGTGCTGTTGGACTCATTGCTATGACCAGAAGGAGGGCATACAATAGGCGTAAAGTTAATATGTGCTAGACCCGGAGGAATCCTCCGTACCTCGAATGTCCGCTGGAAAGACAAGACTAAGGAAACCTCCGAAACCTGCTGGCCTAATAGCTGGCACTCGTTCGTTAAGTGAGCTATCGAGGCGTGGATTGCTTCTAACCGGGATGTAAGGTCTTTGTAATGAGTAACCAGCTCAGAAGCATCCATTCTGGCCAGTGTGGATGCACGCGAGGTAATACCAGGGTTACCGAGAGTCTCTAGTTCTATCTCCCATCGATCCAAGGCAGAGAAAGAGTCAGAGAGAGTACCTGGTGGCTGTCCGATCAAGCCCAAGGATACACCCGAACGTCTAGCGAAAGAAGCATCTAAAATAGTTAATAAAAGAGCAGGACGAAAGAGGACAAAAAACCTTACATACGGTGACTACAACGGGAACCAGTATTATTCCACCAACAGTTAGCACACCCACCATTCGTAGCCCGTAAACCCTCAGCGGACTGCATTACAATACATTGCTTCCACGGACCATTTGAACGGGCACATCGGTCGCATAGAGGTCGGCGCTCAACGCCGGTAGCCTGAACCAGGGCAGCAATGATGCGATAACCATGATCGAACGACAGCGTCTTGCCCTGTTTCCGGGGAGCAAGCTCCCGGGCTATTGGAGAGCAAGATAAAACTTCTATTGTTCGGCTGGTGCGCATAGAGGTGCTCACACCAAGTCGATCCAGCAGGTCACCGCCAGCTAGAGAAAGCATTAGTGACGTAGATATGAAGATGAACAACCAGAGGGGACTTGCTATCACAAAGCACAGGGGGGTTATGGGGCATAGACATAGAGGAGAAATACGATATTATGAAACCAGCAATAGGAAGGACAAGCAATAGATATTAATCAGATAGATAGGAAATCACGGAAGGTAACGATAGGGTGGTATTAGGATGGAAAGTTCGATGGGCGAGGTTGGGCCGGGCTAGGCCAGGGGTTGAAAAGACGGGAAAATGAGAGTGGTTGGCGGGAAATAAATGGAAGAAGACCGGCAAGACATTGGGTAAACGACGGGAAGACCCGAGGACGGCGAACATGAGAGGTGATTGGCCGGAACAGGGGTTAAACGAAGCTGATTGGTCGAACGAAGAATAACGAGCGCTGATTGGTGGCAGGGTCGCTACGACCAATCAGCATCGATTTTTGCTCTAGCCAATCACAGAACAGGAGACCAGGGGGGATCAAGGCACAGGATAGTTTTTTACGCCTTCGCGGATGGAGAAGTTAACCTTCCTAACGGAAGGCATCAACTTGGTACCTGATGTCCTCGCGAAGAATAGAACGGTTGTAGCAGTTATTGTATGCATAGCCCTGCCTAAAACAGTGATCACTACATGTGGACGCCTCTGACGCTGCCATGAAGTCCGTCTATTGATACTCTTGGGCTCACAAAGATGGACAAAAGGGGCTTTAGGTACGAGTAACATACGTTTAGGCTTGAGAGGAGTTTTCTCCATTTTTTTGTATGCTTATATTCACACAGGACGGGGATACTGTATTTCGAACAAGCCATTAAACACTCGTGCCTTATATTTGCACCTATGACTCAGCCACGACGAGGGAAAGAAGCTAATTGCCGTTTCCTATGTTGATCAAAGTGAAGTCCAGGGAGTCGTGCTGGGTTCCCGTGAGGATACAGTCATTTATGATCCTTGCAAGCCCATGGATACTTCCATGACCGTCCCTAGTTGCCAACCTCGGTAGGTATGGCTCATTTAAGTCGAGGCCGCCGTTTATGAAGGTAAGTGGTCTGCCTTCCTACCACTAACGACGTCCAAGTTGGCTTGTGCCCAAGCTGGTCCTTTGCCGTGAGCGTCATTTCAGTCGCATTATTTAAACATAACTACTGTTATTTCATTACACGATTCAAACAAACTATGTCTGTTCGCTGAGCGGCAGCAGCTAATTTCTCCCCAGTCATCGAGTACCCCATGTCCTGCGGCTGGTTGCTCTTATCAGCCAAGCTAACCGTCATACCCATCACTGCCTTTAGACACCTGCCGCAAGGCAATAACTCTTCTACTGCCGTCCAGATTATTTCTTCTAACCAAGGCGTTGAATTGTTCCCAACGGGCATCAGCTTATTAAGCTTGATAACGCAGCCAGACGTTTGGTGCGGTGGAGTGGGTCGCTCCGGAATGATCTCGGGACTTACGGCGCCCCGGCCGCTCGGTCCATCCGGCGTCATCTGACAAGTTCTGTTCGCATAATGGTGCGTCCACAAATTTCAATTGAGTAGGGTTTGAGAAGACCGAACACATTGTATCACTAGAAACTGGCAACTCCGAGCTGACGGTAGCTCAAGCCCACTAGCAACCTGACATACCGTTCCACCCAAGTCGCGAAAGCAGATTTCCTCCTCCGCCAGCCTTCAAGTTGGCTGAAGGTATGCATCTCAAAATCACAAAGTTAATCCACCCATATGTACAGAAATACAGCCCTATTACCAACCACGGCAGTGATACCCTCCGAAGTTGAGCATGTTTGCGAAGAAGTCCGGAGGAGCGATCGGGACATCCTTAGTTTTATTCATGCAGACGTTTTCAGAGTACTGCTTCAGGTTGGCGACGTCATGAGAGGTGTGGCGTGGCTTGAGAACGGCGTTGGCCGTCGACGAATTCTGCTGGCGCTCCCAGAGAAGGTTGCGTCGGAGAGACTCGGTCAGCTCGGTTGCGAGCATGTTGCGCCGGATAGGCCGAGGAAAGAGAGCAGCTTGGAGGTAGCTATGGCTAGCCGTTGCCATGATGGGCTGCGCTTGAGAACGAGACACCTCTTCGATGGGCTCCAGAGTGGATGAACGGGCACCACGCTTCATCATTAGGGGAGCGTCATCGGAATCGTTAAGAGAGACAGCCAAGGTGGGAGTTGCCGGGAGGCTAGTCTGCGCCCAGGGTACTGCCGATGTGGACGGAGAAGCATTGTTCCTGAGGATCCTAGAGCGACCGTTCTGCTCATCAATCATGAGAGTAATCAGCGAACGGCGTGATGTCAGGTTGACCTTGGAGTCCACGCGCTTGAAGACGAACTTGTCGATGCTGGACTTGTTGCTGCCCTCAGTTGAGTCTTCCCAGTCGGAAAAGTCGTCGTCATCATCATCAATGGCGCTCTCGTCCACATAGTCGGTTTCCGAGTCGTCGGCCAAATCACCGGTGAGGTACTGGTCGGTGAAAAGGGTCGTTTCTGAGCACTTTGGCAAGTGCCCATCTTCTGAGTTCTTGGGGGGCGACTTATTAGCTATGGACCAGGTAGGAAGGGCAGGCCCCGAGTAGAGTGGTTTCTCTTGAGGACGCAAAGGAACTATAATTTGACGTAAGCTTCTTTTGAAGTCATCGGCAGATATGCGACTACTTGAGATACTGGATATGCCAAGTGTGAGGGGTGTGGAGGGCATCTCAGCACTCTCAGTTAAAGTCATGCTGTTAGATAACCCTGGAACATCCCCTACTGTGCCTTGCAAGATTTCTTCGGCTTGGTTAGCAAAGGTTCGAGCCTCTTTTCTGTAGGAGAAAAGAATGTGGTTCAACATTCGCAAGCTGATATTTTCTAATCTGGGGCCTTCTTTCAGCCAAGGTGCATATTTTCTCAAGACTTGATAAGACTTGTCAGCAAATACGAGTACGAGAGTTGCGAGAAACTCACAATTCCACAACCGGTAGTAATTTTGAGGGTCCGAGAGATCATCTTTACAAAGATTGTGTAGATCCAGGGTCAAGGCGAGAGAAAACATGACAAGTAGAGATGCAGTTTGTTCAACCAGATGAGGATGGTTTGCAAAAAAGAGACGCATTCAAACGTAAAACTCTCGGCGATCAGATACTATTTTGATGAGGGAAGCGAGCTGGCTGATTCAGCTGTTTGATGTCACCTTTGGCCAGGATTCTCCCTCAGCGACGCTGTTACCGCGACCGGGAGGAGGCAAGTCTTCCAGCCAAAGTGACGGAACACACCCATGACACTCAGCTCATTGTGATTGGGCAGCCAGATGCTCGCGTCCATTAGTGATTCCTCCCTTTCCTAAGGTACTGTGATGGCACACCTGTGTCCACGCTCTCTGGTACATTTTCTGGTGGTCCAATGGCTGCAGCGTTTGAGTGTAGGGTGATCAGCTCCATTGGCTTTGGGTAGCTATGGTGCTGTTGCATGTCGTAAAGATGCCTTTGGAGGAACATTCTATTCAGACCATCTTACGCTCTCAACCATCACTGGAGGGATAAAATATGCAGATGTGCATGGTAAGACAGCTTCCAATGTTTAGTTGATGTGTCGCATGTTTTGCAGGCGCAAAGTAGAGGTTATGCTTTTATTCAAATCACGATGGCAAGCTCGCAAATACCCTTTCCACAGAATCCATCTTCCTCATGTCTACAGACTCCCGGTATCTTCTGCCTCCTGCTTTATTTCATTTATAAGGCAGACGAGCTCATTTTGCAATGCCCACATCTCAATAAGCACGTTTATCATCGATAATTGGCGCGTGATTGACATTTTGCCTGTGCAACCGCGAGCACCCCAATGACCACCACCATGCCCGCGACCATGGCTATGACCGCAAGTCGTCCTATCCTCACTCCATCGGCTATTTTCGTAACCGCGACCGAGTGTCGAAAGGATTTCGTTCGCGAGGACATGTTGTAAAACACAAATCGTTCCTAACGTGTCGCTTAATATTTCGACGATTGACTCTTTAGATTCCCTTTCAATACTTAGCAGTTTCTACAACACTTGAGCGAAGACATCACACACTTGATCATATGCACTTTCGGATTTTCAAGCTGAGCAATCTCCTCCGATGTGCTACGTACCACCGAGAAACATTTGCGGTATTCGTCCAGGATTTCAGCTATATTTTGAGGACGCCGAATCAGGAGAGAAGAGAAGATGGGACCAAACATGACTGAACAAAGTTATTGTTTAGAGGAAAGAGATATCAAGCTTAGAAAAACGATGGAATACAATGCAAGTTTGAGCTTCCAAGCAGGTTTTGCATTGGGGGCTGGTCGGGGAACGTCTCATTATAAGCTGCAATCCAACTCACCATGTCGGCGACGGCTCAATGTGGTTGTCGAATTAGAGATGCACAATGCGCATGAGGAGGCAAAGTTGCGAGCTGAAGATCTCGATCAGTGCAGGAACACAGACTGATGCAAGAGGGTTTTCCTCATACCAGATTGGCCCCGACGGCAGCCGCAGCAGCGACCAATTGAACTAGCTGCCCCTTTGAAGCCACCGCCAACGGAGGCATTTTGAACTCACATTGCGGACAGCTCGCGCTGCGACTTTGCGACAAGAAAAGCAATGTTGTCGTCGCTGCAGAGAAAAGTAAGCATGAAGTTGTGCTGGCTGACCCCACGCGCTGATTGATCCCATGCCAGTGAAACCCGCATCAGCCCTTGCAGATACGTCCACTGCTGCAATCTGTTCGTCTCACACTAACACGTCTGAAATAGTGGGGGAGGAGGTGTTCGACAAGGGAGACCACTTCTACAGCACTGAGCTGGGGCCCCTCTCGCAACGGCAGACGATCGGTGCTGGCAGCAGGATTGGCCCAGTACCGTGTCGGCCGAGGCTGCAATCGATAAGTGATAAAAGGCCCCCTGCACTGCGACAGATTTGGGTGGGCCCCTGGAGAGCGATTCTCAACACATCCTCGATCTGAACGGCCGAGTCTGACCGAACTGGAACGGGGCGGCGGTGCGGGGCAGTGGAGTTCGTCCAAGGCAAATCTGTCGAGCAGCATAACAACGAGTGATGTTACTATCCATGCCGGTCTATCCAACAGCAGGCAAAAGGCGGATGAAGAAAGGCTGCAGCATGTCGGAGAATCGGAGGATTGTAGGGAGGCCGATTCCATCTGAGGCTCTCGTCTGAAGTATACCCGTGCTGGGGAAGGGCCACTGTGGTCGTGAAGGGTCCAGCTGGGGTGTTCGTAGGCAGCTTGCTGAAGTGAACCGACGGAGTTTATCTAACCAAGTGTCAGGAAGCGATCCGCGTACGGCGCCGGGGCCCACTTTCGGTATTAGTGGGGGCAAGGAGTAAAAAGGAGATATTAGGGTTATAAGCGCGGGCGTCGCGAGTCGGCAGCGCACAAGCTGGGCACAAGAAGGGGAGTCGAGGGATGTAAGAGGGGGGGGCAGATTTCAGCGTTAGCACCTACCCAGACCTACCTTGGCAATATAGTCCTATCGCCCTCACTCCGTCTATTCTACCACTGACACCAAGCTGGATGTTGTCTGTCCCCCGGCGTCTTCCCACCGACGTTATTCGAAATAGAAACCGGTAGGCTAAACTCACATCCTACAGCTCTATTTCAGCCCAGACCAGCGACCCATCCATCGTCGCCTTGGCCGGCTCCCATGTCTATGGTGCTGCTGCGGCTGTGAGGTCCATCGCCAACATGGCATTGCCATGGCTATAGCTGCCACCACGTCGGAACCACCTCGGTAGCGTACCGCAGTTGACGGTTGCCTATTAAAGCCCGTCCATAGAGGCATGTCGAGTAGTTGAGACGAAGGGTGGGTTTGTTGTCACAGTGGAATCAAGTCTGGCTGTGGAGAGCTCGTCCGCGTTCGCCGTTCCGATTCGAGTAGGGTGGGCCGTCTGCGGTCTTCATCGTGCTGGACCAAAAGGGCATTAGCTCGGAGAGTAAAGGACACTCACTGCGATGTCCTCGTCAACACCAGGCTACTGGCTGGCGCTACGCTCCTGTCAATGAGTTGCGAGCAACGAAAGTACATCTGTCGGTTTTATGCGTCCTGCTTTGCGCCGAGTTGTTGAGTAATGATGCATACAGAATAGAAATCTGAGAACAGCGTGTCGGGGGGGTTTTGTGCTGTAGGCGGCGGTGGTCGAGACGGTGATGACTGGTGCGCAGACCAACAAAGCAGGCTACCACAGAAGACAACGATGCGCCAGGCAACCGGCGGCTAGGTGTGAATCACAGGGCCTTGGGCCTCATTCCTGCCCGACCATTCGGGGCTCTTAGCAACCAACCACTCGCCAGCTCAGCGGTCAAGATGATGCAGGCTTCACGGGGTGAGATTTTCTCAAAAGTCATGCATGCATTCTTGACGATGGGGTCCCCAGGAGGGTAGGCAGTGACTATGACTCATTTGGGTCTGTTTGATTAAGTGTAACTCTATAAAACTGAGAAGGTCTTGATCACTGCTTAAGCCACTCTCTTCTTGCCCTTTACGCTGCAAACATGTCCGTCTCCCCCATCCTCATTGTTCACCGGTTGTACTGAATAGGGTTAGTGTGAATTTGATCTCCTCCTAGGGTCAACGTACCACCACACAATCCTCACATCTGGCGCCGTAAACATTGACCCAACTAGGGCAGTCTACGCCGTGCTTGTATCTGTTGATGCAGGGATACCGGTCCATGTTCGATTTCGAAAGGCCTCTCAGGGGCTTTGTCTGGGCGGGAGTAACGAGATGCGATGAGGTGAGATGAAGATAGGGCCAATTGCGACTCGGAAAGCTGGTGGCAATTTATAACCAACCTCTCTCCAAGGAGTGGCCGCCTTTGTCATGTGAGTTTCTGATATTCTCGACCGTTGGAGCTATCTGCTCGCTTTCAGCTTGCCTGCCGTCTTGCCAACTGCTTTGGATGCGTTCGCCCGGTTCAGCCGGCGAGGGATTTATTGCGTAGCTGGGGTGGAGCACATGCTGTTGACGGACATCCCGCGATTGGCTTACCCTCACTGCGATGACCGAAGCTGTCAACCGGCCTCGGTCCTTTGAGTGGAGTGAGGCAGCGCACTCCGAAAGAAAGCCCGTCTTGCAACGGGGTCTACATTGGGAATTTCGCCTTCAGGGTGCTGAATGCTCCATAATCTTCATTGGCGCGGTAGAACGGGCGTAGATGGGACACCCAAAGGTACGCGAGGTCCGCTTGCCGCAGTAGCAGTTGTCTCTTATCCCGCCTAATGTCCGAAACTGGTGAATGTACGCTGTTGGAACGACGTGTCGTTGAGGGACCCCGGCACGATTGATCCAATTTGGATAATAAGTGGGTCTTGTGGTCGTCAAGATTACCTTCGACCTAAGACAAGGGTGACCCCCCCTGGCCATCTTGGCAGCAGTGCACGGGGCCAGATTTGGATGCTAGCAATGCACACCCCCTCCCCCTTCCTGATGCAGCCTTAATCAGGGGTGCAGCCCATCGGATCATCACAAAAGCGTTGCAGCCCCATGCAGCAAGTATCGGGTACTTCACTCTACATTACAGGGATAACGCTAATTCTGGTCAAGGTGTACTTCATAGTACAAACGCCCCCACCTGATCAACATTGGGGAAAGATTGCATCCCAAGGGTGCCGTATCGTTTTCACGAGGTAGTGCCTGGATTCCCCAGTGTCTCCACTTGCCCTTCATTCATCCAAACACCACCACTTTTATCAAGCCAAGCGTGCATGCTAGCCGATTTCGAAGGGGTTGCAAACACAGTAGTCGGGCATGGTTGTGTCCAATTACATTCTGAGTCAGCCTATGAGCGGATCATCTTCGGCCCGGCTACAGCCAATCCCAGCCGAAGCTGTCAAGCATTAACAGGAAGCACTAGAAAGTACACGCAAATAGCACCTTGGGGCAAGTTCTGTCGCTTGTCAACTACCTTTAAACGCCCCGAGACCCGCTCTTCTGTAGTATTAAGAGAAAACCCAAGCCATTACTTCCTACTGTGATCCTATGCACCATTGAGGCTTCAGGGGGCCTTTCTGCCCCGCGTAATGGTGCTGGGCTTCCGTCAGAACTTCGATGCACCTTGGTTGGTTGGCCAGACTTACCGATTGAACAACCAGTTGTTTGGCGGATTTCCAAGACACTTTCTCGCCTGAAAACAATCGAAAACGGACTGTACACCAAGGCAATCATTGCCTTCCACTTCCTGCATTATCTGCTCCAATCGCCTTTCGAAGAATTCCGCGTTGCTTGGTCCTCTGGATGAGACCCCTTCCAAGTTCTCGAATCCCATGATCCTCAAAATTATGTTATATCCTTGCAAGTTACGGTCCAAGCTACTTGAATCGTTCGGAATTATACTGAAAAAGAATTGCAAAGCGTCATCTTCCGGATGCATGCTATCTGTCTCGAGGAAGAAGTTTTCTATCTCCAAGTAACAGCCAGGCTTAAGGGACCTGGCTCAATCGTTAGTCAGCACTTCTCATGTCAGAAAAAAATGCACATACCTATGAATGCGTTCAACGAGGCATTCCATGTCTTTGATGAGGTTCGTTGTGTTGTCTATGTGAACAAAGTCGAACTGCGTATGCTCGGGAAATCTAATGCTGTCAGTGAAAAGCTTGATATTGGTTCTAATTGCTTACTTGTCTTTCTTCTTGTCGACTTTTACACGACTTCCGTACCTTTCCACTATAAGTTATTGTCAGCAACGTGATTTTTGGGACGGATATTTGCACATACCATACAAACTTTCCCACGTCGTCAACCCACTACCAATGTAAAGAAATGTATAGCAATCATCAAGACAACCTAGCAACATGGGAACTCCTTCGTCTTGTTGAGCTTTAAATGGTTAACAGGATCTGGGGAAGGCAAGAGTCTCACTTACCATGCGAGAGGTCGCCGTTCCATTCTTCACTCTCCTCACTTTGATGCCGGCTACGAACATCAATGCCCGAATCATCGGAGTCGTCAAAGACACCCTGCATTATGGCCATATTTTCTGGTTGAATACTTTCGTCACTGGTAGGCTGTCCTGACGGATGTTGTCAACTCGCCGTACTCGTGCGAAGGTTATATAGCAGCGAGACGCCGATGCACGGTCGCGGCGACCAGGACCAACTCGAGTGGCTCATCAACCATTTTAGAACCCTGCCTGCGCTTGGCCACTTTTAAAGAGTGGATACATCAGCGTCAGTGTCATGTCACATCTTCGCTGCCTTGAAGAGATAGGGGAACCAACAGAAGGCAATCGCAAACACCAGGCTAAGCCCACTGCACAATCCAGGTTCTAAAATTGAGGTACCGGAAATGCCTGAAGATTCGCTTAAAGCCCATTACTGCTCCATATCAGGGGGCATGGCCGGGTGGCAGTTTCCGGCTTTTGGTTGGGTACTTCCCAGCCAGCCTTCCACGCTGGAGCGTGAAAGCCCACGTGCACGCTGTAACTGATTTACAGTGACGGCGCCGTAAATAAAGAACAAAGCCGCGGCGCCAAAAATTGCTGCGGCTCAGGGTCATTAAGAGGTAGATTAAGGCTACACTACCTACAGTATCAACGCGACCCTCTGAAAACAAAAGAGCGCAACACAACACTGTACGAATTTGAGTGGTCTATCGTATGTTAAGAGGTGGCTATTCTCGCCGACAGTAATGATGTTAAGGCTGGTTATAGAACTACAAGCGTTCAGCAATGCCGCGTCGCGGCGCGACGGACAGCCATGCTCTTGCAAGCACTAATGAGACGGAACAGTGCCCCTAAGCAACAGCTGCATCGGCTAATACTCCCTGTTCTCCCGCCCATAAGATGTGCAACGTCATCGCTCCCAAGGTCTCCGCCCAGTCACAACCAAACTGTCGATGTTAACGTCCACAATCACTACGAAATCCATCGCCAAGGAAACTCACTACTTGCACTTTGCATGCATTTTTGGGTTCTTGGTTTCCTCTATGCATTTCTCAATGATTTCCTTTGCTTCGTCGTTGTTTTCAGCCGAGATTTTCAACATTTCAAACAAAGCACGACTGAAAAACTCCCCGAGGCGCGGCATTTGTTTGTTCCATGGGCCAATGGGAAGTTCGAAAGACTTCACTATAACATTGATAAACCCGGCTTCCTCGAGTTTATGTTGTATATCCTGAAAATCATTTTGCGTCATTTGGGCCCATTCAAAAAGACATGACTCTTGAAGCAGATTGCCACTACTGCCGTAAGGTCTCCAATCAACGATTTCCACCTCAATGTGTCCGTTTGGTTTTGTGGATTTGAAAAGCAGCTCCCAAGAAACCTTCGTGGGGAAAAGAAAGCGTTTATGGACGACGTCAAAGGGCCCCACGGAAGACCAATCCTCCATAATCTTAACGTTGTCTGGCAGCCTAAATTTTGAAACCGTCAGCTACAAGACGTATGCCAGCGTGCAGATAGAAATACCATGAATTTAAACCTCGAAACCCAGTTACTATAACTTCCAGCTTAGTACTGAGCCTACCGCAAAAAGTTAGCTTTGCTCATGGTCTCTCCAAGCTAAGGTCACACCTTGCCAATTCAACAGGCCAAATTCCAGAGCCCGTTTCAAGGTCCAAAATACGGCCGGATAAGAATTCCGCTTGTTCAGTAAGGAACCTTCCACCCCGAGCAAACACTGTCAGCGCATGATGAAGGATGTACTGTGCTTCATTTTCCTTCTCAGTGATCGGATCCAGCCTACACATGGATCAGTCAGACGCAGAAGCCTCACGGCACATAGTTGAATAATACCCTTTGTCAGCCATTGTGAATCAAAACCAAATCAGAGTTGCAAAACGGACGTTGCAGAATTCAGTTGCATTTGCAAAGCGATTGAGCAGCCGCAAATCTCATGGGGGACGCATTGGCGACTTTGAACTGCGAGCTGCAGAACACCGAGGTGGGGAAGAGCGGGTCACGTTGGTCTTACGTCATGTGACCACGACTTGCCCTGCGCGCCTTTGGATGTTTTCAAAGGCACACAAACCAAACATCAAAGGAATTTGTGTAATGGAGAGTAATCCAGCTTCCCTGCAGAGATCAGAGTTCCGTGATGTAGTTGCGAACCACTCGCGAGGTCATACGCATGGCTATCTGGACGTGGGCAAATTCGGTGCTGACGATGAAGCGCAGCGCTGCCATTTGGTCGCGAATGGCTCCAGACATGTTGCACTGTCCCAAATTGTTCGCCGAAGCGTTTTTTGTGTTATTTCGATATTTTTCGGATACCTTCCAACTGCCTCGTGAGGAGTTTATTGATGAGTTGGGTACTTCAATCTTGTGAACGAAGTTATGTAACGCTATCACCTTGTGCCACTGCGATAAAATGCTAGTTTATTGACGAGTTTGCGGTGACTGAATCATGAGACTGAATGGCTCCGTTGAGCCGAGTCAGGGGAACCTACTCATGCTGCAACAGGGGTGAACTGATGTCCACGATGTAGGCCTGGCGGTTCACTCACAACCTTTAGCGTCCTACCTCGGAAAGAGCGCTGTCTGTCAGGCTTGTAGTTTTTTACCAGCGGAAACCCATGGCAGCCTCTTGGTTTGGAGAACTATCAGGGGCTAGCGGCAGTGTGTTGTGGGCCAATCTGCCTCCAAACTCAGCTTGGCGGGAAAGAATTAATTTGCACCAAGTCAACGAATGAGATCAAAATCCTCAACGAAAGACAATCATCTAAGAGCGGATAAAGGCCAGTAGAGCATCAAAGTTTTCCTGCAAAGTATCCCAGGCCATAATGCACTGGCGACAGGGAAGGCCGCACAAAAGTGCACGATATCCGTTACCTTTGCTGTATCTAGAGTGAATAGGAGTGACATTCTCAAGGCATTCGCGCCGTTGTATTGATGGTGTCGATTTAGCCGGCATATGAGACTGGCTAGAAGTTCGCAAAACGACGCGGACTCTGCAGCATCAGTTAAACACTCAAAGTGATTGGCTCGTGGGAGCAGCGACGTAATCTCAATAATTTCACGCTCATTGAAAAGGTGGGGGCTCGTCGTGAGGGATTTCGTGACTTGTAATTTGAATCTGGACTCGTCTGTAAATCAAGGCCAGATCAGGGGATGACTTGCGGCCTCCTGCAAATTTTCCACGGGTGGCCCTCAATATGTTCGCCGCATCCGCCCTCGAGAGTCCTTTGACTAGTGCTGATTCATGCGACCGGTTGATACCAGCCGTCAACAGGGCATCTTTGAGCTTCACAAAGTACTGCTTAACATGTATCAGATCCTGTCGACGCTCTGTTGACCGCTGAACGAGAGTCGGGAAGAGTCGGAAGCAAGTGCGGCGGTGGTCGATGACAGCTGATTAACTCTGTCACGTCACTGGCGAGACTGCCAGAGAACAGGGGGTGACTGGACAACTTGTTGTGTTCAAGAGCCACGTAATGCTTTCGCTTCATTGGGGCAGGCATGCCAGCACGTTGCAGATTTTGAAAGATGCCCAGCCTGATACGCTCGGGTTTTCCCCCTTGAAGGCTTCACCCAGCCCCGCGAGAGTCATGTGAGGAGGTACACCTGCGCGCAATTATGCGAGGCAGGCTACAACAGGCAAGTAGTCCGCGTCAAGTACCATCGATTCGATTCGATTCGACAACACTGGAACTGTTGAATGTCTGCATCCACTCGGAGGGAGACGATGGTCCACCTTGCTTCTTGAACTGAGGTGATACGGCGTCCTCGGAAATGACCAGGCTCTGGTGCTAGACGAGAAGAAGGGGCCCATGTGCGGCTTGAGGGCGTGTACAGTTTTTGGCAAGAGAAAGGGGGACACGGTGGCAACGCTGTCCCAGACGCTTTCAGCCTGGCAGCAGAAGGGCAACCCGAGAGACCCGGTTCCCGAACGCACCACAGCAGGTGGACGGTATGGCAAAGGTCTCAGTGGCCTAGAATCACTGCAGTGCCCGGACTCAAGGTACCTTTTGAGAAGATTTAGTTAAGAGCCGGTGCAAAACGCCTAAAAGTGGCCTTCAGTGGCCCCTTGACTGCAAGACTTCAGCGGAAATGGTGAATGCTGTCGCCCTGGCTAACCTAGTGGTGGTATCATTCACGCGCAATCGCCTAACCTGGCTACAAAACTGTTGAGTGATTACTATGCTTGTCCTCTGACGAGTAGAGGACATGACAAGCCAGTACATATCGGAGGGATAGGGGTAGGAGGATGAAGACTAGGGAATGGCATTTCACAGAAGACTGGGCGCGGCCTGTCAGGGGCGATTGAGGCATATTCCAACGGGCGTGCGGGGGCACACAGTAGTCCTTATGCGATTGACAAAGTGGAACACGTATCGGCGAGGTCTTGAAAACACATCTTCATTCATCTCTATTAGGGTCAAACTTGGTTCGATCGATCATATGTTCCCAGGGGACCTCCGTTCTGACACCCCTTCTCTTACAGCTTCTGCATACTGAAGGGTCATAGTCCACCTGCGTAACCACAACCTTGCAACGTTGCTGGGTTTGGCTGTATCTGTAACACCACTCCGATGCGCCGGTGAAATGATGCCCGCAGGCGTAGTTCCGACGGTACCATTCGCACATGTTGGGCGTAATTGAGGTTACCTGATCTGGTCAGTATAAGCGACAGTAAACATAGCTGCTGCGCCTACCTTGGGCTTTGCGAGATAACGTCGCCTGTGAGCGCACAAATCCTGGCGCTTGTGAGGGCGTGGACTTCAAATAAACCAGTTCAACTGCTCATCCCTGGCGAGCTCTGTCTCGGATCCAAGGAAACTACCATCTTGGGCCTGGGACGCCATGTCTCTGGGACATGAGAGATGACCGAAATGCCGATGCTTATCCACACCGGTGAAGCAAGAAAAGGACGACATCAACAGCTAGCAATGCAAAGTTAGTTATAAGACCATGGGTCCTCAACTGACCCCCAGCAAGTATGAAGTAATACAGCTGTAGCGGGCTAAAAACCTGCAAGCTCACTCAAGGTCAAGGCGCTATCTCGATAGTGCAGTGGGAGAAGAAAGGACGTTGGCCACCTTACAGGGAGTTACTGGGTCGCATGGGATAGATCCAGCACAGCCACCGACATCTCCTCGCGCTATTCAAACAGCTGGACAAAAAGAAAATAGCGAAAGAAAAGCATGCAAAGGAGGGTTAACCTTCCGTTGTACGAAGGGCATGCAGACCTTTCCGGTCGCCAAATAATACTTGTCCAGTTGGTGGAGTTGGCCCTGCTGTATGCCATTAACACCGGTATTACGGGGTGCCATACTAGCACACCTACTGACTTCATCAAGAAACTGGCCGAGCAATTTCCGCCTTGTCGCCTTTGAAGCCCCTTACAACCAATCAACCCGCTGAGAGGTCTAACTCATCGTGGCATATGATCATGGCACCATGCACTCAGTCGCTCCAATCGCAGTCAGGGGCAAACCGCCCGTCGCCGTCCGTCGCTACGAGACGACTGCCTCATCAGGCGTCTAGGTACTGACAAACGGGAGACCATGTCGCGTGGGGTCCACTGATATCATTGCTTTTGAGCTTTGGTGGTGGATTCTCTAGGGGCTATTCCCAACTATAGCGAACTTGTTTGGACTCCGGGTCACTGGGGCATTCAACAAGGATTGTGCACCACACCACGCCAAGTGCTGTTCATCAATTCATGGACCTAGGAGAGTCTGGAATTGGCACAATGATTTCACTCCATCCTCATTCAATGTTGCTTGAAGTTCCCTTGGAGTTGTAAGACCGAGACGATGATCAGTGTGGAGCGAACTGCAAATAACGACTATACACAGCTATTAATTGTCAAACTTTTGCGAGCTCCCAGAAACTGTTATGCGTGCCCCACCAGTCTCACCAATATACTTCATATCTCCGGAGCTGAGGGTGACTGGTAATTTCCCAACGCCATTCTATCGCGATTCCTCGAATTACAGGTCATTTAAACTCTGTTATATCCATTAGCTCCAAGAAAACTCGACAGTCAAGGCAAACTACCGTCTAATCATGTTTTCCCACGGTATGGGCGCAGAGGGTTTGCATTCACTGCAAAGCTCGTCGCCATGGTATTCAAAATGCGTAACACACGGTTGACAGCGTTTCTGGGTTTTGATGTAAACAGCACACCACCTAGACACTATGTACCGCTTGTGAGTACAGCGAAACTCTCGCTGGGTGTAGTCGCACATCAGGGCATGGGACCGGTGGCCGGTTTAAGGTACAGTGCCTCTGTCGCCAACGCACAAGCCTATTTATCTGCGAACAGTTTAACCGGTGTCTGTATCTTCAGAGAAGCCCATCGCCTAGACTCAGATCGCCATGCATGGACGATTGGCCCGATATGCGACTGCGACCGATCGTTGCTGCTTCAACAGTGGCCACAAGAATCGGAGCTAGACGTCGGAGAAAAATGGGTTGCTGTGGGCGAATGCAAGCCTGCGCGTTCGAGTTTTGTGCTATCCCTGCCCTGTTGCAACATCAAGATGTAATGTCACAGCAACTCAGTCACATCCAATGACAACACAAAACCACAATTCTCAGGATGCAAGTCGTTCTGAGCCTTTCGCACCACTGCAGCTACGTCTCCTTGCAGGCTGCGTTGTCGTAAGCATGGAGTAAAACACCCTGTTGTCGAAGACCGCGAGTCGCCGAGAATGGCCCAATGGGTTTGTCGATTAAATGAGATGCGGCATACACACCAGTTTGGTCTTGTTCACAAATGCAGTTAACATAAGCGAGTGAGGAGATGATGATGCTGCGCAGCCCCGGAGGGAACGAGCATGGGTAAGCCAAGCCCGTTTCGTACTTTCTTGGTGCCGCTGGCGTGATTTGTGACGCATGCACGCTTGAAAGGCTCATGCGCTGGTTACATGCAGGCAAGCTCGTGCAATAATCCATCGCTCAAGGGCGTTTGAAGGTGGAAAACATCCGTGATGACCAACGTGGAGAGAACTGGAATGTCACCTCTCTATCCGTCAAAATACTTCTAACCTCCTCCTGTTAAAAAGGACGATGCAGGTCAAGTGCGGCGGCGATAGGCGCTGCGGCCATGGAGAACGAACAGGCTCAGGACCACAACTGCGAATAATCCGCCGAGGTTGTTATCCGAGTGAACCAGCCTAAAGGGCTTTCTGCAGATGGCTTGGCATCCTGGCGCATGCACCTTCTGATGTGTTTGATGTACATGAGAATGTACTGTCCTCATTGTCTGGGGGTGGTGTGGCTGCTACCAGTAAGGGCCCACCCCAAGGGGTGTCTGCTCCAACACCGCTGGGTGCACGCCCTCAGCAGTTTCTGTATGGGGTTAGCCGTAGGTTTTATCGCCGTAAATGCAAGCATTTAGTCTATCGTATTCACTAATCTTATTTTGGATATGTCCCTCGCATACACCAAATAATCCCTGTTTTTTGGACATGTCCCTCGCATACACCAAATAATCCCTGTTTTTTTGGACATGTCCCTCGCATACACTGAATAATCCCTGTTTTTTTGGACAGTATTTAGGTGGGCACACCTGCCTGGGCCATTTTGTCTGACAACTCGCAGCACCTTCCAAAAGAACTATCCTGGGCACACAGATTTACATGAATCATGGGAAATGCTCAGAGTTCCCGACTGGCGAATGAGCTCCTCTCTGCCTGCGCCAAATCGAGTAATCACATGGTTATCGCTGGTCTCGAGGAACCCCAAGTACGCTCCCTCTGATGAGTGCTACAGTTCCCATCTGATGCTTTGCAGCTCCAAGAAGCCCTGAAGGCATTCCTTCAATCACTCGAGCTGGTCTGGGCTTCGCTTCCCGCATCCTTGGCCAATATCATTCGGTCTTGGTTCCCGCTGCGACTCGAGGTAGAGAAGGCGGTCACTGTTGAGGATTGGGTACTGGCGAGGATACACACAATATCTTCAGACCCTGCGACTCTGCTTTACAATGAGCTTTCCCGGTTTCAGGGGTCTGGAGGCAAGTGTCTAGATAGAGTGAAAAGAGACGTCAGCCTCGTTGCATTCTCCCAATTGCAGAAACAATACCGGGAAAACCATGGCACTACTCTCCCAAACTACCTTGGTCAACGCTTAAAAACAGACGTTAAAACAATTCGACAGAACTGCAGCTATTGGACGAGGAGAGGAAAGATCCTTGATACTATCGCCACCGAATTGGGTGGATATGGGGCCTTACTCCTCGACCTTCCGATCAGACACGCGGGGTAAAGCGAGTCCTAGGCGATGTCCTTATGCCGTGCTGACTTTGGGTATAGATGGTACAAGAAGTCTCGATGTTCTATCGACCAAATCACAGCGACATGTAATAAGCTGCGCTTGAAAAAGTTGCATCGATGCGATGAGACCGAAAAATATTACGATATTGCTGATCGCCTATTTAAAACATTCCAGCACGAATATAACGCCTGGATAGCACTTCAATTACCTGCAAAGTCCGAACTGAAAGATCCGAATGCTGACGGACCGCCGAAATGGGAACAACCGCCAGATCAGCCACAACATCAGCCACAACCGTTGCACCCCCAGCCGCAAGTGCCGAGGTCACAACTGCCGCCGCAATCGCCACAACTGCTGCCAGAGATACTGCCACTCCAACCAACACAGCATCAACACCAACGATCGCTACAACAGCTGCCACAAGGTTCTCTACAGGGCGTGCCCCAAGTGCAGTGGCAGGAACAGATAATGCCACCACAACAACATTTGTCACAATATCTGCCGCAACAACAGTCATCACAGCTGCTGCAAGGCTTCTCTCCAGGTCAGCAGCAACAGCAGTCACTAAATTTGCGACAAGAGTCTTCTTTAATTCCTCTGCAAGGATTTAGAATAATTCATGAGCACCAGACAACTGGCCAAGGCAAGTGAACTGCGTTGACATCTGTTCCGAATGCTAACAATAATTCAGCCTTGCCTAGTCCGCAACAACAGCAGAGACGCCAACAACACAACAGTGACCTGATTGCAGGCGAGAAGCATCCTCTTGCCGATGCGCCTGTTCCACAACCTAAACGAAGGCAAGCCGACGCTCCACGTATAACCAACCCATCAAGCTGCACTGGTGAAATGGAGTTGGGTTTCTTTGGTCCTTCTTTTCACCAAGTCGATGGATGTGTGCGAGGAAGAGTGGATTGTCTCGCGAACATAGGTGATGCGCAAGCAGGCAAACCCGTTGTTAGAGACGAACGTAGCCAAACGGCGTCGCTGGTAAACAATGGGTTGGATATGATGGTCTTTGATCCGTTCAACTCTACCGTCGTTTCCACGCAACAGTCAAGTTCGGCAGAGCAACTGGCTATACAACAATTCTCATTGCAGCAAGCGCCACCACTGCCAAGCGCAATCCCATACCGTACTACTATATCCTCATTCAACGAAGGTACGTGGATCATAAGGGGATACAACTTGCGTACTAATCATAATCCAGCGCATGTGTCTGCGAACGATTGTCCTGGCATCCTAACTGTGGGTGCGGACGAAATCTGGGATGGCGTGTTTCATGGACGCATTTGATTTTATATTCTCTCCACTTTCAACAACAAGCATGTCAGCTTGGGTTTCAAAACTACAGCCTCTGTCGCAAATATATACGACCCAAAGTTTACTTCTTTGTCCTCAAAACCTCCCTCTGACCCTTTTAAGGGTATAAAGATGAGCGGTTGAATAATTTCCATTCTGATGGTGACATTTGACAGGCGGAAAGCTTGGATTAGAGCGTTCGTTTTACCCTAAAATGGGTTAGTGTCAATCCAAAAGGCCTCAGTTGAAAACAAACCTGGAACAGTTGGAATGAGCCCATAAACGGCTCGCATAGTTCTTTCAGCCGGCCAGGGTCGCTATTAACCTCAAAAGAGGGTCCCTTTTTTAGAGTAAGTAGATCTTCGATTTGATGCGTGATGTTCAAGAGGAGATCACACTGTTCCTCAGTCAGGTTGCGTATCGTCAGGTGGCCTGGGCGATCCGGCAACGGCGGGAGCACTAGTGGAGGTTGTGGCTGAGGCAATTCTGGTTGTTGTTGGTCTGACTGATGTGGCTGTGGCTGGTGTGGCTGGTGTGGCTGGCTCATGGTGGGTGCTTGAAGGGACGGTCGATGTGCTTGGAAATGAAAAGGTGGCAGGGCTGGTGCTCTGATATGGTAGTTGGACATAAGTACTACTTGGTACTACGTATCTGCATCCCATAGGCTGGACGCCTGGTGCACCGCCAATTCTTCAGACATGCGACGTGACATGACCCACTTAGACGTCGGCGTAGAACCAATTAAAATAGAAGGATTCACAAGTAGCGGTTAAATATCCGGAGAACACCCGGGGATAGGTGGGGCAAGTGTGCTGCATGACATGACAAATGATTGGGTTCACATCGCAGGTGAAGTCGGTGTATGGCAGATGCTCTCCGAAGGATTGACGACGATGAGGATCACAGCTGCTTTGTGAGCTCTTTCTTTTGAACACTAACAGACAGAAAATAACATTATCTCTAAAAAGAGACTGGCCATGTCACAGTCGGTTGAGTGTGGCTGCAATCGGCGATGCCATCGCAAATAAAGCACTCCAGGATATCAGGAACCGTCACAATGATTTGCTGAGCGTCAAAATTTAGGCAACCCAACATGTATTAATCTCTTGCTCGATCTGCTTTAAAGCTTTGAGGCTCAGTGAAAGTGCCGCCACAATGTCAACGCCTTGGCGTCACGCCTTTTACATCTTCACCCCTACACTACCATCCGACCATACGTCCTTGTCCGAAACAGGCACTGGAGAGCTCGACTTTGGGCCATTACTGGTAGGCTTTGGAGCGGTCGGGTTGGGGTCCATTTCTGTCTCTATGTTTTCGTTAGTACACCGTGTTCGTTACCTGGTATCGTTCTCACTGACTTGTATTCTGTTGGTGATCCAGATATGAGGGTAGGATGAGGGTAGGATGAGGGTAGTAGATTGGTTGTGCAAGTTCTATCTGTAACAAAGCCTTGTAGGAAATAAGACGCCCTTCTTATACTCTCAATACCCTAGAGATGTGATGTCGCTCTCAGTGCGGCCGCCACGTTTGGTCGGAACAACGATGAGGTCGAGCATTGGGCCACAGCAATGCAGACGTCTCTCCCCCATGCATCATTATCCGCAGGTTCAAGTACATTGAGACTGCAGAATTCCAAGCCAAATCAGATGGCGTTCGTCCGCATGCAACTACATGGGCCAATGTACTCTGCATACAGTGACCTATCAACGCGGAACTCCCTTTGGAAGGGTTATAATGCCTTGTCACCACAACTGCAGATCTTCCTCTTGGGTTTTAACATCCAACTCGCCTGTGTTCCTGCACTAACCGAACTTGTCTCCAGACCGGGACGAAACTTCTCTTCCTGATACACTCGCAACCCTGGGCATGCGGCCTGGGGTCAGAGGCTGTGAACGACAGAGGCTGGCAACACTAGCCCTGAATATGGCAGAGCAGGGAATTCGAATATGAAATGCCAGCAGGGCTTACTCGTTGTTGGCGCCCGTGTGCTAATAGGCATCTCAAGTAAGGACTGAGAGACCCATTATGCGACCAGTTGAACCTTGATGTTGGTGACGCAGTCCACACCCGCAACCACATACTAATAACACAGGAACAGTTCACGTCTGCAAATCATTATCGAAGAAAGAATACACCCAGGCGGCGGGATTAAAGTGATTACTAGTTGCATACAAATATGGAACACAGGTTTTTCAGCACATAGTGACCTACTTACAGCTTATCAACACCTCAGAAGCACATCATCGGCTGCAACAACCAATCGCCTTCGAATCATTAAGTATTCATAGAGCAACCGATTTCATCTCAATCAGGCCAACGCTTCACATCCTCGTCTCCATACTTTCATGAACTTAAACGTAGGACTTAAATAAAAGTGCAAAATAAACTCAACAATCACGGCCATGACATTAGCCCTAAGGTGTGACTACCAGCCAGGCTTAGTAGGCTTTTCAGATCAACTCGATGTATCTAAGAAATTAGATACAAGTATATTCAGACAGCAGGAACGGGGATGTAAATCGGATTAAGCGGCGGTGATCGTTTACAAACGAGCATGAATCCTAGTCTACTACAGCGACCCGTTGACACGGACGGACATCTAGAATCCCAGGACTTTCCCTTCTCAGCAATACCAGTGACCGCATTTGTCCCCCGTGCGTTTGCAGGCTTGAACAAGCAGCTTAAGGATCTGTCGACGAATAAAACTGAAAAGGTTAGCCTAAATAGTTGAAAAAGGTGGAGCTCTTTGCCAGGCTGGCTGGGAATATGTTAGCAGGCATCCTAAAATCAGTCTTTCCAACTGTGACGTCTGACTAATCAAGTAGATCGAAGCCTGACTTTTTGACGCATCTCAGCTGGCATTGCCGAAGTACGGCACTGCCAAAGTACGGCACTGCCAAAGTACGGCACTGCCAAAGTACGGCACTGCCAAAGTACACTGCCAAAGCATGGTGCTGACGCCACTCAAGGATGGCACCCCTGGTTTGGTTTACTAGCAGTGCTGCCTAAGTATGGTACTGCCGTTAATATAATAATTAGTAATTGCAATGTAGTTTTCGGAGTAAAATCAATTTTTTTTTCCAAGTAGTCCAAGGTCGCCCCATCTTTCTCGATAGAGTTAGGTGATTGGTTGGGTTATTCCCCCCAATCCAGGTATGTTACTGCCTAAGGTTGAATTCAGCATCCCCGGAGCATTCTTTGGAGATTTGCATAATGATTTGCTGACTAGCGCTACGTAATTATTATTTTCCGACATGATTGAGCCTGCCTCCATCGATTAGTGCCCAACCTTTAGAAGCAGCCTTTTATGTCAGCAGCCCACGTAAACAGCTGAAGCTGCCCGATTATGTTTGGGCCTGGAAACGACTGCTCTCCCTACGTTTGTCACTGTCCTTCTTCTATTGCATCGCGCTGAACACTCCCATTCTTGTTTAGCGAGATGTGCCTGGAAGAAAGAAACAAACGCGAACCTCGGGGAGAATTACGCTCGAAGTTTAATGCGCACATTTTGTCCCCACGGTTGAAGAGATGCCGGTAAGTCAGAACACCCGTCACTGTTGCGTCAATTGTAACTAACTGGGACCTTTACTATTAAGGAAGAAAATGCTGCCCTAGTTGGGCAAGAGGAATACAATGTTGCCAGCCGCCGTTACCCACCCGAGAACAAGAATAGGACGATATACTTCCAAGGGTCATGGATATCGATCTATCACGAAGGCACATCCCATTCCTCGATTCGCTCGGAGAATGTTGAAGAAATTAAACCATTTACCGTGCCTGCGGGTTACACTGTTTACATTAGGGCTGGTAAAACCGTTAAGATGGTGGTGCCGCCGGAGGAATAGACCAGAGAGGCGTCACGCCGAGCAAGTCGTTCAGGAGATACCCTTCATTGTGTCCAACCCAGAGTGTGATGGAAACATCCGACGTCTCGTCTTTGGGGAACAGCGTGGAGACACAGGTTGTAGTTTCCAAACCCCGGGCCCTTTCCCATCTCCACTGTTTACTGTGCCTGATTGCTTGTTGATAACGGGATGGCAAGCTATGTATGTTGCTGAAAGGCCCATTAGAGAACATGTGTTGCATTTCTAGAGGATGTAGTGTCAGCGTGAATGCTAAAATCAGAATGAGGTCCCTGCTACCTCTGTTGCCATGGTTCGGCTGGTAATCATCTAAGTCCCATCGTTCTTCAACTTGGCACAGTGATTGTCGGAGGTTGTCTTCTGAATATTAGCTTAGCTGTTCATCTGGGGGGTTCACAACAACTGACACTGGAATTCTTTAAATTCAGCCGACATTTTCCGCCTGGGATATTGCGCGATGACTTGTAATGTTTCGTGAATGCTCTCAGGCCAGGGATGAACAGTCAGTGTTTGTAGTTGTATCAATAAAGAGTTGAATGTTGATTCATTCATTTTTGAACTTTCCCACATGGATGGCGCGAAGGATAAAGCCCATACAACGATGTACTGTGGCTGGAGCTGTCTTATTTTTTCACACCGCTGATATGTTTGGTTCCGTTTGAATCGCGTCCTTTGCGTCTCAGGTGGTGCTACATGCATCTCGCCGAACAACACTTCAATATTGTTTTTGAATATGCGAGGGAGCTTCGTATCGCTACCAAAATCGGAGAACGAAGCAACTCTTTCTGCCTTGGCAACCAGTTTTGTAACGTCCTCGGTCGCTGGCGATGACCTATCGTTCAGTAACGCCGAAACTTGGTTCTGAAGCCTGTTTGCCAGCCCAAGAAGGGCTAGGGAGTCTACTCCGCCGCAATAGCCGGCTTGCCAGGAATTAACCCATGCTTCAATTTCCTCAACGTTTCGGCGTAAACACTCAATGCGGGAAGCCATGGCATCAGCTTAATCGATTAAGGTCGGGCGGCACAGGAAGTTTGGCAGTGCCGAATTTTTGGCAATGCCGAAGTCGGGCAGTGTCGAAGTTTGGCAGTGTCGAAGTCTGGTAGTGTCAAAGTTGGGCGATGCCGAAGTCTGGTAGTGTCATAGTTGGGCAGTGTCGAAGTTGGGCAATGCCGAAGTCTGGTACAAAGTTGGGCAGTGTCGAAGTTGGGCGATGCCGAAGTCTAGTAGTGTCAAAGTTGGGCAGTGTCGAAGTTGGGCAGTGTCGAAGTCTGGTAGTGTCAAAGTTGGGCAGTGTCGAAGTTGGGCAGTGTCAAAGTTGGGCAATGCCGAAGTCTGGTACAAAGTTGGGCAGTGTCGAAGTTGGGTGATGCCGAAGTCTAATAGTGTCAAAGTTGGGCAGTGTCGAAGTTAGGCAGTGTCGAAGTTGGGCAGTGCTGCTGTTAACAGGGGCTCGGGTCTCGGTTATACTTTAATGCGTGTCGGCATTTTAGATCTTGGCCTTGCTTTGTAATACAGCCTGAGGAGGTACTAGTACGTTAATTCAAGCTGACTTGACCCTGTCGTCGTGGATACCATCTGTTCCTGCAGACCCCGCAATGAAAGTCCGAACATGGCGGAGACAGGGTGTGCTTGTATCATCAGCACTGAAAGCTTCCTACATACTAAAACGAGACTTGGCGATCGCAGTGTTGATGCAGGTGAACTCGCTTTTCTTGCCACAAAATGGCTATCATCGGGCGATAAAAATATGCCCTTGCAGCTGCAGGACAACTCTCGACTCAGCGAGCGCTGGGATGTCTTTCCGCCCGTTTATGATCTGTCGTTTTGGCGGATGCGATACCTAGTAGTATCAGGTCACGTGTTTTTGGCACCGCAAGCCGCGAAGTGGCGCTCTCGCGAAGGCCCCCACGTGGCTGCAGATTGACAAAGCATTCGAATGCGGCCACCGCGGCTCTCACGACATCAACTGGTGTTCGAATGTTGGCAAGAGGTGCAAAGGGCCAAAGGCTCTGCAAAGTATAATTGCATGGCCTGGATTATGCATTGACTGCGCCAGTCGAGTGGCGCATCGTAATCCCCAGTGGCATTGAATGAATGGCACGTGACATTGAGATTGTGTCGCTGGTCAAGGACTTAGTCGCCGCTCCTCTGTCCATTTCCTTACACCCCCTTTCGCTCTTTTCCCATTTATTCCCTTCTGTCACTAGATATGGCTATCACAAGCTTGTTTTCTCGCTTTCAGGATTTACCTACTGAAATACGCGACATGATCTGGAAAGCAGCTCTACCTGAGAGACAAATACTGCAAATCAAACACACGTTATCCAAACCGGGGGTACATGTCGTCTCGTCCCAAATGGCGGTTCTCAGCGCCTGTCAGGAGTCTCGCGCAGTGGCACTAAAAAGGTTCCAACCTCTTCAATGCTCCACCACCGACAAGGCAAAGACATTGTATTGTGATCCGCAGAGCGATATTCTATGGGTTGACGACTTTGCTCACGCTGGCTGCAAATGGTGTGCTGATAAAACCTGGCATCAACATATAGAGCACCTCCACGACTTGCCCATGGCCTCGTGTATCAGACACATCGCCACCTGGTCCCCTCCATCCGATCCCAGGACCTTCTTTAGCAGCCTACAACTACTGCAGGAGATCTTCATCCACACCTTTGACCCGAACTCACGCAAGCATGCTTCTCGTGCTCCAATTCTTCGTTTGGTCAAAGAAGGGCTCCCGCTCGGTTACTTACCAGAGTCTGGAGGAAGGCGTTTGCATGGACTGCTCACTGAAAAGTCTGACCAAGTAGTCGATATCAATGTATCTCGGGCCTGGCTTGAGAGCGATGGCGAGTCTGTTACAATTGAGTCGTAGGTGGTTTTGGTTGTTTCTTGCCCCTGAGTTGTTTGGTATATAAGCAGACATTACGGGTTTCTATCATACATGATGAATAACTCGAAGTTCGTGTCGTCTGACGCGAGAGCTGTTAAGCATCGCCAACCTAGGCATGCTTTCGCAAGTGGCTCTCGACTCAGTGATGCGGTATGGGTGGTAAATTTGTACATGTATACATTCAATCGAAATGATACAAAGTAAGTAATAGAAAATGGGTTTTGCCTCTGGATGATTCGGTGGGATAGGCTCCTGAAAGCGTCGCCGAGCGATAAGACCTATACACTGACCCAATTGCCCGGATACCTGAGGGATGTTGGTCGGTTTACTGGGCCACTGATGCGATCCAGGCGATCACCGACTGTCATTTGAGAAGCGGCGTTCTTGGCATGAGAGAATAAGGAGCACTAGTTTGTTGCGCAAGTCATGGCAAGCTTCTAGCCCCGTAGCCTTGAGAGCTACCTTTACGCTTGTAGATTCAAATGTTCTTGCTCGAAACGAACACTAGTTGTGATCCAGGATTTACTTTTGCTACGATTAGCCTCGTTACTCTTTCCTCGCTGCTTCTTGGTGGCCCCTTGAGCGGGACCGATCCCAGTCGCAGCGCCGTACGAGGTGTCGGAGGGAAAGACCGACGCGTAACATGGGACCAGCACGCGTGCAGCTAACACCCATGTTAAGGCAGGTCGAAAAAAGGTGTGAGGAATAAAATTAATTCTCGCTTTTCCCTCGCCTTTTATGGGAAACTGCTTGCCCTCATCTTTATTGTGTCGCAGCTAAGGCCCAAACGTCTAATATCCTCCCTTTACCCAACCCGCCACCATACATCCTTCTGAGATTTCTACACGAGAATAATAGCAGAAGGATGAGAAGAATCACCATTAAGGACCTTCTGCAAGGCCATCCCAATGATGAACTACGCACAAGAAACATCGACTCTACAAACCATGGCGTTACTCCCAGAGATGTTACACAGAGCTCAGGAATTACCTGCAATTGGAGTTGCTCAGGTCTCCAGAGCCCCTATCAAGCTTTCTATGATAGTGATGACTATCCAGGAGAAGCTGATACCTGTGTCTTCTGTGGCGGAATGTTTCACCGAACTGGCCCAAGAGTCACAGAAGGACCCCGCCTTGCTGTTGTCGGAGATTGGGCGAGTCGCTTCAAACACGTTTACGAAGTCCATAAAGTCGGGAAATGCAACATTCATCTCAGCTTTTTGAGGCAACATGACTTTCAAAAACACCAGGAAGAAAGCCATAATGCAGTTATTGGCAAGTGGACCGATAAGCTGCTAGGTATGTGCTCGCGTGGTCACTATGATATGGAGTTTGTGGACGGCCGAAGACCCGAAACGAATGTATAACGGCGTGCCAGAATGAGATAGACACATTTTCTGGAAAAGAAAGAGAAATCCCGCTTCATCCTAGCGCCATTGTTTTCCATCCAGTCCTCACTCCACGGAGCTCCACTTATAGGCTGCCTGGCTAACGCGAGACAGGTTGATCATCGCTTTCTGGTAAGTCAGCTGCGATTAGTTGGCCAGAGATGTAGACGGCCTTACCGAGTTTTATTTGGGTATAAATTCTCAGCATAATAGCTTTAGTTGTTGACATGACTGCGTCCAAAACTTCCACAACTTTGGTGATAGCTCTAACAAACGTGATGAAGAACGGAAAATGAAGCTTTGCAAAACCTAAGGCTAGGTTGAGTAAAAGCACGCCCAGGATGTCACTAAGGCCTCTCAAGAGAAGTTGTATGCTGTCTTCATCCGTATTAACGATGCCATACGGGGATAGGCGTTACCTGAGGAAGCCTATTGAGGGACGACATATGCGATTGCATAAACCGAGGTCATCATTCAAAGGCAAGAAGATCGTGGCGATGTCCCAAGCAGCGAAAGGCCGCAGACACCGGGCCATTGATCGACAAAGATTACCTAACTGGGATTGGCCGGGCTTACTGTATGTCCCCGAGAGGGCCACAGGGACTATGGCGTCTGACGAAGATGGCCCGTGGTTCCCGATGGTACCCAGGAGGGTGTCTGGCCGGGCACTTAACGAGTCACCTCGTTTGCGACACCCTTGTCTGGAGTGCGCAATCCCTGTCGAGCCCCCACGGAGTGTGTTCTTTGAGCGACTCCTCCTGGTACATCCAGCTCTGTACCCAACTCCACTCCACGGACGAAGAAGGTAAGACAAACATGGGCCGAGACCCAACCCTCTGCGCCATGTGGGTATTCGTCTCTGGTCAATCATAGCACACTGCTTCGAGCAGCCGGGGAGACTACTGAGCATATTGTGAGGAATCGGGATCAGCCCATATCGTACCTAGCCGGGCCTCATCCGGCAAGGAGATTACTCCACCCTGTCTCTTCGGTACTGAATTGTTCATTCAATGCAACTAGAGATGGAAACATGATGGCACCGAGAGACGCCCTGTTCTACTCGTTGCCCTGCCCAACTTTGGAGTAGACACCGCCAAATAAAGGACAATCTGCTTGTGATCTTAGATTGAGAGTGGTTCATCGTTTAAACTATCACATTGAATAGGAATAAGTGCCATGAACAATGCTGGCGATGTTTCTACATGAATCTACACGACACGACCGGCTGGAATCCCTCACACCCGAGGTAAGGATATGGAGTACATCTTTTATCACCCCAAGTAAGGTCGAAGGAACCCCTTTTGCGTCTCCCCACACTTTACTATGCCCCAGCCGAAACATACCTTGAACTCCGCCAGCAACACAGACCGGCGGGGGCCGACTTCAAACCTGGGCTATGCAGTCAGTTGCCGATTGCGATGGTTCTATTAAGAGCGATGATCCCCTGTGTCGTTCCTTCGCGCTTGATCCATCAACTGTGTACTTTCTTCAATGCCGTCATGACTGACTTTATTTCTCTCTCGGCTAACGTTCTCAACCTTGACAGTCATCGGCGGACGCTAGATGTGATAGTTCTTGTTAGTTCCGCGCTTTCAACTTGTTTACTCGCGCTGCATCTTTACGCTCGCCACAATGAAAACGCACTTCGATGGGATTCCTGTATGTTTCTATGAGACTCGACGGCAGACTTTTAGCTGACACCCTTTCTCTTAGTGGTTATATCTCTGGCCTATGTAAGCGACAGCGAGTTGAAAGACTCCCTCAAGACAGAACTGACATAGAACTGACATCGAGCTACCAGGCTCTAGCTATTGCCATGCACGTTGTGGTCATTGTGGTAAAACCAATAGCTGTTAAGGTTTGTTTCTTGGCCAGAGCATTTGAGAAACAGAGAAGCTGACCAACGGACTAGCTCGGAGTCGCCGCGCTGTTACTTCAGCTATCGAATGGCTGTGCCGAAATGTACCTCTTGCTACTATATAGACGCATTTCATCAAAGGGAAAAGTCACAGTTGCACTTAGACCTGTGCTTCTCGCTATCGGAAGTGTGATTGTTGCAAACCTCGTCACTATCGGGCTCTCGATGCTGTATCTCGTCTACAGTGTCAGACTCTCAGACGGTACGTGGCTTGAGACAAGAACACTGTTTCTAGCAACAAGTGCAATCAACATCACTACGGATGTTCTGCTGGTTGTTGTGGCGATTCCTACATTAGGGATTCTTCGCAAGAATCGGAAGCGTCTCATCGTTTACCTCTGCCTAACATTAACGTATGTGGTTTTCGACTAAACCAACCTGGGGAGATTCTGACTTTGAGGGGCCCAGGCCGGCGGCCATTCGCGTCTCCTTACTGCCCATTCTGCATTATAGGTACGATCTAGCCTGGTGGGCTGTGCCATCCTTGTGAGTCCATGAAAGATAGCAGCGCTTTTTCCGACACGCGCTGACGATCAATAGGTGCCTCGAGGGAACCTTGAACGTGGTTTGTGTGTGCTTGCCTGCAATGTGCCAGTCTTTCAAGAACAGAAAGCAGACGGCTTCCCGATTATCACGTCAAATCACAAACTCTGGACCGCCGAGCCAAACCTCTTTACGCCCAAAAGACATCGAATTAGGCTTGATAACAACCGAATCGAATGTGAGCAAGCCTTTACGACGTATGTCGTGGCATTCTTTGGACTGTTACGACCACAGGAGCAATTCCAGGGTTAACTGGTTGACCACTGGTTAAGGCTACCAGTGTTGATAAAGCTCAAGAATTTGGACAAGGGAAACATCAGGCACTGGCATCAGATTGACAGCGAATACTATACCTTCGAGTCTGGTAAGTGAATACATATCGGCTCCTTAAAATGACATGCTGACACTTTATTCTGTAGCTCTGTAAGACACCGCGCACATCAAGGCGCTCACGAAAGCGAACATACTGGAGTTCTATCAAAAAAACTTCAAGCCAGGCTCCACGACACTAGTGAACCTGTCGGTGCACATATATGCGCAGGGAGGCAAGTGGTTAGAGACAGATATTAAGGCCAATGGACTTAAGAAGGGGGAAAGCCGAATGCCCCGGGGCCCGTATCACAGATTTACGTAGCTTCCGAGCGGGACTGCTGACACAAGGTGCCTGGTCAGCCAAAAACCTGACCGAATACGAATGCCGCAATCGCCCACCTCCGCTGTCATGATAAAGTTATCTTACCGAGTGCTGCTACAGTAGCCAACAGGCACATAATCATTGAGGGAGTCAGTCATTAAGCAGACAGCCAAGAAATAACATGGAAAATGAAGAACTCTCATCTATATATATGTATTCCAACTACGATGTATGTATTACTAGCAGCCATTTAAGCTAGAATGCGCCACTGAAGGGTTAGGTTTATGGTGAAGACAGCTAAAAACGCATGCACGATATGCTTTCATGTCATCCCACTCCCGACTTAGTCGCTGCGCTGCTGCTCCCGAGGGTGCTATGTTACTCTTTCTTTATATCACAGCTGGCCTAGCGTAGTACCTTCAGTAGGCGAGACAGGGATGGCAAGGCGTTGAGGTACAGACGAGGAGGAACAGGCAGATAACTAGGATTGGCTTCAGTTTAATCCATTTTCCCATTTTAGTCGAGCCAAATTCAGCGCAGTGGCCAACCCCTCACTTCCCGATATTCCCACAGCGCCTTCAGATCAATGTACCACATGGTTTCTCAGAAGGATGTCTCCGTTTCTGGCAGGTGCTCAGTGTCTTTATGTCCAGAGCTCCTTTTGGATCTAGATACTTGAATGCTTGCTAGTCCCACCCCACCCCCTCCTAAGCTTGGAGGAGGAGTGCGTGTATCATCCAAAGATAGGTACCTACGGTCTACTTTACAATGGGCGTAACTATCGACGTACTGGCTCCCGCTAAAGCCGCCCGCCCACCACCTCAACAGCTCATCATGTGTACGCCAACTAACATGGATTTATCTCTCTTTTAGTACGTTCACGTATATTTCTGAAGTGTGGGCGGTTGTCAGTCAGACCACCTGCAAGGAACGTGCTTGATGGTGGCCTAACCAGAATTTGCAGGAACAGTAGGCAGGACATGCGGGATTTGATAAGGCTTTTTGTAAAATTTTGCCTCACTTTTCACGTTCTCATAGGCTTGAAGCTTGAATTCTGACAGCCAGCACAGTGAAAATGTGGCTTTCTGACAGATGACAACGGTAGCGCTTAGAACTTTGCCAGTACGCCTGGAACAATCAAGATATCCCCAGGAATCCTTGCGCAGGCGCCATTGGATTATGACATGAACTGTGAACTATCGACTGCATAATGCTACTGCGTGGAAGCCAGTCGGCCCCCGGTGACGTTTCCGTTCTTGGTGTTAGTATGTAAGGGTATGCAGAGAGACATCACACGATACAAGACAATGCAGGGAGGAAAAAAGCTATCAAGTAGGGAGGGGTAACAGGGGGGCACCAACGGAGCTGGTATCATTAAGTGGCCAAAGGGCAACATCGACAGAAAGAAGTTTAGCCAGACAAGGAGGTAGAGCGAGATCTCGGGTATAAATTGAGACAATCGGCTGCCTTTTGAGACAATACAACGCTTTCAAGCTCTCACTCCAACATACTTCACCGAACAAAGAACATCACAATGGCGATCGCCGACACCAAGCCACTTGTTGACGAGGCCTGCTCTTCCTCAGTACATCTCCAAGTCTTTAGTCTCTCTGCTCATTGTATCTCAAGCTAACTGGACTGTCATGAATAGGGATGTAATCGAACTGTGAGTCTTATCCCCCCTCCTTCTCTCAACAAATCAAGCTCGATCATGGGCATTGTTTGCCCCAGATGATCGCTTCCCCCCTTCCCCCGTCCCCCGTCCCCCGTCCCCCGTCCCCCTTATTTCTCTGGATTGCGAACGCTAATAAGTCTCTTCAACCTTTAGGATCCTCATTGGCATTGCCCTTCATGCACCAAGATCAACCCAGATACCGTTAAGAATTGCTCCTGCGTAAGTTTCATTCCCTCCTCTAGATTTGAGTTGGAAAAATAGGGTATTTCACTGACACGAGTCTCTAATTTAGGAGGCGTAGAGCGGTTCGCTTGGCGGTTGTGGGGACACGATTGATGAACTTGGTGGGTGGACTTGAAGGCGGGCTTAGTCAAATACGGGCCAAAATTCTGTGGCGAATAAGCCGGGATCGTCCTGGCGATCCTTAAGGGGAGGAGTGGAAGATTATTCGATTCTTGAGTGACGGATGTCAACTAGGTGTTTGATCAGCGCCTTAGACTTTGTCAGCCTTTCTGGGCAGCTCTCTTTCCGTGTTCTTGATTTTTATTCTGCCTGAACAGGGTGTAACTCACTCGAGTTCTCTAGTCCAGCAACACTCTCTTTAGCTTCCATGAAAATTTACAGGATATCCTCAACCTCTGTGTGCAAGCCGTGATATATGTGTTCATCGGCTGACCTTTCCGAGACACAAATTCCCTCATAAGTGATCTTTCATAAAGAGTATGCCTTACGTGAAACTACCTCACCCAGAATTGTCGTTTTCGACTCGGGGAAACCTAATAAGTGTGGGCAGTCTGGACCTCAGCGTGCTTGGGGTATACTTAAATGACAGCCTGCAAGAGGAACTCCGCCAAAACTCCTTTATTGTTGTCGAGCGTTATCATAATATGGAGGCGATCTAAATCGTGGTTTACTTCGTCCTCTATGCTGCATCTGATGAGCCTAGCGACGAGTCCTAGTGTAAGTTTACACACGTCTATCGTTGAACTGTAGTATCCTTTCTTGTACGGGATAGTGCCCGCGGGTAGTTGCCTACTGTAATGAGATCGAAGTCATCCAGAAGCTCTATAAGTTTTCTGGCACCGGCGTCCGGCGTCCGGATTTCGTCTCCTGTCGATGGGATACTAGCTAAATAAAAGATGAAAAGCATACTTCCCCCAGCCAATTTCGTATGAACATACCCCACTGGGGCTATCCTGGCTTGTGCCATTGAGCCATGCCAGCCACTCTTGTCAGATTGACGCCTGTATCCGGATAAAAGGATTCTGAAGCTATGTTATCCAGCTATAACGATATGCATAAACCGGTGACGGGTAGATACAAGAAGAATTTCGCATTGACAAGGATGCAAGGAACCCTTTATTACCAACAACAATCACTGTTTGATCAATAAATCCCAGTCATGCATGGAATCGGCACCGTCTATCTAACAGCTTTCGATGATTTTTATCCGGGCGCAGGGGTCAATCTAACAGCAAAAACCACTTTGTGGATACTAAATTATCCTGCTACGGCTTACCCTCATAATCCTGCACGAATAGCCACTTTTTGTTGAAGGGGGTTTAGCGGATCTCCTTTAGGCTGCCTTAGGTAAGTCAGGTGGTCTGGCCCAGAGATTCGATAAAGGGAGAAGAATCTCTCATTCCAAAAAAATAAACACCGTCATCCACGTCCATTCTCTTCAATCCTAAAAGCAGTACTCTCAGCTTGTCTCAACCGCAATGGAAAATACACGTTCATTGCCAATGACCGATTCATTCATGGTCTCCGCACCAGGAAAAGTCATCGTTGTGGGTGAACATGGCGCAGTATACGGCCAGCCTGCCATTGCTGCGGCTATCTCACTAAGATCCTATCTTTACGTCAAAACCTTTTCTGAGTCCAACCGTTCCATCACACTGGACCTCAAAGACATCGGCTTGCGTCACACTTGGGACATCGACAGTCTGCCTTGGCCGGCCTCCAATTATGCCTCCTTCGAGAGCAAACTATACCAATGCCACGGTCCTTATCTCGACAAAAAGCTGCTCGCCTCCATTAAACCGCTTGTGGAATCAATTTCTCCACATCTTCCGCTAAAACAGCGAAAGATACACCATGGATCAGCCACAGCGTTTCTCTACATCTACCTCTCTCTGGGTTCCCCGCATAGTCTCGGATTCAAGTATACACTGCGTTCCACGATTCCAGTCGGTGCTGGCCTGGGTAGTAGCGCGAGCGTTTGCGTCTGCTTTAGCGTTGCGTTGCTCATTCAAGGAAATTTTCTGGCCCGTAGTAACTTGGAGGAAGAATTAAAATGCATCAACAGCTGGGCATATGCAGGAGAGCTCTGCATCCACGGAGATCCGAGCGGAGTTGACAACACGGTCTCGTGTCTGGGGAAAGCAGTGCTCTTCCGCAAGATGACTGACGGAACTTCGTCCGTCGAACCTCTCGATAACTTTCCAACACTACCCCTTCTCCTCATCAATACCAAACAGCCGCGTACGACGGCCCAACAGGTCGAGAACGTGCGAAAGCTTAAGACATCGAACCCGGAGGTAATTGAATCAATCTTGAGCACCATCGGCATTGTCGCAGAGGAGGCGCTGAAGTTCCTCTCATCTGTCAACACCCAATTCGATGACGGAAAGAACAGCGCGGCTATTGAGAAATTGGGGGAACTGTTTTGCATAAATCAAGGACTTCTGTCTAGCCTTAACGTCTCACACCCCTGCCTTGATCGCGTGGGTTACCTCGCAAAGACTGCAAAGGTAGGCTGGGCAAAGCTGACTGGTGCTGGAGGCGGCGGTTGTGCCATTGTTTTGCCCCGGGTGGGCGTTAGCCCTGATGACTTAAAGGCATTCGAACAGGACATCAAGAAGGAGGGATTCGAGAAGTACGAGGTTGTCTTGGGTGCAGCTGGTGTCGCTGTGCGTGGGCGCACCCTCTTCGGAAATTGGACAGACGAAGGGCAAAATGTCGCACAGATAGACGAGGAGAAGTTTGCAAATGCTGTTGATGCCCGAGCGATTGAGGAGCTGGTCGGTCTAGGTGAGCAGAGAACTGATGTCGGATGGCTGTTATGGAGATGACAGCTGAGCTGTTGTGAAGTACACCTTCGCGTGAGAGAGAACGCAACTCTGCTCTCATCTCATTCATATGGCCCACAACTTTGGCCAATGCGTTAGACTCAATGGATTTCCCATATATTCACATTGGTAATACTTGCAGCAGCATATGGGGGAGAAGCATAATGGTATTGGTAGAAGGTGGGGGGAAATGCTGAGGGAGAGGTGTAAGATTGACTGCAGAGACTTCGAGGGGCGGCTTGTGGCCCAACTCAGACGCAAAATTTTGATTGTTCAAAATACCAAATCCTTCTAGACCCTTGAACTGCTCAGGGAAAGAACGGACAAGGTCTCCTAGGGTGGAAAAAGGTTGATCCTTCTTCATAAACGAGAGTTGGGGTGGAGTGACTCCGTCGCCGGCAGACCTGCCGGCGGCCGGGCTGTCCACGTGACCAATAGCCAGACAGGTGGGTATAAGTTCTGCAATCACTTCATCCACCACTTCTGCTGGAACTTCTTCTTAGACATCAGACACAAAAACAGACACCATCTTTCCTCTTAAGAGACTGTCCCACTTTACGGGTACGCCTGTGGTCCCAGCAAGTACTTTCCACTGTGTTCAATTTCACAACATGGCTTCACCCGCGGACTCATCAACCATTCCTCCTACTGAGACCTTACGAGAGAAAACTCAGGGCAATAGGCTAGACGACAGGATTTCAAATGTTTATAATATTCTAAGGTATTCTGTCGACCGTCTATTAGCTTAATGTCGCCCTTGGTAGTGGCACAATGCTAAACATTCATGCGAAGGCTCGCTAGGCGAATGAGGAAAATAAATTTTAGAAACGATTATTCACCGAAAGAAAGATATCCAAGCCACAACCATCCTCAAGGCCTGGATTTGATTGGCGTGGCATATTCTACAGCCAAGGTTTTGACGGTAAGTGAAATACACTTTTTCATGTCCTGCCAAAGTCGTTGAGATCTAACCTCTAGCTAGAACCGACTAATGCTTAGCATCATGCCTTCCAGCTTCCGAAACAACAACGAACCCCACATGCCAATTGATCCGAACTTGTCAAATGTCGCATTTTCTTCCACCACGGGTGGTCTTCGTGCTGAAACCAGTGTTGGAGATCGTTCTGCGGATGACTCGAGCAGTGACCGGGAATCACAAACGGCCAACCCAGCCGCAGAAGCCAGTGCATCTGAGCTGAGAGCATTGGGACCAGCGCCTTCCACTTTGGCGGTCGGCGATGGTAGCCGACAAGCAAACAGCGACACATCAAAGGCGGACGGGAACATACCTCAAATGGTTTTGACTAAGAAGCCGCAGGTCGAGTTCACATATTATGTGATCAGCTGGTACCCAATGCGCCGAGGCAAGCCATGGGAACCTAAGGGCAGCTTCAGAAAAAAGACTCTTTCCGAGCTCTGGAACGAGTTGCCTTTTGACCTCTGTTCGTCAAACGCAGAAGCTCTCCGTCTTCTAATGGTGGCCCCTAGGACAAACACGGAGCATTTCGTCTATCCCGAGCAGGAAGATCACTTCAGTTTCATTAAGCGGCGTCTTGCAAAGTTCATCATCGCTTGTATCGCTGAAGCAGTGGATGGAGAAACTGTGTATATAGATTTCGAAATTGAGGTGCTGCCTGATGTGGACTTCGCCAAAAGGTATGAAGGTTTAGACGTTGATTGGTAATTTTAATAGATTTTTTATACGGTTCTTTTGACGTATGGACTGCTGTAGCTATAAGCCAGTGCGGAGGAAGGACCAGCCAGGGACCAACCAGGTTTATTTTGGACAATCATGTACAGCCATACCATGAAGTAAATGGAACAGAACATGTGCAACTGTTGTCAATCAGCACTCCATAGGAGTATATTTCCTGCTATCAGAATGCTACTGTACCTCTTTTGGCTTAGGCCGCCAGAGAAAATATATATCTGCGAATATAGACGCGTTTTCAGAAATCGGTATGAGCCGGTGGTCCCTATGAAAAGAGAAGCTGGAACTCGGTTTCGGAGGAATCCAAACTCAGTACGTAACGGTCCAAACGCCCATGCCAGCTCTTGTAATTTCTAGCTAATGCATCTAGGTGCCAAGGCCATGGAAACCAGTGGCTCCTTGATGCTATCGCGGGTGGTGTAGGTGTGACGTTGACAGATGGTCTTCTGATTGGCTGTAGTTGGGCGAAGCTGGGCAGTCGGTGTCGGAGGAATCAAAGTCAATGCTCCGGACGAATGGTCAAAGCGTGATCCGACTCCATTCCGACGCCCATTTCTGCTCTGCAGGCGGTGAGCAACTGGTCCAGCTCAAACGGCTCACATGGTTCCGTATCCACTCTCATGTGGAGACGAACTTGATTGAAACTTCTGGGAAAAGGCGCATTCCAAGACCCAAGCAGGCTTTCTTGGGCGGTCCTGGCGGATGAGTGTCCTCGCTGTGGAACCTTAACCTGCCCGTGTGCGAGCCCCTGTCGTACAGCGCGGTTCCGCCGCCAATTATTAGCAGCAGCCGAAACAAGCTGAGTTGGTACATGGTACATCGACATTGGTGGGCCGCTTGAGTGAGTCTAACACTGCCTTACCCAGACCAGGATTCCATGTGGAGTTTGGATCTCAACCTCCCCGCCACCCAGTCCGGCACCTCACCCACCCAACTGAAAGTCACGCTCTGTTCTCTGCACAACGGAGCTGCCTGCGCCATCCCGGTATGATGTGTACTCTAGCCTGTAGTTGATTGGATTATGTAGCAGTGGTACAGTACGTTCAGCTTCACTGTGGATCTAGTATGTGAGGGGGATAGGCGACAGTTTCTCCGTAGTGTGAACGTCAAACCAGCTAATTTCATACAGCCTTGGCGAATTGCCCTGTCTCGGGGTTGGGCGGCCACGCCTGCAAGCCTCCACTTGCACTATCTCGTGTTTTCGTATACGTAATTAACAAATTGTGCATATCCGCTCTGACAAATCTAGCCAATCATACATGCCTTCAAGCGTGAGCCTGTCTCGGAATAACATACTGCCGATGCCCGCCAGTACCCACTACCCAGCCCCAATAATCTCAACTTCATCTTGTATATCACCTGTTGTATTCGCTCTCCATCCTCACCTCTGTCTAATCTCAACCCCATCTACATCAGCGTCTCGGCTCGCCTCCCTTCCACCCTTTGTCTTGCGCACGCGCCCGCTCATGTCAGACAGATCTGTGTCCAGCGTCCTTTTTGTTCATCTGCTCCTGGCTGCTTGTCCGACTCCTTGCGCGAGTAGGACTGGAATCCCGTCGGAACTCATCCGAACGTCGCCTTCGGGCTAATGTTTGGGTCTGTAACCCGTCGCCCTAGTCATTCTACTGCTCGTTCAAGAGCCTTCAATGCATCTCGAGTAGGGTCAGGATCACGCCGGCACTCGTCTTGTCTATGACCAGCCTGCGACGGACTCTCATCAAAAGGGAGGAAGGGACGACATGATCACGGTAAGTATTAACCCTTCTGGTGCCTGTCTACTACGTTCTCTACGTATACATCCAGGGTTTTGAATAAAAGCGAATACAACATGTCGTCCGACGAGGAGATTTTCCTCAGATGCAAAGAGGTCTTCGTGGTGCGTGAAGATACTACAGGTAGACGACAGCCCGAGTTCATTGACGAGCCCTTCAGATTTTTCGGCAAGTATAAGTCGTCAGGATCGGTCGTCTTTCGTCTTAGCCTCTCCATCACCGACAGCGCCTCGAACGAAACCGTTATTTATCTACAAATTACACCCAACCGTATCGAATCACTGAGATCTATTATCTGCGACACGAACAATCCAAGCAAGGCGCCTTACATTGAAACTATTAATGAAAAACTAAACTGCAATGCAATCCGCCTTCAGTTCCAGCTGCGGGGCGACATGCATGCCCAAGTCATCGTGCCGACGGATTTCAACCTCGATAAGTTCCCCGACAGCCCAACGCGGCGTGTCTTTAGCACTGCCACCTCACTCGCGGCCGTTTCAATGTTTTCCGTGTACGTTCCGCACAACGTTTTGTCGTCAAAGCAGTTGGGAAATCTCGTCCAGGCTATTCCGCAGTTCGCGAGTCTGTCGACAGCCCAACAGCACGAGTATAATCGCATGGTGGATTTGCGCGGGTTATATAATGGCAAGGGTGGCAAAGAGTTTACACCCGAGGACCAACGGACACCAGCCACGATCGAGTCGCAGGATGACACTATTCCCTTTAACACTCAACGTTACCCAGATTTACCCCCGGCATATGAAGAATGCCTGAGTGAGGGACAGCAGTCTAGGGCCAGGTCAGACGTCGCAGCCATCTCTGCCGATAGTCCCGTCGGCGACCGTGCCCTGTCGGATTACGGAGGCACCGAACGGAATGCTTCTAAACACGTGCTCCATCGCGGGAGCGAAGACAGCGACCTACCCTTACCTAAAAGAAACGCCCAACTCTCAGAAAACATGTTGCGATCCCGTCTTGCAAGTCTTGCCCGCCATCAAAGCACGTTGGAGTTGCGGTTTGAGCGCCAGTGCCAAGAATTCAGAAAGCTACAAGAGGGTTTCAAGGAACTTCAGAGGCAGAACAAAAAGCTCGAGGGACAGGGTGATGACGTGGAAGAATACTGCTGTGTCTTGGAGAAGCGCCAGGTCGAGAATGGGGAGGCCATCGAGTCTGTAGCCATCCATGCTGACGAGCTGGCTGGAGAGTTCGAGGAGCTCGGGAAGCAATTGCTTGACGTTTGTGACGAGGTGAAGGACTGGGCGGAGAATAACATGCCAGACATGATGGAAAAGCACGCGGAGAAATGGCTTGAGGAGAACATGGCGGAAAAGTATATGGAGAAATGGTTTGAGGAGAACATGGGCGAAAAGTTCATGGAGAAATGGCTTCAGGAGAACATGGCGGAAAAGTACATGGAGAAATGGTTTGAGAAGAACATGGCGAAAATCATGAAACGTCACATCGATGACCAAGTTGCGGCTAAAATAGCTGAAATGAAGACGAAGATGCGCGAAGCCCTTTTAAACTAGGGACTGCTGCTGCTTGAAAGATTATGTGCAAAGAATCCAGACCCATTACTCGGAAACAGAATTGGAACAGGATGAGTTGTGGGTATATACACTGATAATAGCTCGTCTCTGCTATAATATGGCCATACCAGACGACTGTTTTTATTGCTGTGCTTCATTTGCTGACGTGGCTGGAAGTTCAGTAAACAGGTCGAAAGAGCATGAATACATACTGGACGACTCTCCTTGTCTTACTTCCACGCCTCCATATCCTGTGCACAGCTTTACCAGAATGGATATGTCACCAAGCAACATTCGAAATACAAGCCGCAGCTTTGCTGCTCCAGCATAAGGCAAACCATGTACTCGCGGCTTAGGTGTCGGGCGAATGCAGGGACATCACAGGTGTAAGGACTTGACTGCTACCGATTTTGGAGCTCACAACTACCGTGATGGCTCCAACCTCCAAACTACCGTGCCGCGCCTCGGTCGTGTGACGACTTTCCCCCAGCGACCGAGTTCTAAGCAGTCCATCTGGAAATTGAGAGAATTGTGAATCTGATTTCTTCGATTGCCCTGATAATAACAAGATAGAGCATTTGGACAATTACCGTAATATGAGAAACCTATCTACTGGGTCTGATTCTCTTTCTTCGATTACCATCATACCGTGCCTCATATTTATTTATCTCGAATGCATCATTGTACGCCTTCATGTGAGACCAATCTCCAGAAACCTGCCAACTTGAAAGCCTGGGGCGCAGATATTGGTGTATAGAATCGTTCAAAACGTTTTCCTTATCCGAAGGGGCAACAATACATTTCGATTTGATGTAGTCTTTGAAAAACCTTACCAAGGGTTGATCGCCTCCCTCTTTCACTAGCCATTGATCAGCGGCAGCGATCGTGCGTCTCAAGACAGAGAGGGGATCCTGAACCGGCAAGCCTTGTATGAGGCGGTCAAATTCCCCAAGTAGACGAAAAGGAGCGCCCTGGCCATGGAGCAGAGCCCCCGTGTACCAATGCCAAATATATATTTCGATCAGACCGTAAACTAACCGATAGCCCGGTATGGGTTCCTCCCGGAGCGCGTCAAGGGAATCTTGAAGAGCATTATTCGATTCGAGAAACTTCTTCAAACTCTTGGTGGCTTCTCCTCCGAGGTCTCCGGGATACAACCACATGAGGAACACTACCATGGGAGGCAGCTCAAGCACAGGTCTCTCCGGCTGGTTTTGGTATTGATTTTGGTGTTGTGTACGCTTATTGTAGAGAAATTCGAGGCTATGTTGATCTTCTGGTGTCAGGCGCATTTTAAGGTCGACTGGGATATCGTCGAGCTGTGCTTTTTGTTAGCCATATTTTGTCAACTAAGCGCAGAATCATCAAACAAACCAGTGTTAACTGGGGAGAGGCATGAGTGATATAATGATAGTATTTGTTGAGCTTGTAATAATACTCGTTATCTCCAATCTCCTCATTGTAGAAGGCTCTAGTACGAGATAGAACTCGGCCGATCTCATCAGCCTTGAAGAAGTCGATATCGCTTCGCGGCGAAACGCCCACAATAGATACCAAGTAGGCGCGATTCTGTTGATAGGTATAACTTGGATCAATCTTCCCTTGAGTATTGGAGAAAAAATGACTTATTAAGCTGTACAGTAGTGAAGCTTTCTGTGTTTCGTCCGCATTTTCCTTGATGGTGGTTTTTGTTCGGCAATCAAGCCAATATGTCAGTGCGTCTGTGCAGAAGTCTTTGATTCGGATTTCGTCAACTAGTTCTTTGCAGTTCTCGGTGACAACACAGCACAAAAAGACTATCGACTTGACAACTTTTAATCGATCTTCTGTATTAGCCTTGCGAAGTTAGAAACTAAAAGAATCAAAAAGATAGATGATAGCTACTCACAAGGTTCCAAATATGGAGTACTGACAGCCAAGCACTGCTTGCGTTCGCCCCGGCGAAAGTCGTATAAGAGGACATCGTAATGAAGAGTCAATAACCTCCGATGAAGTTCGACCTGAAAGTGATCAAACTGAGAAATGTAGAAAATATTCGTTTGACTAACTTGCGTCGTATTTATGTACCAGTTCTTTCAGCCCCACTGCGTAATGCAATACAAGGCATGCAATCTCGAAAGGGTCTGAAAGAGTTTTCCCAAGTCTGTATATCGATTGGTTGGGAAGTGCGCGCCCCTGACCGGGGAGCCCAACTTGCTGAAGTGATTTTGCCCTTGCACACTGGCCTCAGCACCTTGCACGATGGCGTTCATCGTAACTCCCAGGTTAGGCCATCCCCGACGAGCGTGGCCTTGATGTCTCAGTGGATCTCTGGTGTGTCGCGTTTGTTTTCCCTACGACCGCACGTCAAGGGATCCCAGTTGGCACGCCGAAAGGCCAACAGATACTCCACTTGTGGACCGCGGAACCATCGGCAACAGTCAACTTGCATCGGAGAAGATTCCCAACAGAGCTGCATATTGCTTGGCTGTAGGTGCAGACGCAGAGGAATAATCCAGCAGTGTGAAATGTGAATAGGCCACCGTCCTCATGGGAGGATCCTGCGTTAGCTGGAACGTTTGGAGACCAAGCGTGAGTCGACGGGTTTGCCGCGATTGGGTAGCTTCGGATTCCACCCTTCCTCTCGGCCCAACCCATTTCAATAATTTTCTGAACCGCATCCAACAAGGTTGAGTCGAAATGCACGGGATAGCTTCCTCAGATCACCCGGGTTTGTCACAACTGATTAATCAAGTGTAAGGAATCTTTTCATCACGCGCCCTAAAGGTAGCAGCAAACACCACTCGGGACCCTATGGTTGAAGTTGCGGGCAAAAATAGACCTGGTCATAAGGCGCTCGTAACAGCCAGAATTGGCTGATACCTGGCTCCTTCGTAAGGTAATCCTTGTAACGCTCCAATCGATCGGGTGGCACCAAAGGCCCATAGTTGCCATTCTCAACGAATTTGAGAGTCTTCGTGACCAACTTTGCGCCTGACCACTTGCTCCGTTTAGCTGCTTTGTGCTAACCAGATACCTAAACATATTTTGAAAGCCTGAATTTACCTTTGACTGGTAAGGGCAAAGCCGGCTTCTAGTCAACTTGTATTACTTCAGGTGCCAACTGTATAAAGACCATTTTTGGCATGTATAACACCTCTGAGACGGCTTTGGTTGTGAATATCGCAACCTTTTCAACTAATAGATAGCTTCCAAAAATGGAAAGCAAGATGATTATACCATCCCATGGTAGAAGTTCCATGCCAGCTCACCAGATTCAACAAATGCTAACACTAGCCATAGACATCGTCATGTTTTTCCGTTTAAGGAGGTTATATCCAACGTTTACTGTCGCGTCTGCGGTCTCCGGGTGCGCTGCCATAGTAATGCTGCTCGGCAAGTCACCAGCCATTCCGTCAGTTTTACATAGTTTGTCGACATGCCTATTGGTTAGCTCAGCAATCACCGCGGCATTCACCGCGACGACGACAATTATGCTCTCACTCAAGTTACAAGAAAACGACAGGCCTACTCGAACGTGCTTAGCAGTAGCGTGGACCCCGATCTTCTTTTTTGACTGTATGATAATACAACTAGTACTGGCTCTCGCGCTTTGGTTTGCAGCGGGACATTCTTGGCAATACGCTATTGGTCTTGGAGTCTTATCTGGATCTACATTCTCAGCAACACTGTTTATTGCGATATTGACAGGGAAAACCATTAATGGGGGCTCTTATGGAAGCCCTATTGACGAAAGGGGGCCCGAGAAGTGAGCAAGTCTGTACGTGAGAGATTGAAGATGCGTTTGAATTGGAAACCATGTGGGGCCAATCTGTACTCCGTTGCATATCTTAGCAACATGTTCCAAGTTCCAAGATATCTAGGCTTCGGGCCCAATGGCTGAGAAGATGGGCTGTCTGTCTCCCACTGAAAATGGCATCCTATGTGAAAACTACAAGCTGACTGCAGATGAAATCGTAAGAACAGCGGCTGTTCACGTTTAACAACACGGTAGGTAGGCCGCCACGAAACAAGTGCGCTTCACCGCTGACGAAAGTCGTGAATCCCAACGAAAGTGTTGGTCGATTTGGCAGCTTCCCATGCGCTGTATTACATGTATATTGGTAGCGTGAAACTCCTCCAATTTATGTACCCTCTCACCTTCTTCATTGCGGCGGAAAAGAATTTGGTTGGCGGAGAATGGCCTTGCAGAGTCAAAGGCTGCCTCGTCTGTGGCCACTCATGCCGCGCACTTCACAGGGATCTTTCCAACCAGGCTGCGAATCAAAGTGCGAGAAGGAGCGAGACACTCTAGCAGGTAAACAGAATACGCAGCGCCGGGTCTATTACATGGCTAGCAGAGAGCAGGCTTTGCTATCTTTTGGGGCTGTGCATCGCAGCTCAACTATAAAGTTCGATGACCCCGTTGGAAATGTCAATTCATTTCTTGTCCTTAATCACTCACTTGAACTCGTATTTCTCCTGATTAAATAAATCTTTTCTCGGCACTATGTCAGAGCGCTTACCACTACTCAGCCAAATTGGCAACCCCCCGAATCCGTTGGTCACTATCGTTTCAATATTTGGTTGCAAAACTTGGCGCAACGTTGGAAATGTTGCGAAGCCCACCATTTTCTGTAGTAAGTTAAGCCTACTTAAGGTTGTCCGGTTCCTAACTCTCGCATCTTAACAGGCCGGCTCAACTTTCTCATCATAATGATACCTATTGGCATTATTAGTGGGCTGTGTAACTGGGGCCCAACGGTCATCTTCATCACCAACTTCCTGGCAATTGTTCCCCTTGCCGTAATGATGTCGTTTGCGACCGAACAAGTTTCGCAGGTGGTGGGGGCAACAACTGCGGCGTTGCTTAATGCAACTTTTGGCAACGCCGTTGAGTTGGTTGTCAGCGCCTTCGCACTCATCAATGGCCATATTGATATCGTTCAGTGGTCCATGCTTGGCTCGATACTCTCCAACTTGTTACTTGTTCCAGGTGCAAGCTTCTTGTGCGGCAATATCGCCAAGATGCGCGTTGCTTCGAACAATGGGGTACAACAAACGTTTAACCCGGAACTTGTGCAAACAGCCTCTTTACTAATGGTTATTTCGGCGGCTATGTTTTTGATCGTTTCTACTGTAAGGACTCTCCGATGCGTGTGTAGGCTCATCATATTAACCCATGCTATGCGGCAGTTCTCTTTAGGTTTTGAGACGGCCGAGCCTGTAGAGAAGTTGCACGACATACTAGTCCTATCTCGCACAATCGCTATTCTCTCTCTAGCTTTGTATATTGCAGTCATTTATTTCCAGCATGTCACCCATCACAATCTTTTCAAAGGAGTTGATGAAGAACATGGAGAAGCCGAACTTGGCGCTGTGGGTGCGACTTTGGTGCTCCTTGTCATTACCGTTTTGGTTACAATCAACGCGCATTACCTCGTTGATAGCATTGATAGCTTCATTACCACAAACGGTATAAGCAAGGGATTCGTCGGAGTTATTCTCATCCCAATCATCGGAAACGCGGTAGAGCATTGGGCAGCGTTGGACGCAGCCGTGAAGGACAACATGGATCTTTCTTTAGCCATTACCACCGGTTCCAGCATTCAGATGGCTTTTCTTATTACGCCACTTCTAGTTCTGTTCGGATGGGTTCTAGGTCAACCTATGAGTCTGGACTTCGGACTGTTCGGAGGCGTCAATCTAGTATGCTCTGTACTGGTTCTTGCATACACAATGCAAGATGGAAAGTCCAATTATCTTGAAGGCGTCGGTCTGATTGTATGGTACATCGTCTTGGCCACAGCCTATTGGTTCTTCAGATAGGTCATGCTCGCGTGATCCTGGGCCCAGCGCAAAGGCAAATCGATCACAAAGTCTTGGACGGCTTCAACAGACGCCAGGTGAGGGAGAGAGTTGAGCGCAGGCAATGGGAACGGAAGGCTGGTTTATGTTGAGAAAGGGGCTTCAGTAATTTAAGCAAACCATGTTTTAATACAATACCTCCACAACTGTTATTGTAGCTGTCTTTCCGCAACTAACAGAATATCCCATGGTGTCATAATGCTGATCCACCGTCTTCCAGAAGTCTTACAGAGTGACCTTTGAGGTCATCGTGTCGAAGTTGCTTGATTATTCTCCCCATTGCGTTCTGGGCTTTTGATATTGGAGAGCATTCCGTCTGAGGTACCACTCTCCAACGATTTCTCGGAGAACATTTTCTCGTATCGCATTAGCTGCGTATTCCCATCGCGGAGAGTTTCGTAGGCACGGTTTCCTATCTACGGCTCGGTTTTAGACTGCAGCAGTCTCGTCTGGGGCGGAGTGGGTTGCGTTGTTGGAGCCTGACTTCGGTCAGTTGACGCGGAACAGGGCGCGAGGTTCGGTGATGGGCGAGAGATGGCGAGATTGGAAACACACCGGCGACGGAGGGCCTATTGTCGCTGGGTGCAGCAACCGGCCGCTTGCCAGCATGTTGGTATGTGGGTGATTCGATTCGAGGTTCGCTGGCAGTAACGGGCACCGAAGCACGATGTAGACCTGGCGGTTCAGCCAGGCAGGCAGTTTTCTACAAGCGCAAACCCATGGCAGCCTCTTGGTTTGGAGAACTATCAGGGGCTAGGGGCAGTGTGTTGTGGGCCATTCTGCCTCTAAATTCAGCTTGACGGGAAATAATTAATTTACCCCAAGTCAACGAATGAGATTAAAATCGTCGAAGAGGGACAGCACTCTAAGAAAACGACAGCAACATGCAACAAGAGCGTCAGAATTTTCCGGAGAAGTATTCCAGGCCATGATCCACTGTGGCAATATGGAGGACTGCACAAAATTGGACGATAGTTATCCGTCACTTTTGCTACAACTAAAGGGAACACGAGTGATACTTTCAATGCCTTCGCGCCGTTATATGGATAGTGTAAATTTGACCGGCACATGAGACAAGTTAAAAATACACAAAACGACCGAAAAATACACAAAACGACCGGGACTCTGCAGCATCAGTTAAGCACTCAAAGTGATTGGCGCGTGGGAAGGAACAAGCCAGGTAGCAGCGACGTAATCGCAACAATTTCACGCTCACTGAAAAGGTGGAGGTGACTCGTGAGGGGTTTCGTGATTTGTAATTTAATCTGGATTCGTCTGTAAATCAGTCCCAGATCAGGTAGGTAAGTTACGGCCTCCTGCAAATTTTCCATGGGTGGCCCCCAATATGTTGGCCGTATCCGCCCTAGAGAGTGCTGATTCAAGCGGCCGGTTGATACCAACCGTCAACAGGGCATCTCTGAGCTTCCCTAAGCACCGCTTAATATGTGTCAGGTCCTGTCGACGCCTGTTGGCTTTGCGAACAGGTGGCCCGTGGAGTTCCCATGCAGGTTATGGATAGGTCCAATGGCAACAGTGACAACAGTGGCAACAGTGAATCTGTCGGCGCCGAACCGGCCGGACAGCGATGACGAGCGAACCATCTTCCATGGTCCGGGTCGAGGAGAATAGACCCAAAAGCTGCTTTGCAATGTAGAAGAAATAGTTGATGCCGAAAGCTGGTGGGTATGATTACGGCTGACTGCTAAGCGTCCAATACCGTGTTGTAAGCTTGGCGAGTACGAACCATTGCTGAGCACATGTAATCAGTTTAGTTGCCTTCGACGCCAGGCAAAATAAGTTGTGCGTCTGTGTGATGAAGCATTCACCTGTAATGCAAAATACTGTAACAGTTTTGTCCTACTCGCTGCTTTCTCGTCCTTCGCCTCTGCCCCGTGACCGTCGTGCCAGAATTCGCTGACTGCGTCGAGGTTGCTCACTTGGCCTTCTTCGACGTGCCCGCCGTTCTGCCGGGCTCGGCGTGTCTGGTAATTCCTGTCCTGACTCGTCATCAGATGATTCTCCTGGCCCCTTCTGTGCCTGTGTGTTCAGGGGCTCCTCTCCAAGACGTCCCCGTCTCTTTTCAAAGGGGAGGCATGGAGATCGATCGACACCCTCATGTGCTTCCAGTCGGTATCCAGGTGAAGTCTTTGGCGCGTCTCGTTCGTCCTCTGGAATCGATCGTAGAGTTGTCTCAAAATCTTCTTCCATGTCTTCAAATAGCTTGGCGGCGCTCGTCCTGCCCACGCAACCGCCGTTCACCCGGTAAACCCAGTGTCATGAGACTGAAGGCCAGATACTGGCCCACGGTGCACAAGTGAAAATGACTAGGATGGGCCAACACTTCGAACTGGGATGGAAACTACTAGTTAGTGACTTGTGCATATGTCTTGGCACGGTTCGTGCTGAGCAGCATTTGCCCGCCGGATCGTTCGATGTGTTTTACAGTCCCCGGCCATCCACGTACCGTCTTTCGCCAGGCCTGCAGGCCTGCATGCCACCAACATCGCGCGAAATGGTGACCAAATACACGCACAGTGGGGGTAGCCTTGGGCTCCTCTGTACTCTGAAGTACCCCTACGCCCTCAGCACCGGTTGGCATGCGTGACACCGAGATGGAGCTAGTAACAAACTGCCAAAAGCGCACAGACGACACGCTATAGGCCCTCATTGACATCAGGGTGTAGTTAGGAAGGCCATTTTTTACAGGGCAGACCAAGCAAGGTGTGGATTACCCACCCCCTACGCAACGCCATGTCATTGAATCCACCAACGACACGGGGGTTTTGGCGTTGCCCCGCAATTGGACGGCTGCCCACGAAATAAGTAGTTAGAGAGCTCCTGGCGGGCACATCCATTTGACGATATCCCGTCAAAAACACCCATGTCTGGACAGACTCAGGCATGGCTCAGGCGGCCACTCTGTACCAAGTTCGGGGTGGTACACGGGCGATATTGCTAAGAACACGATGTTAGGTAGGCTCACGGCGCAGTTAACACACCGCCAATTTGCTTTCTCTTCTGCCGATCAATAGGTTGCTCGCGGTACAGTGCTTCAGCGGACGGAGGTTCTCTTCACCCCGTCCAGCCAACCCAATATGCAGACTGCCAAAAGCCTTGTGCATGGTCCTGGAAGTCAGGGATTGGCATCCCAGGCACCTGTTAATTTTCTGCCTTGCCTTTGAGAAGCGGCGCAGTTGTGAGCCTCTCAGTCCGCCGTAGCATCGCCTCATCACCGCACGACTGTCGCAGACAAAGCCATCGCCTCGCGATCGGACAAATCCAAGTATATCAACACATTCATTCCTCCTTTCTTCCAGAGTCCTTCACACCTAAAACTTGAGTCGACTGTGTATATTCTCTCGCTCATTTCGCCATCAAACTATCGCCACACATCTCCTGCCTTAATTACTGAAGATACGATTCGAAGCACACGATGAAACCGTGTTTAGTCGCACTAGCGCTATTATTGGTTGTCTTCGTCCTTGGTAGGCCAGTTGCACCGAATGCCTCGTTGTGGGCACGTAAAGGCGCCGGCGGAGGAGGAGGAAGAGGAGGAGGAGGAGGAGGAGGAAGAGGAGGAGGAGGAAGAGGTATGTCGAGTGGGCTCTAGTAAAGAGAAAATTATTCCTATTGCGAACTTGACAACTCCATGGGAAGTGGTCTTTCAGTGTGGAATAAGATTGTGACTGCAGTAATGTGATCAGGCTCTCTAACGATCAGGGTTGAAAAGTGAAGCGGCATTTTGCGGGTTGGCTAATAGGTACACATCGTGCAGATCTCTGTACAACAGGCGGCCAGCGCAAGGTGCTTCACATCTCATAGTTGTGCAGCTGGTGGTTCTTGGCCATGTGTTGTAGTCATGAGTGAGTTGCCTATTGGGGCTAGGGAGGTGCAGGCGACCGAACACGCCGAGCAGACATGAGCCATCTTTTCAGGCCGCGAATGAAAACAGTCGAATAACAATAGTAGGGCTACCGAGGAATAGACCCAGTCATGGGCTGCAGACTTGGAGGCCTCGAAGGATCTTAATTGCACTTTCATTGAGAAACAGGGCTGCAATGTAGGCGGCCGGACGGGGTGGAGAACAATGTTTCCTACACATAGTAACTATCTATTTGGAATCGTGGAAGATTATGGCAGGATGATGTTTCTCACCGCCTTAAGTATACAAAACATGGAGCCAAGGGGACAGTCATGTCCCCGACTCCCACAGTGTCGTCCGTTGTGCCCTTCTCCATATCAGAACCACAACTTGTCTTCCGTTCCCGAGCAGGTTCGTGTCAGAAGATGCTGGGCCCCATGTATTGTGAATATGATCACTCCTGTGGAGCCAGTGTGTGCTCTGCCAGTTGAGTTTCCCATGCCCCAAAACGAGTTGCCCTCTAGGTACGGTCATGGGTCATGGGTGCCTGGCGACAGAGCTTGAATTTAACGATAAGGTCAAGGATCTTCCTCTTTCTTGTTTCAACCAGTGAATTTCTTCAAGCAAAGTGGATGGCGGCATGAGAACACATGGGCCCAACAGCGGTGAAAGTTGTCCTTCGTGTGGCTGGTGTGTTGCCCTGGAAAGGATGAGAGAACCATACTTCTAGGCTTGAACTCCGGTGTGACCGAGGCTGGCGGCTACCATTTGAACGTCTGGGTGCAAGAGTGGAAGCGAAATAACGGTAGAGTGGATCTATATTCGTTGTGCCAATCGCGGGAGGCCTGAAGCTCATCTGTACACTCGGCGGCAAGAATTTAAGATACCTGGGTATGAGGGTGTTAACATATCAATTGTAAGGGCGTATGCACCATGCAGCTGGACATTCCCGTCTCTCAGAGATGGACATGAGACGCATTTAAAAGGCAGAAATGAGGGCAGCCTTTGTCCTACATGGTAAAAAAATCCCTGTCCGTGATCCAAGCCATCGCCTGCGTCACGGCGATGCAAGGTTGCTTAAATGACCCGCCCACCTTCCTTCTCGTCAGCGGTGAAGCCTTACTAGCCCGGATGGGGGTGCCGCTGTTGATCGCACATCCAGGCCATACTGAAAGGTGAGCAGACCATCTTTAAACAAGCGTCCTGCTGTCAATGTAGACTCTCATAATCTCCTCCGTAGTGCCACACAACCTAGTAGAAACCGGTCACGATGTTGACAAAAGTCCCCTTATTCTCCTGGGTTTGCCCTGTAAGCTTGTTCATCTCGAGTTTTTGGCAATTTCTAACTTGCTGCTTTACAGCATTGCAACAACACAACCTTTCTGAAACCCCGATATATATCTAAAAGTAACGATAACCATGCGGCATTCATTGGCGATAGTTGCACCAAGTGCGAGGCATTTTATTCGCCTTGCACGAGCATGCTTCGATACGAAGGGCCTCTCTCTACCCCGAATGGTCTTTCTTTAGCTACGCCTGAAGAAAAAGAAATGATATTTGAAATGCAATGTCCAGTCGATGTTATTACAATGTACAAGGCCACCCGAACTTGTAGAATCAAAACTCCAATCATACGCCTGTTCAACGAGTTTATTTTTTCATGTCTTCGGTTTACGTTTCAAGAGCTTTGGTGGAATGTTGTTAAGATTGGGTATATTGTATTTCAAAACCTGAGTTTGAATGCACAGGAATTAAATCCTCTATGGTTAAGATTATCATGACAGTGTTTGTTAGATCTAGGAATGTACATTTGTTTGGCAAGAAAATGAGTAGTCCCTCGGGTATTGTAGGCCGTGTCCAAACTTGGTTTCCTTGTGTTAAACGCTACATCTTCCGATGAGGATCGCATTGTCGTCATAGACCGAGGTAGATCAAACGGTAGAACACCCTCTGTAGCTTTAGCATTAAAGACAATTATCTAGAAATGAATCGCCGTCGCTTCCAAAGCTGCCAAACAACGCAGCTGCTGACTCGACAATCTTGGGAATGACGCCTGGACGGTCAAGCATTACATCGACGTGCGTAATCAGCCTCTACTGGCGTCTCAACTATGATGAAGGCGCGGATTTTTAGCAGCGTGGCATTGAAACCTTCCATGTAGAACTTTGTGGCAGGTCCCATGTATTTGAGAGGCAGGATGTCATCTTTTTTCACAAGCAGAGTGTAGGCTCGACGTTGCTCGAGTAGTAGGTGTCGACTTTTTTGTTCGCCTTGGTAAGGAGGCTCTGTCCTTGACTAGTTGAACGACAAGCTCAAGACATTCCTCTCCTTCGAACTGATCACAGCCGGCCTCGAGGATGCGAGTCACTCTTTGTAGCTCGGTAGTATACTCCAGTCCCCACGCCCGTGCCGGCATGTCTTGTCCGACGATCACGGCGTTAGTAACGAGTCCCCAGGTGATGACAACTATATCGTCGAAGCCGAGTTCTTCTCTCAACAAGCCGGTGACATTTGGTTGGTTGAAAGAAAAGCCAACAGATTCATATTGAATGCCAACAGGGCGCGAGTATCATGACATCATCTGCCTAGCAACAGCAGCGATTGCGGCTCTGAAAGGTATCAGGTGGTCCTCAAAATTGTTTCCGGGGTATGTCTGGTTTTTCCTGTAAGTGAAATGTGAGTCTTCGCCGTTTTCCGTGGGGCCGCCGCCGGGGAAGTACTTTGTAACAGTTGCCCAGTTCGTCGCCTTGGAACCTCGTGACATATGCCGCAACAAGTTCACTGGTAAGCTCCGCATCTTCGCCTTATGTGTTTTGGATGTGAGCCCTCCGAATTTCTACACCAGATACTCCTCTCGTGCGATGCTGGCAAAAGTCTTGGTCCCGCAGTGTTGCAAGACCTTAGGTCTCTGGCCGATGTGAGAAGCCACGGGCTTGAAATCCAACACCTCTATGTTCATTTCTCCTCAATAGTCACGCACCGAATGGGATCCTCGACACGACAGATGCTTTTACCGAGACTTTGGCAGAAGCCCTAGATTATTGGCCAAGAGAGATCTTCCAACGCTGACTATTGTCAGTATCCCTTAAGTATAAACCAAATGATGCGGAACAAAGGGTTTCGAGTTCAACAGTGTTTTATTCAAAACTAAAAATAGACTACCCGGACGACTGCTTACCAGGCTTTGAAATGCACACGTGTTATCACGCAACACCAAAGAGCGGCGCCATTCGATGCACCCTGTTCCACGAATACTGCTTGCCCAACTTCTAAGAGGCACTGTGAAGAGATTTTTGGGGCTTGAATACAGGCCAAATGATCTTAAGAATGGTATGTCTCCTACTAGACTAGACGCCCTCGTCCAGAATGACATACCAGCCGGCTTGGTAGTGTGTTGCTTGCCGTGACGAGTGAACGTAACAAACATTGCAGCTAGCCACCAAACCGAAAAAAAAAGAGAAAAAAAAAAAAAACGTCTGCAGCATCAAAACAAGGTAGCAGCTTAAATGACTGGCCGCTGATGTTAGGTCATAGTCACAGTCTTAGTTTGTACAATCCCGCTTCGGGGCAGGATGGCCGTTTCAGACGAGCTATCGCCCTTATAGGGTTCAGCAGCGATTTCCACCAACATGCCCGGCGCCAAATTATTCATCGATAAGCCATTCTTGTCCGTGTCATGAATAGTGACGCCGACGCCCGCCGCCTGCCTCGTCCCTCGCCCGTATGTGCTTTCGCCTAGGAATTTTGGCGCAATATGGCGAATGAACTTCTTGAGCGTCGGAAAGGCTGCACAGATGACGAGGAGGTTGGCTTCAATAATTCTGTGATACCATGTAAGCGAAGAATGAAAAGAAAACGATAGAGAAGGTGCAGCAGTGCTCACATCCAGACGCCCTGGAGGACAAGCAAGGGAGGGCTTCAGATTCGCCGAAAGTAGGGGATTTGGTAGTGTCCATCTTGATGATGCTAATGGTATGCTATTGATAGCAGTTCGTGAATGTAATGGGGGCAAGCTTGTGTGGAGATTTTGTCAAAAACGAAGATCTGAAAAAACCGTGGAGGACAAAAGTTTGAGATTGTTGTGGGAGCAAGAAAAAGACATTTGCAAAGTGTAGTTGAGTTGAGGCGGGAAGGAGCTCGAAGGTCGGTAAAAGTGGGCCGAGGTGAGAAAGTGTCTGTAGGCAGGTGCGGTCGATGGAAGAGCTTGTCGGTACAGAGAAAGGAAAGTAGTAAACGAGGCTAGTCAAAGATGCCTGCGACTGACATCCTTGAGTGGTGGGAGGCGCGTACCCTAAGGTACGAAATGCAGGAAAAGTGCTTTCGTCATAGGCGCCTGACACCAGCAGCGCAGTATTTCGTGCCGCTATATCTATGTCTTGGGGTTCACTACCTTTCTTGCCGGAGCGAAGAGCGATAGTCTCGTACCAAGCGGGGTACGTCTAACTTGAGGGTAGAAGGCCTGCCATCGTCAATCCCACCTAAGCGGAAGGGCTTGAATTGGCGTGCCAAAGCTTCGAGAAAATGTATTACCAAAGTGCCTCGTTGAATGAAGGAGGGTGTTGAATAAGTATCGAGGAAGGATGTATACCGTGGTTCCATATCACCGCGCGAGGGTGAGATTAGGAGTCGTATTCGGGGCATTTGCCATCCAGGACGCAAGCAGAATGTATCTTAAGGATAATCGTGAGAGGGTGCAGGAGTTGCGCTTTTAATATCTAAAGGGTCGACAGCCTCGTCCACTGTAGGTTTGGCAGCCTTGTCATTGACGACAGTCAAGAAGCTAGGTGCCTTGATTTTGTCCTCCACCTGCGGCACAATATTTTACGGGGAAACTTCATGATCGGAAGAAGTAATGGTGTTGGCTATTGTAGACGCGAAAAGCGAGTTGACGATCGTTAAGCTGGCAACTGCCAAGATGGGGTAAGCCTTCACGCGGCCGCGATAGCAGTGCGTTTGCTGTCTGGAAAGCTTGAGCGGCCAGACGTGCGACAGCTATCGCAGTTGTAGCGACCTCCGTTCGATCCCCAGCTTATCACGAAGGGTTTGGCATGCTTGAGACCAGATAACTTTCGTATGACCATTGTGTCACAAAAGTTCCCCGGTGACTGGAACCAGAAGGAAAAGTGGTACGGCACCGAATATCGCCATGAAAAGATTACCGACGAGTTCATGGCGGAGATCAAGAAGGCGGCTTCAGGCCCTGCTTCAGCACGTCCAACCGAACTCCATCTCCCTCACAAGAACAATTTCATTCCCACAAAGCTTGAGGTTGAGAAGAAGGAGGTCAAGGAGCCGGCACTGTCACCGTGCCTCGTCCGAAATGACAGCCTCGCTCGGACATGGTTCAAGAAGGATGACACGTTCTGGGTGCCCAAAGCCAACCTTATCATCAGCTGCCGGAACCCAAATATCTACTCGACTGCGGAGAATGCTGTCAAGGCCTGGCTATTCACTGAACTCATTACAGATGTTCTCGAGACTGACTTCTATGATGCGGAGCTTGCTGGCCTACAGTATAGTGTCACGCTCGATGCTCGTGGACTATTCCTAGCTCTCAGTGGATACAACGACAAGTTGGCGGTCCTCCTGGAGCAGGTTCTGATGACGATGCGAGATCTCCAGATTAAAGATGAAAGGTTCGAAATTATCAAAGAGAGCCTCAACCGGGGATATAATAACTGGGAGTTGAAGCAACCGCATAGCCAGGTCTCCTATAATACGACTTGGCTCAACTCTGAGCACTACTACGTCGTAGAGGAGTCTCTGGCTGAGTTGCCTAACATTACTGCCGAGGATGTTCGCCAGTTCAAGAAGCAGATGCTTTCACAGATGCACATCGAGACATACTTGCATGGAAACCTCCACAAGGAGAATGCTCTGAAGATGACCGATATGATTGAGACGATTATGAAGCCCCGCGTTCTGCCGCGACCTCAGTGGCCCACTATTCGGTCCTTAGTTATCCCCCCCGGGTCGAATTATGTCTATAAGAAGACGTTGAAGGACCCCGCAAACGTAAATCATTGTGTTGAGGTATGCCTCTATGTTGGTGACAAGGTTGACCGTCTTGTTCGCGCCAAGACCAAGTTGTTCGACCAGATGTCTGATGAGCCAGCTTTCGATCAACTTCGAACCAAGGAGCAGCTCGGATACGTTTTTTTCAGCGGAGTGAGAAGCTTTACCACCATATACGGCTTCAACTTCATCATCCAGAGTGAGCGCACGTACTTGGAGTCGAGAATCGAAGCCTTCCTCAACTTGTTCTCGAATAACTTAGATTCGATGTCAGAGTCTGAATTTAAGGGCCATAAGCGTAGCTTGATCAACGAACTCCTCGAGAAGTTCGAGAACCTAGACGAGGAGAGCGAAAGTCATTGGCATCAGATCGTCAGCGGATATTATGACTTTGAGCAAGGTAAGCAGATGCATATTTAATCCCTTGTAGTAGCATGCTGCCAATTCGCTCTATAGGGCAAAAGGACGCGGAGCACATTAGGGCGCTCACGAAAGCGGACATGATGGAGTTCTTCCAGCGATATATCAAGCCAGGCTCGGCGACACGAGCGAAACTTTCGGTGCATCTGCTTGCGAAAGCAGGCAAGTCGGTCGAGACGGATGCCGAGGTCAATGGAGTTGAGGGGGAGACCAACGCAACCGGCTCGGGGCCCATTCCCACCACGGATGTGCGCAGCTTCAGAGTGAGACTGCAGCCAACACAAGGTGCCCTGCCAATCAAGGATTTGAGCAAATATGAAGTTACGGGCTCCAAATATCATAAACCCCTACGTTCATTAAGGAGGCTTTATGCAAGGAATGCCGAGTCTTAGGCAGTCGATTAGGTGTCAGCTATGCTTTTATTAGCATCAGATGTTATCTCGTCTTTCCATGAAGGAGTGAGCTTTGCCTGGAAGTGAAGGCATTTCTCAAGGAGCTGTCACCCTCGGAGGAGCCGCCAACTTGGAACATCTTGCGCTTCAAGGCAGAGACAGGAATGAGCCGCAAGTTGTGGATGCCTCGACCCTGCTTACTAGAAAAACAATACCCACCAAGGGCAATTATGGACTGCTCATTGTGCGTGATGCACTTGGCTGGCAGCAGACGAGACGATGGTGCGAGAATGGTCATCTGCGCGGCGAATTGGAACTCGGAAATGGGAGGAGCCGCAGACAGCAGTGGTGGATGAAGTAACCTTGGGCGAGAGAGGCTCCTGGGAGTTGTTGAATATGTGCTGTTGTGGAGTGGTGTGTGTGTACACGTGTGTTATGTTATGGTATAGATGGATTACCATCCCTTAGAGTGGTAATCTCCAAAGCCAGTGCCCTTGGAGAAGTACTGCGGAGCGACCGGAGCATCTTCTGTATTATTCATGCAGATCTCTTCGGGGTACTGCTTCAGGTTGGCGACGTCGTGGGAGGTGTGACGTCGCCTGAGAACGGCGTTGGCTGTTGAGGACTTCTGTTGGCGCTCCCAGAGAAGCTTACGTCGGAGAGACTGAGTCAGCTCAGTTGCAAGCATATTACGTCGGGTGGTCCGGGGAGAGAGAGCAGCCTGGAGGTGGCTATGGCTCGCTGTCGTCATGATCGGCTGAGCCGGGACTTGGGAGCCCGGTGCGAGCTCATGAAGCTAGTGATCTTGTATGAGGCTCTGGCTGCTCTAGTGGTTGGTAGGAGGCCTTTCGAGGCGTGGGGAAGCCTGGGTTGCTCTAGATCGCAGGGGAGAGGCTAGGCGATAGGTTTGTGTCGTTGTCCTCGCTATGTCTCTTCTGTTCGGTGGTGGGGGCTGCCGTCTTTAAGGGTGAGGCCGTCTCGAACTGTCTCATGCGGCTGCGCCCGACCTCGTTAGCAACCTGCTGCTGTTCTCGTCTCACGGGGCAAATTCGATCCCAGTCTGAGTGAGGGCCAGAGCAGACTGTGCGCTTTGCCGGGCCTCCTGCCCCTTGGATGGGGCAAGTATTATTGCCCTCATAGGTTCAAATCTTTCGCAATTAAACCATCAGGAATTTGGCATAGTCCGTCTCGTACAATCCTGTGAGCTCTCTTGAGGCGGTCTGCCGCCACGAGTACGGTGCGCAGGGTCTTCCCATCTCCTCTCGGGATGCAGACTTCAGCTACAGCATCACTGTTCTCAGTACGTAATTGCTGTATGAGGGCTCCTTCTTCCGTCTTGTCAGACCTTTTGAGGCCGTGTACCACTTTCTCGGTTTACAGCTTTCCGCTTTGTCATGAAATGCCTCTGAGACCCAGAAGGGTCCTCCTCTGCCTTTCTCTTCTCTCGCTCGCCGGCCATTATTGAGAGCCAATCCCCGCTCGAGATCCCACGACTAACCCTGAGCCTAGAGCCCGGCTTCCGCTCGGATCAAACTACACTACATAGGTATGGGGCGTAGGAAGGTGTTAAGAGTGACTTGATTCTAAAAAGATTGTATGGGTACATAACGCAACTAAATCTATTTCCGGTTTGCTTTGTACACCACCGACTCGGTGTGTTTGGTGAGCTCTAACCAGTTCTTGACAGTTCCTGAGTTCTTGTCTGGCGTCACCAAAGAACCTCATACAAATGAGTGGCTGCATGGAGACCGAAAGACACTAGCTTCTTGTTTAAGCGGCCTGAAATAGCCCGTTTTCTAAATTTTTGCTTATCTCCTTGAACCATGACGCGCATTTTTCCAATGCGACCTGCGGATCGTCGACCATTAATAGGAAGTTTTGCACTTCCGCGGCAGATGCCACTCCTGGAGTAATTTTTTGTGCAAAGCTTGCGGCGGCAAGCCTGTCTTCTTCCCTGTAATTTCCTTTTTCTGTAGCGTCAGGCTTGCCGTAGATGGATAGGAAGAGTTGCTCTGCGCATGATTCGTCTATAAGCTCGAACTGTAACTTCATGTCGACCCGCCCTGGTCTGAGGAGTGCCTCATCGAGCTTGTCGCGATGGTTCGTCGTCATGATGAGAATACGATTTTCTTGAGCAGCGGCACCATCTATGATGTTGAGAAGCCCACTGAGCGTAAGACCTCCTAGGTTTTCACTATTGTTCACTTTACGCTCCTGCGTGACTCCTGACGCATCGATGTCTTCTAGCAGAACGATGCAATCTTTTGGAAGTATTTCGAAAAGCGTTGTAAGAGATTCGTCATCGATCTTAGTAGAACCAGAATTGATGCAATAGATCGGAAGGCAAAAGTGGTTGCTCAATGCTACGCTCAAAGATGTCTTGCCTGTTCCTGGGGGCCCAGAAAATAGATATCCTCTGCGATTGGGAATGCCTCTTTCTTGTCGCCACTTAGCTTGATCGGGGTCCAGAAACCATCCCATATCGCTCAGAAGACTTTTCTTCATTCCCGATTTAATAGCAATGGTTGAAAGATCGCGTTCAGGTTTGGCACGCTTTTTCCAATTGGGGGTGTTTCCTGAAAGGTCGGTTGTATATATCCACGCTTTCGTAGTCTTGTCGAAGTAATCTTCTTTGATTTGTCGTATGAGCTTGTCGAGAGGCTCTGCATCTCGGCCTAAAACATACAACGTGATTGTCTCGATTCGTGCTCCGGGACGTTGGCGGTTGATATTTCGATGAATCCAGAAAGGCCAATTCTCATGCCAGAATAGCGTAGAACCAGCTCTTGGCGTGTAAATCAAACCACTGTTGTGTGACCTTTCGGCGCCATTTGAGGGTGTAAGAAGTCTCAGGAAAACCATCCAGTGTTGGTCATCCCAGCCGACAAGTTGATGCCTTTCCTGGGAGAGCCCACGATGATTGCTGGTCCATATAAGCAGGTCCCGGTAGAAGGAGTCATCATTGTTGAACTCTCGGGAACAGGTCGACTGTTCCCAGAACCAGCGTCGAAGTGGCGCCAAAGAAATCCCATTGAAGATAGAAGGTAATAAAATTAATGGACTTAAATTGTAAAAGTAATCCAAGCTACGTTGGACTGTTACAACAAAGTCTTCCATGAATAAGTGCTGTTGGCTTAGGTCTAGTCAATCCGTAGTGTTCGAAGACGCCTCCTTCCGCTCCTGACTCCTTGGCCTAGGTATTTATACTTTACTGATGCTGAGCCTGCCATAGTCCGACGGCCTTTTTCTCGATTGTAACACACCACTGATACTTTCAGGGGACACCCAAGCCTTTGCAGGCAGGCTCCAATCACATCGAAATTTGACGTAATATACGCGCCAAGAGCGCCTTGCTACTGCCTGCCTTACCTGATTCAGTTCTTTCTCCGGTATTCTCACGGTTGGGTCTTCCCGTTAGGTTGTGTATTGAATTTTGAGGCTGCTTGACAGGCTTTTAGCCGTTAGTGCCTGCTCGCCGGCTGCCTTGTCAGCTAGTTGACCTGCATTTGCGGACTCCAGTTGCAGGGTTAAAACGAGTGCAGTTTCATTCAGGTATAGTGGAAGCGAGAGCGAGGCTCACGCCCCTCCTCAAGACACAACCGGTACTAGAGTCTGGCTAGTGCTATGCCAATTGTCGTCGTTATCTCTATCGACGTGTATCCTCACAGAGTTCAGTCACAGTCGCATTCGATGAGCGAGCTACCTTTCAGCTACGTGGTTTACGCCTTATCTGATGATGAGGTTCAATGATGGCGGTTCTTATGTACCACCTCCGACCCATCCCAGTGGCACCGGGTTCACACAAGCTCTCGATTCATTAATCTAATCGTCTGAAGGGCTACCCCGCGATTTGTGGCTGATTCCTCTGCGTGTTTAGCGTGTGGCTTTGTGGCTTGGATGCCAGGCCTGGCGGAAAATCCATATGGCACATTGATCAAGCCACGACGCAATCGCCCCCGTGATGTCAGGCCAGGTTAACGATGCCATAATCCCTAAATCACCCAATGCCACATGTGGATCCACCGATTTAAAGAGATGTTTGCTAAGGTCCTTACTCGAAAGCACCATAGGTTGTTCGTCTATAGGCATTTCGAGAACTATTTGGCGATGTGCTCAATTGATGGTTCAGAGTCTGTCGCGGTTTAGAGCGAAACATAGGTGTCTCTCGAGCCTTGCGACTTACCGAATTTCTCGGATGGTTTTGCTTGAAGGCGGCTCCCGATTGTCTTCCTCGAGATTGAAACAGTCGATTGACTTAATTAATTGTGTCAAATATATCGGCCAGACTTTCGTGGCATTCTCAAGTCTTTTGTACCCTATTCAGCGGTGCGTTTGTGCCTGCGTTTCACTGGGGTTCAGCGGGTGAGATGCACCAACGGCTTAACTGAGCGACGATCTGCTGCGCAAGAAGATACACCTCCACTGAAATGTTCCATCAGCCAAGCTGAGTTGGACGGCAAATTTAGACAATGTCAGGGTAGGGAGCAACCCGATGTTGTCGTGTGAAAAGACCCGTCTCCCTCTCAAATTAGCGCAGCTTCCAGCCCCCCTCAGCTTTCCCTACCAAGCACATCCCGGGAATCGGCGACCCTCCCTTTATCCATCTTTCAACTGCTTCCTGACAGGGCTGCCCCCGCTTCCGCCCACGTCGATTCCAGCATTAGTGCTCTGCCGCCCTGCCACTAGTTTCATCGGATCTATCAATGTGTGTGGCACCCCAGAATCTTGCTAGGCGCACTCCCGCCACCCAGAAATTGGGAGGAGGAGTGTATGCATCATCCATCCCTCGCCGCACAATTAGGTACTTACGGTCTACTTCGCATCCAAATAACTGTCGGTGTGTTGGCTCCCGTGAAAACCGCCCGCCGACGGCCACATAGACAGCATCATCGTGTGTATGCCATCCAATATTTTCTTTTCCCTTGATTCGATCATGCACACGTTCCGAAACGTGAGTGGCTGGCATCCAACATCAGGCCATCTACAAGGAACCATGACCATGACTCGACATTCCTGGTCGAAGGTTTCTACGCAGGTGCAGCTCGCAATCCCACCAACCCTTCGGAGCTGACATCAACATCGTCTCAAGCTTATGGTGGGACTGCCAACAGGAGCAGAATGGTCTGCATATGCCCCCGCCCTACGAGTGTCATCCCGAGTTCCCATCGGAAAAGGAGGTGGCTGCTTGTCAATTGGTGACGCCTTCCAAGGACGGCATAGTGAATGGAGAGATTACCCACCCACGGGAACACCACGGCTTCTACATCGCAGAGATGCGTTCTTCCATCCAATTGCTTGTGACCCGGAGTCACTAACCAAAAGAAGGACGGTTCTAGCCCTCGTTTTCTATCGGTTGAATGTGAAGGCCTAACCAGGTTCACGCATGCAGTGGTCGGCTACGGGATGCCCAAATCTCGCCCGAGAAACCTCCGTCTCCGGCCCATGGCGGGACTGCCGAGGGTCCGTCTGCGCCCACCAAGATACAGCTGGCCCTTGAATCCCTGAAGTAGCCTGTAAGATTCCGCCGATTCATCGTTGCATACACAGCTTCTTTTCCGTGAGTTAGAAAAGAACGACTAATAAGGTTAGCGCCAGAAAATGTCACACCAGGTGCTTCTTCACAGCAAGCAGTATTGCCCGCCGTCAACCCCTTGATGCAGCCTCTACGAGCTGGGGCCCTGCGAATCTCACGCCTGCGCGGTTTTCATTTGTGATATCGCCAGTATGGTCGATTGCGCCAGCAAATGGAACTCGCATGAGATCCCAAATGCCAGTCAGCAGAAACAGTAGCCAATGCGCATTTGCAGTTCAGCCATTGACCCGAGAACGGAGGCATACAGTCCTTGATTCTCTCGATCACCCACTTATTCATCCATACTCTAATGGAATCGTCTTGACATGGCCTCGGCCTGGCGATCGGGGACAGCAGCTGCCCGACCAAGTCTTCCCTTAGCCCACCCGTAACTGAAATATCGACGAAAACCCCACTGCTTGAATGAGACGTAAGCCCAATCACCGCAAACATGGCTCTCTTTGGCAGACACAGAGAAATCCTCTTTGACAAATATGGAGAAGCACTCTTTTACTTTTTTGCTACCCTTTGTGTCCTGTTGAACTCTCTACCCTTGGTGTTGAGCTTCTTTATTGTTAGCGCTTTGTCAATGCAGGCAACATTAACGCTATCTGAGCAATGCCAAAAAATCTTATTACAGTATTATCCTCTGGTTCTAGACTCTGCTGCCCATGGCGCTATATTGACGGGACTACGGCAGGAAGAAGAAGGCGTGGAGGCACGTGCTATTCGAAAATCCGATTCATTATCTGCTATAACAAAAAACCTTTTGCTGAAGGTTATGCCTATTTGGTTTACAGCTACTGCAATCTTCAAGCAACTTTGTCGTTCCCTTATCGTAGCTATTCTACTCAGCTCCTTTGTTCTGCTCTTGATCGGTGGCAATTGGATGATTTTCCTGTATCAACCTTCTGTCGAGGCTCAGGATGCGAAATCAGCGAGAGATGATTCTTTGTATGTCAAATGTTCTCACAATTTATCGGTGTCTGCAAACTAAATAAACGAACACAGAGAAGCGTTTGGAGCGAACCGAAATGATTATAATGGACTTCCAGTGTCTGAAGATTTCAGGAAGAAAATGCAAGAAATCCGCACCACGGTGCTTGACCTTTACGACACTCGGAAGGAACCCGTTATCAAAGAACACCTGCAAATAATCAAGGATGACGTGGAAAAACTACTTTGCGAATTGGAACAAGACAAGTATTCAATCAAACTATCCTTTCAGAAGCAGTTACTGACAAACCCAATAGCGGATTAGAGTCAAGCACGATTCAACAAAACAACTGGACAGACTTAAACAACATATACCCAAGAATGCTTTCCAACCACAATGAGTATATAAGATCATTTCTAAGGAAGATAACCATCCACAATTGGATATTGTTGGTTCAGATGGTTTTGATGATGGGGTTGTTTTATTTCCTGAGAGGCCAGCATGTGACAACGGTCCAGTTGTGTGGACGGCTTGCTCATCAAGTTTCCTCACTTGATGATGGATTGGAGAAAATAGTTCAAAGCTATCCCAAATCCATGAGAATTATAAAGGTCATGAAGAGGATCAAAGGAGTTCGGTGGCACTTGAAAAGAGCTGTTCAGACCGTGTTTCGCCAACTGTTACATGAAGAGAAAGATGAGAGAGTAAGTTGAACAGTATCAAGTGTTCAAAACCTAGGGCTGACGAAATGAAGCTTGTCGCAACTGAAGGGCGCAGCCTCGATTATGGAACAATCATGGGATCGGCGGCCACTCCCTCCGGTACGATCGGTCGAGCGACCGTGGGGGAGGAGCCATCAATACAACCCCCGGGGGAGTCGGAACAAGGAACTCCTTCCCCAGGGAAACCGATTCCAGAACTTCTTGACAAACTTCTACGGCACCTGTCCCCCTCTGCATTCCGCCGTCTTGGGGACAAATTATTTCACCCCAGGTGTAGGACACGTTGATTTCAAAAAGATAGGCGACAGATTGATTTCTCTGTCTTATCGATCACTCTCTCCCTTCCTTTGATGGCAATCGTGGGAGGGTATCTCAAGTCGCATGGGGTGGAGTATTATTGGCAGCCAGATTCACTTACGCGCTCTTAAGAGACAGAACGAGGCTAAATTTCATGAGAGGTATGCACAGCCGGCAACGGAGAATCAAATGTGACGAAACTCGACCAGCTTGTGAGAGGGCTTCTACATGCATTGCAGAATTTAGCTTACGATATAGGCCGTGATACGCGAAAAGGCGAATTTTCTGTGGTTACATGGCAGTCGGGATACCGCGAGAACCCACGCATTCTGTCGCGGGTCCCGGATCAGACTGAGGAGCTACCAAGCCTTCAACTATTCGAAAGCACTACCTATCCCCGGGCAGTTCACCTCATAATATCGGCGGACTTTCGCTAGGACGTGATTAAACACTACGTGGCATCTCCGGCAAAGGAACCACCACTCCATATGAAAGTGCTCTGACTTCAGACAAGGGTAGCGAAGGAGACTTCAAAGCCGAAAACAACGCCTTTGTCTTTACACCAGAACAGTTGAATAAGCTGTTCAACCCCAAAAGTCTTTCAATCTACTGTGCTTTAGAAGTGTTAGCTGGTATTGGGCAGGGTTTTCGCAGTGACGGAAAGTCGGGGTTGAGCTTGGACGAGGTGCATCCCGACGGCTACGTTTCTTTCAGCGACGTCGCCGTCGGCCTTTACCAGACAGTGGGCTTGCCTCACGCACCTAACGATTACAGTAATGAAAGACAATTCATCAAACTGAACCGCAAGAAGAGGACCGCGATAACAAGGTTATACAATCAGGAAAAGACTGTCGAGATTTTCATCCACAATATTCTGGTCGGAGACGTTATCCATCCTGAGCCTGGTGGAGAGTCCGAGATTATCAAGACGCGGAATGTTCATGACATTCTTAAGGCAATTCAAAACGGCGAAGACCCCAAGAAGCTAGGCCCATTCATCGGGGTTCTGCGAGGTTCCGCATCGGCATAAATGCGTATACACGGACAACAACCAATATATTCACATATCGAACAATGCGACGCCTTAACGCCAAAAGTCTAGATCTTCATCAAGTCTCACAGCCTTACATTCTAGTCAGTAATGTTCAAGATCCTTCCAGCCCAGTCCAACCTTCCTGAATAATGGCAGCCAGCGCTTCAGCGCCTTGTTCTATGTCCCCCAAGCCATTCGACAGCTTTGCCTTAACTTCGTTAACCTCAGCATATGAAAGTGCAGCCACGAACGGATCGATCCCAGAGAGGATGCAGTGTAAACATGTCGTTAAGCTGAAATAATCTCTATTCAAGTCGTTCTTGTAGTCTGGGTGGGAGTTGTTGATAGCCGATCCGAAGTCGAAAATTATCGGAACTCGATGTCTCCACTGTGGTGGCGGGCATTGTAGCGGCAAGTGTCGCGGTTCCTTGTCGAGATCACGAAGATTGAGACAGTGATGACGATGAAGACCGATAGAGGAAGCTCGAGACAGAACTATACCAGCTAATAACTTCCGTGGAAGGGCTGGGCGCCAATCCGATGGAGAGGGACGTCTGGCTTTATGCTTCCAAGTTGTTGGCTCTCACGGCGAGCGTCACAGGAATGAATAGAGGTAAGGATATCCAGAAAAGCGCAAATGACACCAAAAAGGCAGTACGGTTGGCTTCCATGTCAACCCCAAGTAGATATGATTGAAATGTTTATTCCAGTTTTGGACTCAATGTCTATCTTCTCTCGCTCCTAATCGAAGTCCTTGCCAGTCATTTGTGAGTCAACAAACTCAACATTTTGGGCCATCCGTTCGGAGTTGTCGTGGATTGGGGTCACTGTTTCGACTGCCACAGTCGGTGCAGAGGCCAGGCCATGCCATTACATCGTGCTTAGGCTTCGGCCCTTTGCAGCTTTTGCCAATATTCGGACACCAATTGATGTTGTGAAAGCCGTGGTGGCCGCATTCGAATGCTTTGTCGATTTGAGTGCACATTCTTGAGAGGTTGTTTCTTATAAACACAGGTATTTTTTCCTTCTGTCTTTTGACAGGTTTCTTTCTACATTCTATGTTAGCATGTCTTGTTTGTTGTCCATCTTTACTGCTATTATTAGGCGTACCAAATATATTGGGTGCCTGGGCAACCTCAATTTGTTGTTTGCGGCGTTCGACTTGGAACCAAGTTGGGATTACCCTCTTAATCACAGCTCATTGACTTCACAGCAATCCATCCCTTCGTCGACCTGCAGCATGGTGGCATCGCATCTGCTGAAGCACCCATCCGCCCCAATAGGTTATCACGACGAAGTCAGGGACGCTCTGGTTCGGACGACGCACGGATTCGCGTTGCATCAGCGACTTGGGGGCGTTCGCGAGTAAAAGCCCCACCAGGCGGTGGCTTGCGGGTTCTGGAAGGCACATAACATAACCTAGTCACACTCAGGTCTCGCCCACACCCCCAAACGACAGATCACAAACAGCGCGCAAAGAAATCCTGGGCTTGGAGGCTGGTTCAGCGCAGGAAAAACCCCTGCATTAGATGCTTGCCCTGTTTAACGAAGGCTGGTCTCCTGCTCCTAGCGCACGAAAAGCAACTTCACCCCTATCGCGATCCGCGGGGGTTATCTAATGCACCAACAGGGCTGGCATTTAGCAACAAGACGCTGCAAGTAAGTGGGTGCTTAAATCGTTGGAATAAACTTGGGGGGGCCACTGTTGAGAAGCTTGTACCTGAAGGGCTAGCGACCCCGACAACCCATGATAGAAAATCTGGTCATTCCGATAGATGGCGTTCCCATTCATCATGAGTGGTAATATGCTGAAAATCCCAGAAAAAAGACTAACATAGATTGCGATTGATAGCATCGAGCATCAGGTGGGGACTACCCTCTTAACCCCAACTCAACTGACTTCATAGCAAATCATCCCTCCAGACTGTGAGCTGGACATATTTGCTTATTCTTCGTCGACCTGCAGCATGGTGGCATCGCATCTGCTGAAGCTCCCATCCGCCCGAATGGGTTATCACGACGAAGTCAGTGACGCTCTGGTTCGGATGACGCACGGATACAGGCTGCACCAGGCACGTGGGGGCGTTCGTAAATAAAGGCGCCACCAGGCGGTTGCTCGCGGGTTCAGCGCAGGAAGAACCCCTGCATTAGATGCTTGCCCTGTTCGACGAAGGCTGGTCTTCTGCTCCTGGCGCACGAAAAGCAACTTCACCCCTATCGCGATCCGCGGGGGCTATCTAATGCACCGACAGGGCTGGCTTTTAGCAACAAGACGCTGCAAGTACGCCAAGCGCACGCCTCTGTTCGATCGAGTGTCTGCCCAGCATGCAGGTTAACGGAAATGAATTGCGATCTGGCAGCAGGGTTGTCTCTCCGCGGGTTTCCGGGGAAGCAAGTCCCTTCGCCGCCGAGAGACCACGTATTTGACGAGTCGCGCACTGTGATCTGTTGTCGCTCTCGCCGACGAAGCACCTAACTGGCTTGCGTCATCTGCAACCCCAAATTTCGACTCGATTACATCACACTATGGCTGCCGTTGCGGAGAGCATTAGATAGGGTTGATGTAATATATGGTGTTTGCTTATCCTTATTTTCCTATGTTGGTGATGCTATGAGTTTGGAAGGGAAGGCCGCAAATATGGCAAAAAATCTAATGCCTTTGAAAGAGCAGGTTTTGACCGGTCAGAAAAAGATGTGGCTAGTTTCCAAGGATGTGAGGATTTAGCATTCAATTGGTTACGTCCTGAAGGGTTAGCGAAACTTGCGCCGCACCGACAAACCAATTACCTTGACCTGGGTTGAATTCCAGCTCGGTTACGGTCGCTCTTCGCTTGCAGCTCCATCGAGAGCGGGGCTCGGCTAATGGTCGATGCGTACAAATGTTTATCCGTATCACTCCACTCCGTATGGGGTGAGCAGATCTCACGTGACGCTTGCGTGAAGGTGCAATGAGGGATCATGCGCCCGCCAATTTGTCCGTGAAATGGTCTGCCAAATTGTCTGTCACTTTGACTGTCATTTTGACACATAAGTTTTCCCCTTTCTGTTACCTTGCGCATCGTTTTCTCTCCACCTTTCGCGCAATGACTAAATCCGCACCTGGCGACCAAACTTTCTCCCCTGAAGATTATTGGTCACTGTTTGCCCATCGTTTACCCGTCGTTTTGCCAGTGATTAACGTTCAACTGGCTGCTCAACAGTGCTAACAAGCATAGCTGCCAACATAAGGACGGTTGGGTTTCACGTGAAGTTGATTTGAGGCGAACATGCTGATTCTGAATTTTGTCTAGCTCTGCTTGCATTCAGGATCTGCGTCATCTTGGTTCATGTTAGCCTTGTTGGTAAAGCTGCGTAAGTTACTGAGGTCGCGCTTGCTTGAGCGTTGGGTCAGTTATCATGTTGTGGACATGGGCTTCTTGTGCGCGGAAACTGTAGCATTTGAGGATGGATCATGTCCTGAAAAGTGATGGGTGAGTGGAAATGGGAAAGTTACCAAGAAAACATAGAATGCAGATTGACGAGCAAAGCCTAAATCCCATACTGCAGCGCCTATAGGGAGTTGTTCATCCTGGTCTCCTCCAACCCATTGACGCCGACATGCTGGTTTCTAGTCTCCCAATGGCCCACCTAAAACACGCAACGATGATCGCAAGAGTTCGCAAGAGCACCTTTTAGTATGATACTAAACTCGACAAGGCAATCCCATGATCGGACATGCTCGCAACATGCGGGTCCGCGTAACACGATTGCACCCGCCATAGCAGAGTCGCACTGCACCTTGCCAATTGAGAGACCACTGCCTCGCTGTACTCCACACGGTGCCTGTTATCACGTCTTCCGGCAAAGCACCCCGGCTCTACGTCTATTCGAGTCAGTACATGCCCCCTGGCAAGGGCTGATGAGTAGGGATAGGTTTGATGAGAACCTCAGCGATGACAAAGGCACCAGGTAACGCGGGCTAATTGATTGTCCCGATCACATCCAATCTTGACCTGAGAAGTTTCAAGCCAATCAAATTGGTGCTCATCGGCCACGCCTCCTCACATCCTCTTGGCGTCTGTCAGGTCCTAGCCACACCAGATATGGAGACTGATCTCTTGCGAATGGACACTTTGCAGATGTCGTTCCCAAACACATCGTGCGCGCACCATATCCTGTCAACAAACAGATTGCTTTTGCGGATGACTTCAGATTCAGCGAAATATCAATTGATTCTCAGCGAGTTCCAAAAAGTTTTGTCTGCAAAGCGACAAGTCAACAAAGCGCCAGACGGCCTTGGTGATAACCAACCGGTGATTAGCCTGGACGACAAAGTCTCGAAGGCTCTCCGCGCCAAGGGGTTCAACCTTTGGCTCGCAGGTGTCCTTGCTTCTACGAACCCTGACGTAGGGAAGGCCCTTAATGACCTAGAAGTCGATGTACTAGAAAGACTTGTAATCGAGCTGTCTAGCATCACACCTGATGAATCGTTTCAAAAAGTTGTAGATCACACTTTTAAAACTTCGAGACGTGCGTCTAGACGAATATGTGAGTTCATCACTTCTTGATTTTGCCATTAACTAACTTTCAAGCTTGGTTATCTAGCATTGGCATTCGCCCCGATGAACACTTGCAGCCACATCGACGACTCAAACGTCAAAGGATCACAGCCCCGACAACCTACTCATCTGACCACAATAGCGACGATCTTATGAGTGACGAAGATGGCTCTCGAGCCTTTGCACATCAGGGCACCATTCTAGGAGACGATACATTGACTAATTCCAACGGAGACTACGGTTCGGCGATCATTGGTAACGATCAACTACACCAGTGGCACGTATATACATGGCCGAACGCGAAAAATCTTCCGTACGTCTTCCCCGATTACCTGTGTCGCAATATCATCAGGCAGGACAACAAGGCCGCTGTGAGCTTAAAATTCGGCCCCCCGGATCAGTGCCATATTACAGTCGATATCCAGTCAAGTGCAATCCAGCATGTTGCTATGCGCCTCTTTGAAATCCATATTGAGGATATCGACGAGCAACGTATTGTATTCATCAATGAAGGTCAGACTATGGTGCTGGGAGGCCCGTTTATTCTTAGGGGAGTAGGAAATCTGTTTGCAAATGATGTGATGGGCAATATGAGTGTTAACGCTCTAATGGGAAGTATAATCGGTGGCGGGTTTCAAAGAAGCCCAAAACGCAACGAGGAGATCAACAGAGGTGTCTCGCGATCAGAATGCGTGACTTTTGAAGTGGTGGAGTTCGGCAATGCCAACCATCATAGTCGCCTTGACGTCATCGTGGATGTAGAGACGCTGAGTGCGATTCGAGACATGCTCTGGTCACCTGTAAGATAATACTAGCAGTCTCATGCTTTCCTCAATTGACCGCCAGTCAAGTAAACATGCCATCCATCCTTCAACTTCAATTGTCCGCTTCCTCTCATCTCCTTCCATTCTTCGTCTTTAGACACCTTGTAGTATGCCTTAGAATCCTTCCAGTATAGCTTTTCTTGGCCCTTGTAGACGCCTGCCATTATATCAGTGGCGATCTGCCATGCTGTATCGTCAAGGGGTTCGCTTGGGTCCTGAAGAACTGTCAGTGGGAACGCGTGCAATTGGGATAAGGGATGCTTACTGTGGACATGACGTTTGAATTCAAGACTCAACAGTGTCGTATAGTGGCCGGCCATCAGCGTGTCATTGTTAGAAAAGTAAAAGTGGTGGCTGTAGACAAGACACCCACGCGTGGCAGCAACGGCGATGTCTCGTTTGAGCCCAATATGTCCAAAGTCTAGGGGAGTTGCCCCGCGTCACTGACTGTGAGGGTGGTACTGACAGCCGAACACGTGGCGGCGTCTGTCATGTTTCTGAGAGGTGTGGAGGCCTCTAGCAAATCATTTTGCTCGCACAGACAGGCTGCCGCGGACAAACCAAAGCCCCGCTCTGGGTCCACGGGCATGTTTACGACTCTGTTCGTGTCCTAAGCGAATCCTTCCCTGTCTTCGGCGCATTCGGCGCTACCAAGGTCTGCTCACATATCATTCATCTATCCGTGCTGCTTTGCCCCGGACATGTACCATATCTGGTGTGCAGATAATCCTAGCACTCATTTATCCGTGCCAACTTGCCCCGGACACATTTGAGGACAACGCCAGCATTCATCTGTCCGTGCTGCGTTGCCCCGGACATACACCATATCTAGTGTGCAGATTAATCCTAGCACTCATTTATCCGTGCCAACTTGCCCCGGACACATTTGAGGATAACGCTAGCATTCATCTATCCATGCACTACTTTGTGGTACTGGGCTTAGTTTGTAGGCACCATCCATTCCTGTCTCTGAATAATTGGTGCCTGTATTCCAGCTTAGGTCTGAGGACACATCCCGCAGATGAGGGTCCGAGCAGATGATCGTAGCTGATTGTGCGTCGGTTATGCACTTATCCGCGTAACTGACGGTGTTTCGTTTCAAACTAAGCACCAAGCGACCCGCCCTAGCTATGTAGGCGTTTTCTTCGTCCGACAGTCGACGTTGGCAATGTCAGCAAACTGTATCGCAATTTTCGTTTGCTCACAGACAGTCTATGTAGCCAAGATCACAGAAGGATCGGTAGCTGAAATGGACTCATTGACAAGGTCTTGGGACGCTTCCATAGCCGTAGTTAGGTTCATGTGGCTGTAGGCAGCAAGCACTATCACTCAATTTGACATGGAAACTCACTCGGTTATCCAGATGTCTATCTTCCCCTGATGATCCTTGACGGTTCTTCTGTTCTTCCCTTCTGGTCACCCTGACTTGCAAGGTGAACACCATGGCTGACATGGTCGCATAATGGGCCTGTCCGGAGGCTGTCTTCCCTTGAGATGCTAGCCAACCTCCGGACATCAGCGGTCAGCAATCCCAACTAGAACAACTTCATGGGCGATGCTGCCAGTCTTTGTTTGTTCTGGACTCCTACGTCCAGGCTGCATGTCCAAATTTACAACTGTACGAAGGCCCCGGATGTGAAGCTTTGCTCCGGTTGGGACGCGAAGCTGGTTGCTGCATAAGCCCTTCATAAGTTCAGTCAATCCGCAACAACTCAGGTCATTGGTACTGCCGAGAAGAGCATGTTGAGGTGCACTAGGTCCCAAGAAGTCATCATGAGAGGCTGGCCCGCGATAACGGGTCTCTTCGACAAGGGCTCAAAGAATTGTATGGGAAAGAACACCGCCATCTGATCCGACTTGATATCCCCGTCTTTTCGGCCTTGATGTCACGCCTTGCTTGGATATTGATGCATACGCCTTGCTTGGATATTGATGCATGCGCCAGACGTCTTGCATTGCCACAGCCCAGTCGACCAAGACGGTGGCCGCAATATGTGCCTCTGAGATCAATCTATATTTATTTAGAGTCTGTTACCCAAAACAGAGTACGATTAACTCGTGGATTGCCAGTAGAATTCTTAAAGAAATTCTGTTCCAACACAATATTGATTTAAAGATTCCTCAAGTGGTCACTGAGAGCTCTTCTGCACTGGAAGACAGCTTCAACTTACCTAGACCACAAGTTTTCAATTAAAACACGTCTTTGTGTAGTTAATCCCAGAACCTCGTTCCTGATGGCCGCATAACTGGCCACCTGCAATAGCGCATGAGAACCATGAAGATGATCAACTTGAGAATGCCCGCGGACGCAACAATCCGGGCGTCCAACAGCCGAGAAACCTTCCTGGCGATGCCATTGTGACCCCTTTTCGGCCAACTCCACGGCTGAGCACGTCAACTTCAGACCTCCTCTGCCTCTAACTGCATGCATAAGGCGATGAACGCACGAACGACTGGGGTAGGAACTTCTGCCCTCCTGGAAGGTGGACTACTTGATGCATATGCCCCTGACGTGTTCAAGGCTTGCCAATGATGAACAGAAAGCTGCAGTTGTGGGCGTCGATATGGGTAAGAAAGACAAGTTGGTGTGTATCAGCTGGGCGTGAAGCCGTTTACATGGAGAGCTAACCTGCGATGACGGTCACTCTGTACGTAGAGAGCAAGGATATGTCAATACATGTGAACGAACGCCGCCATCTGATCCGACTTGAAGTGACGACGCCTTGCTCGGGATGTTGATGCATGTGCCAGAGGTCCTGCATTGTCATGGCCGAATGGGCCGTGACAATGGCCGCAATATGTTCCTCTCTGGTCTTCAACGACCCAGCTCGACTTGATAGATTATGAAGGGAGTCTGCTGAATTTCAAGTGAGAAGGAAATACTATATATATGGGTTTTTTTCGTCGTCTTTCAGCTGACATGGAGGTCTTGAGATCATACTCAGCGCAAATCGTCTTTCTCTAAAATCAGATTCCGTTCCAAAAGAAATATCAGTGACTTGTCGTTACAAAGCTCCGAATCAATCAGCATCATGCCGGATAGCTCAAGCCACCCAGCAACTTCTGACGGGGCGGATACATCCAATGACCCGTACAAGCGAGACATGCCCAAGCAAGAATATGACGCCATGTGTATGGGCAGTATAACAGTACGGTGTCTCTTTTGCTGTGGTCGTCCTTTATTGACTTGTCTGTAGTCTACGAACCCACCATCCGCAGAAAATGCGCCAGAAAAATGATCCCACACAATTCTCATGATACTCGAAATAGTTCGGAAGCGGTACGGTTGCTCAACTGGTATGAAGGAGGCCTTAAGAAATTGAAAGAATCTGAACGCAAATTGGCCTTAGTCATCCCGTCTTGTTACATTAATCTCATTGAATAAACGTATACAACAACTTTTACAGGAAACAAGACCGGTGCGTGGCTGGTCTCTTTGAACTTGCCGGATAAATAGATTATTGATTGATCATTCCTATATGCGGTTTTAGCCACCACTTTAAGAAGCAATCATGCATAATTAGCGGGGTATCGCAGATAACCCAGGTAGGTTTAGTGAAGATATCAGGAGAGTGGTTCGGGTAGGGTATAGTATTATCCGATCATTGACCATGGCCCACTTCTTCTGCCAATGCGGTCTTTTACACCCATAACACAGCAATGACTTCTTACTTCGCCTGATATCTCGAGCTTGTACTATCTCCATCAGCCATTACATTTCTCTCCTCTACCGCGCTGCGAGCTGTCCTCTTCGGCACTGCCTGCCGACCACCTTCATCCGGCATGCCCGCCCTTGGGCTCCCCGAGAAGTCGACCCCTCAGCGATGCTCAGAGCGTTTGCGAACCGAAGTAATCTCGATGGGTCATCATGCCATACGGTGCACCGCACACACATGATGTCGTATACTCCAGTACTGGCTTGCAGAACCGAGCCGCTCGCGTTTGTTGGAAACTTGTGCGGGAGGACAACATAATGGAAGTGGACGGGGCCCCACAACTATACAAGTACATGGATAGGGAAGAGCACGTGGAGCTGGTGCGGGATATCCTTAGTTTCAAGGACATCAATGAAATCGACTCTGTCCTCTTAAACAACGACAACTCAGGTCCCTATACGGATAGTGCCGATAGTTCGGACCCCGACGATTCGGGCTTGCCAAGAGGTACCATCTCCCATCGCATCAGGAAGTTAATACAGCGGGCTGGCTGGTACGTGCCCCGAGATACTAGCCAGAACAAACCTTTCTTGCTCTTCCTTGAGTCTGGGATACAGTGGTTTCCAGAAAAACAGATGGCCATAATAGTATTACTTGAGGTGAAAGACAAAGCGGAGACAGTTATCGAAATTCTTGCCCGGAATGAACAAGTCATGCATAGAATCACTCTCTACGTCGGGTGTATCTTCATAATTTATGGACCCTATGGGTGGCGTTCACAGAGTGACGAGGTCTCATTTCTCTTGTTATACTATGACATTATAAGAAGGACAACGGCAGAGGCAAACCCTTCTACTAGAGAGCTATAATGGAGATCAAAGAGATTTATAGTACACATCTCATTCTCATGTGCTTGTACTCCAACGACTCGCAATCGCGTTTGTAGGGATCATTGTGTGGAACACAAAGCCGAGAAGAGTGTTGGAACGGTTCGGTTCCGATCAGCATGATGTCGGAAGATGGCATCATGTCTGAGTGCCCTCGCCAGGGCGGCGAACCCATCTGATCAGGATAGACCATGCCTGTCGACGTGGCCAGCTCGTACTGCTCAAAAGATGGCATCCACCAGCATGCCTTGGATTGCTGCTCATGGTAGCTTCCAGGAACGATGTTGACGCCGGTGTTGATGCCCGCCTGGGGTGCATGAGAGCCAACCTGGTGGTTGTGATTTGAAGGAAGTGCGCCGCTGCAAGCTGGCTGTACGAACTGTGAGGTTGTGTTCTCTCTGTTCGCTTCCCAATGCCTTGTCACCATGGGTTGCTGCTCATGGATAGAAGTGGCTTGGCTTGTGCCGTTGGGCGAAAGGTTGCCAGAAAACGAAGCATTCACTTGATATGCCTCAACAGGATCCGGTTCGCCTCCAAATCCGTCGTCAATGGTTTGGGATGGAGGGTGACTATAACAGATGTCACTTGAGGACAAGCAAGTTCCAGTTACTAGGTTGTCCATTATTTGTTGGTCACTGAGTTGCACAGCGGAAGAGGAAGTTGCTGGTTTCGATCCTGTGGTTGGTAACGGCGCTTGCTGATCGTGTTGATTCAGGAACGGTAGGTGCAACAAACGCGTCCTGGAGCCCCCCGCAGCAGCACCTTCCTCCCCCCCATCGATGTTCATCGGGGTTAATCGTGAGAATCGAAGCCATCCGTGGAAGTCGGCTTTGGTAAAGTTTTCCACCTGAAAGACTTCGTTGACTTCATCGAAAGTGTCTTTACCATGCTGAAGAAATATACGAGCCCATATGACAAAGGGCAAATAGAAAGGAAGAGAGGCGTGAAGCTCATGCACAGGCGCGTCGAGCTCAGTGTCAGACGTTATTATTGACTTGATTTTCGCAAGCAAGTCAGCGGGATCAGCTCTTGACAATTTATCGTAGTTTGATACGCTCATCTTAGCTAAAAGGCTTATTAGCGACCGAAGGCAACACGTGTACGTTGAAGGGGTTTTACCATGGAGAAATAACTCAAATGCTCGGTGTTTATTATTTGGATACAGGTGCTCATATAGGTGGCCCATTTGCTTTGTAATCCTCGCCGGCACTTGGCGGTATTTCTGCAGTGTTTGGGGTTCGATCGTCTGAGAAAAGTAGACCTGTCGCATGACATTGTTGACATGCTCCGTTGTGGCACCACGTTTGAGCGCAACGCAGCACTCCCCCACGAATACCAGTGTTCTAAACTCAGAAAAGGTATTAAGTTGCTCGTTGTTATCATCCCTATCTCGCGTTGCTGTACCTACGGGACTTCGAAATAGGTGCGACCGCAGTGATGGCCGAGGCTCATAATATTCCGCTTGAAAACTAGTCGACATGATGTCGCTGAAGGCATTCCGTATGCCCTCTGCGTCCATCAGACCCGTGCGCTTCCTTATCTTCTGCCATTCTTGTTCGTCTCGGGGAAGTTCACCCAGAAACTTTTGGACTTGTGTACATGGCTTTCTTGCGGTCGGCGGCGGGATCGGTATGGGCGCAGCGTAGTTTGCTACTGTCACTACTTCGATATTGATCGATGATGGAGACCCGCTAATCGGAGGAGACGTTAGTGCGAGACCAGTACGACGGGAGACACCGTGTCGTGAGCGGGACGAGTTCGGGGAGAGCGGTTGCAGTTCGGTACAATAGGAACTGCGATTGCTTGGCTGATTTGGACGTGATGCGGTAGCCGCTTGCAATGCGCAGGACAGGCCTTTGATACGTGCCTCTAATTGTTCTATGCGTGTAATACACCACTTGTTGGTGCAAGGCTCCGGTTGATACAGGTTCATGGTGACGGAGTGGTGTGGGAAGTTGAGTTTGTGCCAGAATCACATCCCGCACGTCTATGAAGCGGTGTGTAAACAGAGAGCGGGAATCCGCCCATGGCATGGAGTCTCGCGCCTCGTCGCACCCCTGCTCTCGAGACCTTGCCCGCTCAAATTCCTTCTGGAAATGCAGGGAGTGTGGTTCGCCTCATTCGTTTTCGTTGGGTAGAAGGCCTTAGGTGAAATTGACTAAGCTATTTTCAGTGAGCGGATTTTCCGCTCCCTGAAAGTAGTCTAGCACTTGGTGCGGGTGAATGGTTGGCATACTAGTAGAGTGGACACAACGCTTAGACATTTATGGAGAGCGGATTTTCCGCTCTCCACAAATGGAATAGCCGCCTGGCATAGGACTGCAACTCCGAGGTGTGGTGAGAAACGTGCCGAATTGATTTCACCCTGCGGACAAGCAGCCAGCAGTGTGAAACAAATAATCTTTCACTGTGACCAGCGCGCCATCCGCGTTGCGCGATGACTTGCCGCTCTATGGATGACGCTTTCAAGTACCATCGGGCAACGAACGGCGTCGCAAAAGTTCTCATTCTCGCTGTGGCCTGGTACCTCGTCTGTCTTTTCGGGCCTAGCTCTAGCGTACATGTCCTGGCCGATATGTCTCACAGGTTTGGATCGCCCAGATGCGCATGCGTCTCTCGTCGGTGGACTCATCTTTTAAATTCGCCTACGAGGTTGCACCATGCATATACTTCGGGTCACCAATAAACATCCAGCTTGCAAGCTGCGAGGAGTTAAGCGTTGTATTAACTAGAGACACATGACAGCGGTATGATCTCTCTGCCGGTTCATAAATAGGCGAACCTCTACAACCGGGACGCTTTCACTGCAATTGAATTACAGTCATCGGCGTTTCTTCAGTGACTCGATGTGCAATTATACCCATCAAGAATTCCGCTGCACTCATAAGCGGTACATAGTGTCTAAGTGGTGTATCACCTATATCAAAACCCAACAAAGATGCCAACCATGCGTCACACATTTTGACTATCGCGGGAAGGAGGATTGCAGTGAATGCAAAACGCAACCGTCGGTTCCATGGGAGCACATGATCAGACGGTGAGTAACCCTTGAAGAATATCTGTGCCTGCCGGAGACTAACGAGAAATGCAGTTAAAACCCAGGGGGATTGTGGACATAGAGAGACTCAAATGTTGCGACTTTGTGAGAGGGATAACGCGGTGGGGTAGCGGAAGAGGTTATCGGCACCAACCTCTATTCCCCCTATAGTGTCTTCTTTAATTATAACCAACCGTACTGTGGGCTCGCTGCCAACTGAAGCTTTCTTCCAATAGCAGAGCGCCTAGGTATTGGTCGTTTAAAATTGCAACGGACATGGCCATTGTCAGTCTCCTGCCAAGAGACACGGTCACCTGCAGACTTTCGCAGCCACTATGTCGCCCCCCTGTGCTTATGAGGTACCTACCCTGATCTACATAGTAGGCAGCACAATTAGTGTCAGTCAGTCGGGCGAAGGTGCGCTTCGTCTAAATTAAGACGCAAGAACCCTCAGGAAGGCTCGTTCAGCGTCACCAGGTTGTGTTGGATGGGCTGCGCCAAGTGTTGAGGCCATCCCTGTTTTGTGGTTCAGTGAAATCCAAAGTCGATGTGACCTCAGAGAGCTTCCTAGGGATGCGGCACCCCAAATATCGTCGTAAGCTTGAGAATTATCGCATGCAGGACCCTATGCCCCTATGCCAACTCTCGATCGCTAATCTAAATCGGCGAAAATTACTGACGATCGGAAAACTCTGTCGGATTGAATTGAAGACATCACCTCCACTGGGTGTTTCCTTCGTTTATTCAGCTGTTTCAGCAGGGGAAAGGGTAGCCAACCTGGTCCTCTGTCAATTTATTCCATCATTCAGATCGATAGAATGACAACGCTCTTTTCTTCTTCAACTATTAGCAATCGAAGCAGCGCCTCAACTTTGGAGAAACCTCGGGGTGTAGGGTCTAAGACTAATGTCTGCTTCACCGGTGTGGATACATGTCGGTGTTTTGGTCGCTTCTCTATTGCTCTACGGGGGAGTGATACCTCTGGTTCATGATGACAATGTCTTTCAGCCCAAGACGTAACTCGCCAGGGATGCGATATGCAAACAGTATGTTTGACGACCTTATCCCAAAAGAAGCCGATTTTAGCTGTGATCGTAATTAGGAATACTTCGCAAAGCTCAAGGTAGGAGCGACTTACAGACTGATTGTACCCATATTGACTAGATGCAAGCAGTCGACCTCCAAGTACCCTAAAATGTGCGAATGGTGCCGACGGAACTACGCCTGTGGGCATCATTTTACTGGCGCTTAGGAGTGGTGTTACCGATACAGCCAAACCCAGAAACGTTGCAAGGTTGTGGTCACGCAAGTGGATTACGACTCATCGGCGTGCAAGACCTGTGTGAAGAAAGGAGTTAAGACCGAGGTTCCTTGGGAACACATGATCGATCGAACCAAATTTGATCCTAACAAAGACGAATAAATTCAAACTTTCGATACTAGATCACTTTCCAATTGCGCAAACACTGCTATATGTCCCCGCACGCCTGCTGAAACAGGCTTCGTTTGCCCCTGAGCCATTATAAAGTGCTTTTCACCAGCCGTACCTCGAATCTGAACCGGTCTGCTATATCATCCTCTGTTGAACTTCAGAGGCTATGCACAATGCTTTAAGTCGTGACTACGTTGGACTGCCGCGTGAGAACGAAGCTATCACTCTGACTTCGACAGGACGAAGATCCTCAGAATTTTCCTTAATAGCATACAGTTGCATAAATCGAATGAGTTCGGGCTGCTTGGAACGTCTGAGAAGACAGGACTAGCAGCTGTGGCCTGACCTAGTCGAAGGCTGTACGTTGCGTTCACGCCCCAACCGCACGCAATCTGCCCCTTTTCCCTGCCAAGGTAATCCAATCATTCTGGGGTTGCCGCACCAACTGAACCGTCAGAAAAGTAAGAACATCGTTCCGTCATTTGGCACAGGCAGCCAACCGCTCCGAAATCGCTAGTCGACTGGATTCCGATGCGACTCAAAGCGGAAGGGTTTCCTGCTGCAGCTCAACCTTGCAGAATTACCTGCAGGCATACCTCCTCACATGACTCTGGTGGATGCCCCTGGGAGCTAATCCGAACGCATGTGGGTAGAGTGTCCCGTGTCCGCCATGATAAAGCGAAAGCATTACGTGGCCATTTGATGTATCAACGGACAAAACTTCCTTTAGTGAAGCTAAACCCTATATTCCTGGTTCTGTGCAGACTGTCAAGGATGCAGGACGGGTTGGAGTAGAAGTGGTTGGAAATTGCCGCCGTAAAGGGAGTGTCGTAGAAATGGAAGACGCGACACATGTCTCTGGACACTTCGGGTCGACCGCGAGTGAGCCTACACAGGGTGTTTCCATCCAGTAACCTGGGGTTTAAAACTTCGAAGCACTGGATTATTGTTTGATTCAAACACACATAAGAGTTGCCCTTTTTCGACCACCAAAGACGATGCGCATTTGGGCTTGTCTGGCAGATTGGCCCACAACATATGGCCGCTTCCCCTGGCGATGCTCGTATTCAGGAAGCGACGATATGCCTGTGCCGAGTGAAAAAGCAGAGACGACTGACTCGCCTTGAAATATGCAGCTCGTCTAGTGTGAACAACACCAACACCCACGCGGGGCCCGATTGGCGTCTTGAAGTCCTAACTTTCCACCACGAGGCTCGCCACCTCCCCGTTCTGGATAGACAGAGGCAATATGAGCCGATTCACTTTGTCGGGGGCACCCAGTGAGGATGGTTCAGAATAACATGCACATCAGTGAGGGAGAAACCATAATGTAGCCCCTTTTCCGATAACCCCTGCCCAAAGCTTGCGAGACACAAGGCAACGTACCAGTGTCCTCCCAGTTTCCCCTCCCTGGAGGCGACGCGCCGAGAGCCATCCCTATCCGATGTCCAGCCGGAACGGTCGGAGAACCAACAGAGGACGCGAGCGGTTTCGGTGTTACGCAAGGCTAACTAACTGCGAGTGCAGAATCCATCTGCCCGCTAGCACACTTGAGGTGGGGTTTGTGGTGTGAAAATTTTCAACCCCTTTTTCCTGGCATGGAGATGAAGTACGACGACTTTAGATCATAAGACTAAATGTATCCAGGAACCCTTGGCTACACCGAACATGCCACAATGTCTCTTTGGTTATCTTGCCGCGGGGGACAGTGAAAACCCAGCGCACCAAGTGAGGACGACCGGTTCTGTGGCTCCTACGTTTCCTCCACTGAGCGATTAATCATGCCTACAGCCGATTGAAGCCATCCCCTGGCCGCAACTGCAGGGTCAAACATCAGGGGAAGGTAAGCTGTAGCTGGCTGTACTGAATCAACCACGGGCAGACTTCTATAGCTACGGAGCACTTACGTCAAGGTAATGTTACGGGCGAACGACCACATACCCCGCATCCTAGTGAGGTAATTACGCTGGGCCACTGTTGGATTGCTGCTCTGGTTCACTCAGTCTCATTCCTTAGCTTCAGCGTGGTAGGTATTTTCATTGCCGATTACACGTCCACAGCAGCTCGTTCGTGACTGCTATGAACTACAAATCGTAGTAGACCTAAGCATGTTCCATGTGTTCACAAGCCTTATGTTCTCAACCTAACGGTGATGAACGCAGCGCAGAATGATCACATGATGCAATTCGGCTGCAGAATGGTTGCTGTTAGGTGGCGTAACGATGCAGGCCCACTTCCATCTCCCTCTGCGTTGGTTCCTCGGACAGAAGTTCTCAAGGATACGCTGGTCATATGAAATAACACAACTTCGGAGAGCCTTCAATGAGCGGGATCAGTGAAAATTTGAGAGCGACACGAGGTTTAAAACCCTGCGGGTAGACTAATCATCTGGAGTGGCCGGCCGGTATTCTTCCACCTCTGACGCCCAATTGCGCTGCTTGTCAATACGCCCACATTAAAGTCGTTTCCCGTAACCGTCGAGGGCGTCATGGCTCAGAACGGGCATTTGACCACGGGAGAGGGCCATGAACCGTGTATCCTAGATAACGTATTTTACCATTCGTGTGTCATTTGCACCATACTGAAGCCCCCGTAGAAAACACAGGTGGAAGCCTACAAAGATTTACAGGACATGTTCCACCACATCATAACGGTTCTAGCTCTACAAGGGCGCCTTGTCGAGGAACCTTTGTCACTAATGGGGAGGATTTTGGATTATGGAACTGCGACAGGCATCTGGGCAATCAACGCTGCCGAGTGAGTGATGCACTATACTTGCGAGCCTGAGATGACCAAAGCTGAGCTTTTTCAATAGTGCGAAATTTGGCAGTGGTGGCGAGGTTGTCGGCGTTGATGAGGCTAATGTGCAACCAGAATTGTATGCCTTTGAGGTAACGTGGCGCATTTTGTGGCTAACGCTCACTGGTCTATAGCATACCCGTGAATAGCAAATTCCTGATTCAAGGCCAGTAGCCATGGGAACAAGAGAGACTGTTTGATTTAATTCACACACGGATAATATTTGATGACTTGGGAGATTGGCCAGCGTTTTATAAGCTATCGTACGAGAACCTGGCCTCAGGCGGCGGGTACCAGCAAGAGGCGTTAGACTTGAAGCCTCACAGCGACAGCGACGACAAGCCGTTGCCAAACTTGGCCAGCTGGGCTGACAAGTGGTATGAAACCACCTCTACAGACGGCAAGACGCACTTGGATATTCTGAATACCACCGACCATCTGAAACAAGCAGGTTTTGTGGGTGTCAACTTAGGGTGCCGACAAAGAGAAATAGGGCGATTGGCTTGGAACTGCCCTTCGGTATACATTCAAGAGACGGTGTTTTGCGCCACCACCTCACAACCAGCAGTGGCCTCTTGTTGACGACGAAATGCTGGATGGGATCAAAGAGGAAACTATTCCCACAAACAATACTGCGTACTACAATCTGTAAGTTAATCCCCCCCGTGATCGCTAGCTAGCGTTACAAGTTCTTATGTTCGGCATAGTTATGTCTGGACCGCGCGGAAGCCGAGCGATGCTACGCCCGACCTAGTGCTCACCAGTTGCAAGTAGCAGTAGGGGCGAAGTAAGAAAGGGCTGTAATGTCCGGTTGACGAAGGGTATAAAATGGCCTCTCCGATCAACGAGATTGGGAAGATCAAATGAAAATGCAACAGCTACCTGTGTTGCACGTGCGCCAGGTGCCAGGGATGTTTGGAATCCTGTGCATCTACTGATGAAGAGGGGTACCCACTGTTGGAACCAAAATTCGCTGGTGCAGGAGGGTCGACCTCTGGTGTGCGAACGACTCCAAGCACTGCCACTTGTCCTCTTGCAGTGGAAATCTCAGGTCATGGTGAACGCCGAAATTACAGACACTGCCCTTGGCCCAACAAAGAGAGCTTATGCAGCCAGGCTTGGTTGGCCTTCTCACCTCCCCAAAAGCCCCGTCGCACTTGCGCGATTTCCACCCTCTTCGGAAGGCCATCGGGTGTTCAACCAGGTTGGATTGTGGAAAATAAAAGCAAAATGCGTCGGCGTTGTGTCTAGACTGGTCGCCGTATTTGGTCAGCGCATCTCTCAGCCAAAATTGGCGATGGTGACTGTGCGCGTAGATAGTTTGTACTGTAGGCTACAAGATTCATGACGCTATGCGCCAGAGGTGCGGCTGGCGTCTTCTCGGCTAATTCTTGATCTGAAGAGCATTTCCAGGTGGGGCAGCCAACGGCTATTATCCCCAAAGTCACCGGTACGTACCTGGTGGTGCTGCATCGGTTGTGTTCATCCGATGAGCGGCCCCCTGGTCAAAGATGTACGGAGAAGGGGGAGGGTGTGCTCATAAGAAGCGTGCACCTTTGTGGGCCACCTGCAGAAGTCTGATCTGCCAAGACAAACAAGGTGTGACCCCCATGTCCGAATTTGAAGGTAATCTGGACCACCCCAGACCGCTTTGACCTCTTAATTTGGGCCAATCACGTCACGCTTCATCGACGACACATCTTTCCAACAGCAGACATTCACCAATTCGGACATTAAGCTGGATAAGACAGAGCTATTGTGGCAGGTAAAACCCACATTACGCCCGCTTGCCGCGCCAATGGTGGCCAGGAAGCGACTGCAAAACGTTGGGGCTAATCACTTGCTCCTGCCATCCTTTCCGACCATCATGTCTATTGTTAGGAGCCACACACGTTGAGCCTGTCGTTTGACGTGAACCAATCGCGGAATGTCCGGGATCCCCTACTTCGGCTGTATGAGGGACTTGACCAGCTGAAGATGTGGAATGCCACAGCTAAACGAGGCGTAAGCACCCCATTCAACAAGACAGATATGGAAGCCGAGAGTAGCCAGAAAATCCGGGTTTTACCAAAAGAATATTTCGCCAGTTGACCATCAGTCCCGGAAGGAAAGCGAACATATATGTTCTCTGGTTTCCCGTTGCGTCAAAATAGCAACACCGTCAGCTCATCTCATTGAAATTGTTGTCCTAAGGTCTCCGACAGAACACTTGCAGCCAATCGCTTCTGCACTATGGACAAGTACCCCTGCATCAACAGACAAAAGCATGGTGTGGATTGCCCTGAGTGGCACTACATTTTTGGAGCCAGATGCGTAGATTGTGTGACGGTGAGCAGCCCCTGGAGGAGGAAAGACTCTCGTTAACCCTAGGTAGGATAACCGGTGAACTCAGCTAAGGTTACGTGTTGGACGCCAAGAGGGAAAGCAATATTATTGGACATACGATGGGAATTATGGGTCCGACAGATGTTGAAATTTGGTAGCCTTATGAAACATCATAATTAAACAAGCTTGCGATGGTTATGCGCTGTGAAACTTGAAGCATAAGGGCCTCGTGATTTACGGGTGCATAGGTAGCCTGCGGTTGCCTGGCCAAGGCGAACCAGAAAATTGCCTTAGCCACCCCAGTTCCGGGGCACAAAAGGCACACCGACACGCTGTTTTCAGATTCTCTGGTTGTTCCGTACCTCTGCCTCTTCATCGGAATCTTCAAAAGGTGAGCTTGCAACGCCCAGGTTCGAACCGCTATCCAAAAAGAAACGGGAGAACTCGCAACTGACAGCTCATAATGACGCATTTCTTCTGTTGAGCTCCAAAATGATACCTGATCAAGCGGAGCAATCGCCTGCAGCGCTGGCGCCGCTAGGGTGAGTTGAGGTGGCAGCCCTGACAGAGCGCAGTAAGTTTTCTGGCAATTGCACAGAGTTAACACATGCCCAGCCGGGGAAACAATTCAACAAAATCTACCTCCCGATTGCAATCAACGACATTGACCACAGACCCACGAACAACTTCGAGACGAGACACTCTGACAACCCACCCAGCTCCGCCTCCGCGGACTTCATACTCTTTAACAAGTTGCCTGGGGTCAGTTGGCTACGTTCGACCATTCGCTCGCGCCTAGGATGCTTGGAGATACTGCCTGCTTCCTCTTCTCGCCCGCCGCAGCCCGCATGAACCCCTCATTCGTCGCCATTCGGGACTCCCCCGAGATTTCTGACCGATTCCATACCCATGTGCAGCGGCCCACGCTTTGTTCTGCCGTCGCAACATATTCCAGTTCGGGAACGAAGACGTTCCGAGACGACTCAAATCCACCGGTTAGGTTCTAGTAAATCTCTCTTGTGTCTGTGTTCCCATAGCACGAGATGATGGGGGCATGTGGTCGGACATGGCCGTCAGGGATGTGAAGGGGGAGGGGGCGTGGGCGTGACGAGCATGGGGGCAGTTGCAGCACGGATTGACCTCGAATATGCTTATGCCTCTCTACGAGAAGGACAAAAACATTGTGTCGTGATGGCCATATAGCCCACAGTAACCATCTGGTAACTGTGGGTCCACTTTTATCACCACACATTGCTTTTTCAGTCGCGAAATCGCGGGGGCGAATTGTCAGAAACATGTGTTCTGTTGATCGGTTCATTACGGTTTCCGTCTGGCGCCGTCAGAGTGTATGGAACCCCCCTGCGTAATATCTTGTCGACTTGTACTGACGAATACCCCGACGGTGGATACGCCGGTTGGTTTCTTTTGAAAATTGCAAATGTCTTATCTCAGCCAAGCCTCATGAGCCATCATGGGCTTCGAAGAGTTGTGTGACCCACACCAGCTTTTGCTCAAGCTGTGTGCCTGCATCTCGGCTGCAACTGCTTCTCCGCCTCTCTTGCATTTCATCCTTGTCAATCCTTACATATATGTCAGTAAAAGGTTCTCTTCCTGACTCTGAATTTACCTGTTTCACCAAATTTCCTCTCGCCAACTTTCGCCAAGGACAAACAATCTCCCTGCGAATTCAATTCAATCCCAAAGTCATGGACTCTCTACGATTTTCGTTGAAGGATTGTGTATTCAGAAGCCTTTTTTTTACAATTCAGTACCGGAACATCCTATTAAAACTTGAAATCATCAGACACTCTGACTTAGACCTTGAGACTCGCATGTAGGTTAGACTTCCAGATGAACGAATTGAAAATATTGACGATCGCTAGCGTCAGAAATGAAGAATGTGTCAAGGCGATCGAGAGATTATTGTACGATATGGAGGCGACGAAGATACGTTACCTATGGCTCCTGTACTTGTACTACATTTGGGCCTCTCTATTTCAGTTCTTCCGTATTCGCATTGGTCCACAGTTTCCCGATCACCATACCCGCCACCCCAAAGGCCTTGTCACTGGTGCTCAACATGTTAATCAACCTCATGGCAGGCATGACATAAGAATGCGAGTAAAATCTGTCTTCATTTTAGCTAGTACTAACAAGCGGCAGCCGAATCCAGTGCAAGTGTAATCCTCCCCGTTGCCGCTGCCGCCGAATCCGGAAGTTAGTGAGGTATAGAACAGGCACGAATGGCGGAGGTCGGCACATGTCTGAATATTAATCAAGTTAGGATATTTTGGACGGCCGAAGATCAATCATGCCAGCAGATAGTACTAGACACTTGTCGTCATTCTGTCAATCGAATTCAGAAGAAATTGCTGCAATTCTTCCGGCTTAAGTGCAACGAAGGTCCGTTCAATGGGAGGTTAATGTGACGTGGTGTTGTAGTGGCCCAATGTAGCTGCTCTGGCCACTCGCGACACTGCCTTCAACTGACTGACAACAGCTGACTGGGGCTGGACGACAGCTCTGGTACATCTCCACAGCGCAGCCACCGACCCACCTATGCACCGATTCATCAGTGTTCCTCCATCTCCAGCCTCTCAAACCCGTCGGAACACCAAGCGGCGTTTCGCAGCGATTGTCAACTGCTAGTCTCACCCAAGTGCTCGCTAGTAGCGACAACGTCCGACATAACTTTTCTCAAATGCATTGCTGTTAATAGAAACTTGAGCCGGACCGTTAATCTTGTGACCACTTCAGCAATTGATTCCTGGCGAACGTGATTGTTCGCACCGCTACATTACTTCTCGACGGGATTGAGATCGGCTGTTACTCATAGGCGTGTACACGAACCGCAGACAAAAAAAGGGTAACTATTCATCTGCCAGAAATTGAGATTCTCCTCCTATCTCCATCGCTGCAGCTGACAGAAAGCTTTCTCAGTATCGACGCGGATGGGATTCCCGCAGACCCTTGAACCCAGCACTTGCCGACCGAAGCCAACCGACGTACATTCGACCTGACCTCACGACACGCGATGATATTGCTGTTGCCCTTGCGTCGACACCATTTTGACACCGAAAACTCCGAGACATTCGATCGAACCTCCGAGCATTGCTGAAGCAAATGAATCAGAAGTCTTCAGTCTATGTCGACGTGGCCATCCTCAAATAAGATCGAGCCGCGAATGGCTTTACGGTTGCGATCCGGACGGTCGAGAACAAGAATGGGACATCGTACCCGAGAACAACATGCAGATGACAAAAGCAGTCGCGGACTGATTGATACACACCCCGAGCTCGCTTCATACCTAAAGCGACAAGAAAGATATGAAAACGGGATTGCCTTGAAATGAAGCAGTTTTCAAGTGGCATCTTTCCTCTGTTTCGTGGACGCCAAAAGAGACCGCAATGGTGCTTTGGGAAAATGAAATTTTACTCTGAATGGAACTCAGGTCAAGAACTTTTAAATTTCTGCGAACAACTGTGTCTGAGAAAGTGGATGTCATGTCTGCCTGGCTTGTTGAGCGCCAGCCTCCCGTGCTACAACAAGAGGCAGCATTGCGTTCCTAAGTCCACCTTGGCAGATGGAAATCGCGGTAGCTACTCCTCTCCCCTCACTTTGCAACCATTGTCCTTCTCGTCGTTCTCTCCAGTGGCCCCTATATCCTCATCGGGGGCAGTAGCGCAGAGAATGTTGCCTAATCTCATGGCGGCTTTCGTTTTTGGTCGTTCGGACGCAGAATCATTACCGTCATCGCGAACCTTTCTCTTGTTGGATGATTTTTTGCTTGCATCCTCCTGGTCGTTCTCTTTCACAGATCGCTTTCTCTTTCGATCAATCGCAGCCCCTCCCATACCACTGCTTTCTTGCTGCTTGGTTCCGACAGTTTGATGTGATGAATGGCCCGTTGGTGTTTTGCGTGGCCGGAGCACGCGATCACTCATGGGTGTTGACGGACATTTCCTGGCCCTGTTATGGTTAGTAGATTCCAAGTAGTCCTGAAAAGGGGCTTTTACATGATGGAACGCTTTCTACAGCGAAGTAAAAGGGTGGGTGAGGGTTGTGGGCGATGGTAATCAGGAATGAGTACGGCAAAAGGGATGGTTGCGTAAATGGATAGTGAAGAACGGTGGGTGCTGCGGCTGTCTTATACTTTGATACGCTCTTGCAAATCACCCCCTTAGAAGTACCCCAGCCACCAGATGAACCAATTGGGGTTAGGGGTCTTTGGGCAGTGGAGGTGGACTGATTGGCATCAAAAAATTCTTTCGCTGTTGGCGATGATCAAGCCCCTGACCTCACCACGATGCCGGTACCGATCAAGCCGCCTGTTGGCATAATCGAGTACAACATTCAATATGTTCACTGCGGTCAGTATACCCAGGCCATTGTTACTCGAAGTGACTATCAAACATACTACAAAGCCCAGGCTTTAAGAGCTCATAACCGAGCTTTCACAAGTCTCTGAGAGTACCGGCGAGTTCCGAGCTAGTTCCTGAATACTGACTTGGTGTAAAGAGATATATTTACGATGTGAATAAGCTTAAACTTAACAAAACTTACACACGTTAATATTCATAGTGTATTTATTTACCTATCGAATGAGGCTTAAGGAATTTCGTCCTTTTTGGCCGTGTTGCGAGAAGCTACTGTCGCTCTAGGCTTTGACCGTTTCGGCGATGCTACTTGTAGCTACACATGTTGGCTTCACCCTGGCAGACAGTGCTTCCGAAAAAGACATGCTTGTAATGATATATGGTTGAATATTTCCAATATTTGGGCTTGAATTCCAATGATTTCCCAGTTCATCTGCGTTGCAGTATTTTACTGTCCTTGGTCGCTGGTTTAGAAGACTAAACTCACACCTCAATATCACCTGTGAGGTTTAAATAGCGTAATATGCCTTTTAGCAAGTCTCGGGGAAAAGTTTCGAGCTCGCGGAACGTGTAAGACAACATCCAGTTGGGGGAATACACATGAAAGGCTTCATCTCGGAGCCCCGCACTACCGTGATGTGTCAGCGTATCAGATGATGCGTGCCCCTGTCTGGTAAGTGCCTGAATTCTTTGCATAAGGAGCTATCCGGAGACGCTTTAAACGTGCCATACGGCTTCTGCTCGTCTGTAACTCGGTTTCCATTGCGATTGCTTAGTCCTTGGGAAGAATTGAGACTCGCGACTTTGAGTGCTGTCACAAAGCGCTTCGCCGTGTAGAAAATCCATCTTGCTTTGGTAGTCCATCCACGGTCTTGGCCCACGTGCTGGCTTGTGGTACCAGGATCCTGCGCCATCTCTATATCTGGAAGCTCTCCATCTTGTGTTGTGATGGTCTGTAACCACACTTGGATTATCTTCCTGGCGCCGTTGCTACTCCGTATGCATTTAAGCAACGTAGCCTCAAGAGACACAACCTTGTGGAGTGCCCGGTTCAGTAATGTTACGTCAAGCCCTGGCTTCAATCGGACGAGCAGAGCGAGGCATATGATGCGAGCACAACTCCAAGCGAACTTGTTATTGGTCAATTGCCACGTTGACCTACGGCGGACTTGCTGCGTCTCGTCTCTCTCAGGACTTTGTTCGACACTACTACGAGTCAGTACAAGCAGGTTAGTCGTTAGAAAGCCATCGTACACTGCGTTGTCTCTCTTCCCCTTGTTTTCCTGCGCCGCCTTTGCTCTAAATGGAATGGCGTAACACCATGCCATGGCTGTAGCCATACAAACGAATAACGACAAAAGCGACTTTGGCAGAACTAGAGCCAGAGTTACTGCCGTTGACGGTAGCTTAACGGCACACACTTTCACAACAGTCGTTAGAGAATCAGCCTTCGTAATCAGTCGTCTCTCTCTTTGCTCTTTGTTAGACAGAGTATTAAACGCAAAGTCATCGAAAAGCGGTTGGATAAAGTTGACAAGATACTCCTGGGCATCGTCTATCGCCTGCAGCAGCACCGGTTTGGCCGTGACTGAGTATTCGCCTAGTGGCCAGGTGTCAAGCCATTGGTCCACCAAGAAGGGCATTACATTGAGGAAAACAAGGAGTATGGTCGCAAAGATGCCAAATATGAACATCCAAGGCGTCTGCTTAGTAAAATTGACTGTCTGAGTCATTTTCAGTATAGAGATAACGATGTCATTACTTGACGCAAAGGCAGAGTATGAGATGACTGAAACTCATGGCAAGACGGTTTATTTAAGCAGATTATGCCCAACCGTCAGGAATGAAATGAAGACAACCGAATGGCGGTTTTCCGAGTCGCCAGGTCTGGACCTCTCAGTGATGATTAGGAGGGTGTACGCCACAGCAGTATTGATTAGAATGACATGATGCCATGTTGTGCCATGTTGTTACACTAATGCAGCCAACAACGGTGATGGACACATGATGGTGGGGGCGTCCATAGTAGCGGATGCTTTGCCATTTTCAAAATCATGGAAACAAGTTTGGGCCGTGATGGCAGCTGCACTTGTTGGCGTATCAGGTGAACGGTTGGGAAAGTTCTTGGCGACCGTGAGCTAACTCTATATGCTGGGGGAGCATTCACAGACCTGTTCGCTTCCGTCGGCAGGCGCACTTTACCCGCTGTAGGCTGGAAGCAGGGTCTTTCCGGCCGATGTTGAGGTGCAGGCGCCAGCGCTGGATTGTGAACGGGATTGCGGACTGCATCTGATTCGAGGCAACGGTCGGCTTAGCCATCGTCGGGCGGTAGATGTTGGGATGAGGGCCATGTTTACTGCCGTTGTCTGATTCGCATGAATCGCATCGCGGCCAATCACAGCTCAGAAGCTACGCAGGGCAGCGCTGAAAGAAAAAGAAAATTATACGTTGTAGCAGCGCGGTGATTAATGGTCAGCGGCTTTTTCAGAAGCCAACGTTGCGGACGAATACGACTCCGCAATGTAGTGTGCAAGTAACTCGGAGAATTAGGATTCGTGACGCATCCATACCCCTCCACCTCTAGCTGCGGAGTGGACCTAGTCAATCCGTGGGCGTCCTGAATCACTGAGGAACCATCAACATCTGCATAGCCAGATGCTGGGTGAAGGGGCAGGCGCTAGCTGAGTTGTATAAGGGATGAACCGGCTCTCGTCAAGTCAGAGTCTGGATTGCCATGGGTGTCAGCGAGATTGCCTTGGATGGAACACGATGAGGGGAACAGAGTGAGGTGGGGGCGGGGTAGCAAACTGGACCACAACATCCCTGCCGCTAGAATCATGGCAGCATGTAATTACAGTGAGCAAAACATGGGGATCAGGCCGAGGGTTGGGGCATCTTGTCATAGGGCCCTCTTCAGTGGGCCTGTCGCTGCCCTTTGGCGGGCTGGACTCGGTCCCGTGGGTGCCCTGCTGCCTTGTCTTTCTCTCAAGGACGTTCGCAGCAATGCCCAAATGGTGGCAGTGACAACCGCTGGACGGGTTCGTCGTCTCGTGTAGGAAGCCCACAACTATGAAAGCAAAATATGGTGCTGCCGGGGCCTGGGCGCACAAGTCTGCCGCTACAAGCACTTGGTTATGGCTTGCTGTGAGGCAAGCGACGGTTGTCACCTGCTAGAGCTATCAGCCCGCCCTCTGCAAATATATCTGGGAGGGAGGATTCTGTCTGCTAGAACTACTGGTAATAAGGACATATGGGGAGGCCATGAGGTCACGATAGCAAATGACTTCAATTCGAATAACTGTCTAATAGTTGGAGAAGCAATTTAATCATCCGGGTGTCTCACTCTCTAACCTACGAATCCGAACTACTAAGGTCTACTCCTACGCGATGCCGTCCGTGATGTCTGTGTTGTCATCGCTAGCTCCGTTAATCTTACCAACGATGACCCAATCCGTCATATACATATCTTTTGCTGCCTCGGCGAACATCTTTTTGCTCTTGTCATAGACCAGCCCCATTTTTGAAGCTGCCAGACGATAGCCGAGCCACAAGCATTTGTTCGAACGCACCTTTGCCTTCTCAGGCTCGTCACACGCGCTTTGAGTCCCAAACCAGTCTTTGGGATAGTACTCGCTAACCCACAGCAACCCTCGCTGGTCAAGATCCTCGGGAAGTAGTGTATGATTCCGTGGGAAGTCATCCGACTCAATCTCGTTGAATGATTTGGTTCCTTCGGCGAGCTTGTTCAACCAATCAGCCAACAACATCCAAGGAATGTCGTTCACCAGATAGCCCATAGTTCGAGGAAACCGTGACATGTATAGGAGAAATACGAGTGTGACATGGATGTAGGGCATGGTAGAGAGATTGTCAGGACACTTTAGAACGATTTCGTGAGTCCGCTTTGCTAGACTGAGGGTGGTGAGAAACCTGTCTCCGGCCTTGGTCTTGGTACCGTTATCCTTGCCATTGTTCTTGATAGCTTGAACAAGTATGTTCGACTCGCTTCCAAATTCAAGGAGAGTGCAACATAAAATGATGGCAGTTAGATGCCCTTTTTCCTCCCAATTCGCCGTTCGGATGTGCCGATCGAGGCCGTCTAGAAATTTGCTAGCAAAACTAGCGTGCGAAAAACGAGACTTTTCCGAGAAGAGAGCCTCACAGGCGCGAACAAACTGAGAATCGACAGAGCAATGAAGAGAGGAGACTCTATCAAAAGATCCAGCCAGCCCATGTAACTCCTCCCAGACAGATATGTGAGGTTGGGGTACGCAAAGTGACTTCGCAGTATAGAAAGTGCGCCGCAGGCAGTCGCCAGCTTCGAGAAGCGCGAGATAATAGTAGAAGCGGCCAGTCGTAGGCGACTGACGGCAAGCCTCTAGGTGCCATTTTCGGCTTTCAGACCGCCAGTCTTCAGCAAGATGAAGGGAAGGGTCCGTGAATTCCCATCTTCGAAGGTTAGACGCCTTTAGAAACATGTATGGAAAAGGGCACACTTACAGAAAGCGTGCCAAATTCCCTAAGTACTCGTTCTAGTCTTCTTTGAACAATTCTGTTATTTCAGGCTTGTGTATTGCTTCCATCTCTTCGTACGCTGTGCGGAGATATTTAGACAACACGTCGCGTGACGCTAGTAGATAGTTCCGTAGGTGTTCAACAAAATTGTTGATTCCATTGAGCCACATCCTCGATGGTATGTCGTAGTTGGCTAGCATTTGGTGAACTAGCGATTCTGCTGACAGATGCTCTGACGACCTCAGGAAGGAAAAGCAAGAACGAAGGAATTCGACGTGTCGTTTTGCTAAATCTTCCCATTCCTCCTTTTTGAGCACTTTATTCGCCGTAGACTCGGTGCATCTCTCCTCTTTCGTGCAAATCTCTCTGTAAAGTTCTGGAAGGCGTTCCTCAGTTATCGAGTCAATAGATTGACTTACGTCCTCTCGAGGTCTTCTGTAATAGGCCAAGTTAGCTATTTCCTTAAAAAGAGAGACAAGACTTATACTGGAGCTGCGTTGTTTCCATTTGGAGATCAGGGTTACTGGCTCTGTCTTAATTGTCGTATGAATCCAAATGGAGGGACAGTCGCTAATAAGCACCGCAATCGTCGATGTTTATAGAAGGAGACGAGTGATATGTGCTGCAGGGACCTCGCATTACTCGCTTAGGTTATAAGGAAAAGCGTTGTTGCCTGCAAGCGTCCTCCCTTCATTTTGGCACAAGCGACGGGCGTTACAAGCAATGGCCTGCGCAGTTTCTTCTCCGCCGGGCGACGAGGGTGGGGGGGGGGTATGAGTATGGCGACCCGTAAGCCCCTGCAACTAAGCAAGGGAGGCCTTTTGCACGAATCTTGTCGCGGTCCGGTCTGGACCAGCCCCCCTGGTCGTCTTGGGCTCGAATTGCAGGGTTTTGCATACTCTCCAGATCGCACGATGGCGGATGTTGCACTATTGATAGGGGCCGATTGCTTGGACTGAGGCGAATCACATTGGAACAGTGGGCGGCACGAGGCATTCGTTGTTGCTCCGTAATTGGCCACCGTTCTGTTCCCGTATCCCTCCTGGAGGCGACAAGCCGTCCAACTCCGGTCCTGCCTTTGTCTCATTAGAGGGCCCAGCTTGCTCAGGAAGCAACAAAAGGCGATGGCGGTAGATGTGGCAGCCATAACGGCTCTAATGGATGGCCAGATGAAGATTACAGAGCGACGTATGGGACTGGCTACTGGCAGACGAAACTGATTTGCACCTGTCACCTAGGCAGCCTGCAATCATAGTAGTCAAAGTGTCTAGACATAGCTTAATGATTTTGTAAATAATCTCGACACTTATCCTGATACCTCACTCTCCAGCTAACGATTCAAAGCTTCTAAGGTCTGCTGCCATGTGTATGTCATCCCATAGCGTTCATGTTACGATTGCTGACACTGGGGTTCCTATCAAAGTTGATCCAGCCCATGATATCTGTCTTCGGTGCCTTATCGTAAAGAAGGACTGTTTTGTCTCAAATGAGCAATGAGACCCGTTCCGGGTACTATTCTCGATTACACTATCCTCTCACAGGACCCAGAGCGCCACTAGGTATCCAATAGAAGAGGTAAGCAATAATAACGTAGAGAAGGAGCAACACGAGGCCTTCCAGATAGTTTGATTTCCCGTCCTGTATAGTGTACGTAATCAGGAGGGTAGATAATCCATATACGATCGCTATTGGGGCATTGAGGTCAAGTGTCATGGGCTGGCTAAGGACAGGCGCGAGGAGCACCAGCAAGGGCATGACGCACAATCCAATTTGGATGCTGGATCCGGTAGCGGTGTCCATGGCAAGTCCCATCTTGTTTTTGATCGCCATAACTACTGCTGTGCCGTGCTCTGCTGCATTCCCAACAATTGGAAGGAGAATCAGACCGACAAATGGCTTGTTGAGGCGAGCGCTCTCACCAAGATTGTCAATGTCTTTGATGATATACTCGGCGCAAACGGTGACCAAAATGGCGGTAATGGAGAGGATGGCGCCGGCAGCAACAGGGCCCAATTTGGCCGGCTCATCTTTGTCAGCCTGCGGAGTTTCCGATTCGAAGAGATTGGGATGGGTGCGGAGCTGGAAAAGTATAAACGCAACGTAGATTATTAGGAGACATATAGCGATGACCCGAGACAACTGTAATAGGGCCAGCTCCCTCTTCGCAGGCTCAATATCAACAAGTGCCCAGCGGAGCTGTCCTGTAGTGTTAGCCAAGGAGCCTGTTTCCTGTGCACAAGCCAGTGAACGCTCACCATGGTAGGTAAATTGAACATTAGTGCTGAGAGTGCCAACAAAGTGCAAGTGGTTTGGGCGGCAGCCTGGGTGAAACTCTGCTCAATCCCCCTACCCGTGGCCCTATCCCGCATGTTGAAAATGCCACCAAAGAAGAAGGACATGCCCGTTACAAGGAGATTGTTGGAGATGATTGAGCCGACCATGGAACAAGTTACAAGATCGACCTGGCCATTTATCAAGGAGACAATGCCGATGATCAGTTCGGGGGCGTTGCCGCAGGTAGCGTTAAGTAACCCCCCGATGGTATCGCCTTTTGTCTTTGAGATTTCTTCGGTCGCAAACGACATGACGGCGGAGAGAGGAATAATAGCGAAGAAGTTGATAAAAAAAACGGCGCTTGGATTCCAATTTAACAGCCCGGCAATAATACCAACAGGCACCATTGGAAGAAGCAGGTTGGTCCAATCTGTTGAGAGTTAGCAATCTGAGCACGGCAGCGGTACGAATTGATTCGGCACACAACTTACTGCATCGAAGAGTGATATTGACAACATGCCAAGCATTCGAAAGCATCATGCTGGATACCGAAACAGACCTTGGATCAGCTAGGGGGTCTTGAGCCATGGTGCTGCCGTTGCCACAATTTTCAGTCTGCGGGAGGAGAGGGGAGGCCTCAATACCGGTTTGTTCGATCGGCATCTTGTTAGCTTTAAAGAGGACGATAACGTGTTTTGGTTTGAGAATGCAAGGTTAAGAATCATAGGAACTAATCATGGATGCAAAAAGTAAACAGAAGTATCGGCGGACAGGCCAAGCTTTATATTGTTGTATGTGTCGGGCACTGCCTGCGCAGCCTCACTGTAGCCATTCAGTGAATCTAACCAGCTGCCAAGGGCTGAAACCCCCAGTCCTGCACCAGACCAACCGTCATGCCCTCAACAGCCTTGTGGCTATGCGTCGCCCATACCCTATCGACTCGCATGCTCATCACTCTGGGCTAGATCAATCATGAATCCTTGTACTTGTCGGCCGTCGGACAGGGTCGTAGAGACCTCAATGCTGGTGTGCGGATAGGCAGGCTAGCTTGCGATGACTGGTGTTGTTCGAGCTGGTTGGCGACCCTACCTGTGGCCACATAGTCATCGCCAAGTTCCACCCCCTGTGCAGTAGCGCACAGAGTGACCGCCTGCAAGCGACCGCCTGCAGTACATCTTAACAAAAAAGGCCCCCGACTTCCTTGCAGCCCGCCCCTTGCTAACTGCCGTCGACGTTTCTCGCGAGATCGTCATCGAGCTCCCGCAGAGCCTTGCGAGCGTCGTGCTAGTTGCCGACCTGCCGGAATTGGATACCGATCTGGCGTAAAGGAGCGTCCATTCTATCAAGCTTCTTGGTCATGGAATGCCCAAAGCCTTCGGCGTGAGACGTTCTTCACCACCTAGCACGCCATGGAGGCTGGTAGTCGGTAAAGCTGATCCCTACACGCTGGAAGAAACTCGCCATACCTAGCCCTCTGGTTTAGGAGCTGTGGTTTAGAAGGTGTGTAATGGGAGGCATACGATAGTTTTGGTGGTGATAATGCGTGGAATCCTGTCGCGCTTGATGGCCCAGTTGATTGTCGTTATAGGGCAAGCCATCATACACAGGACTGCTTGCTATTGAAGAGTCGGCGTCGCCAAGGCCAGGAAATTGTCCTGGTTGCGTGACAGTGTAGCTCGCAAGACTTGCAGGAGCGATCGCGAAATTGGATATATCGTCTTCGTCGTTGACGCGGTCGTGGTACGCGCTGTGCAGATGGGGCAGATCGCCATATTCGGGACATGTCCCACTCGATAGGAGGTTCATAGTGCGGTGCTGTTTGGCGGGGTATGACGAAGGCGCGGTCCTGGACTTCGAAACACGGCTGAGGTTGCTGGCTCTTCTACCTTTGCCGCGGCCCTTTATGCCTTTGTTGCTGTTCTTGTAAAGGTTGGCAAAGTGCTCGTACATCTCGCGGTCTTCGTCGGAAAGGCTGTCGATATTGGATAGGGATATAATCCAGTCGGTAAGCTCTATCAGAGTCTTCTCGTGGTATTTGTTCTGATGGTTCTGTGGGTGTGTTAGAGAAGCCTAGCGATGAATTGAAGACCCGAACCTTTAGATTCCCCCTTTGGGTGAACCTCTTGTTGCACTTGTCTAGCTTGTAGATAAACGGCTGCGCGTTGGTGTGAGTAGCCTGGTGCGCTTGGAGGTTACCGCGCTGCGGAAACCCCTTGCTACACTTTTCGCATCGGAATGGCTTGTCCCCCGCATGGCGGCGCATGTGAGTCTGATGGTCAGCTAGAGCCTGTCAAGATCTCCCTAGTGATGCTTACCTTTAGATTGCCGGGTTGCGAGAACGTGCGTCCACATTCAGGCCATTTGCATGCCTGTGATACCTAAGATTTACATTTCAGAGGGAAACAGAAGGGAAGGACTTACATATGGCTTGCCTCCCGTGTGGGCGCGCTTGTGGGTATCTAGGTGGGTGCTCTGGTAGAAAGTCTTGCCACAAGCTTCGACGTCACAAATATATTTCTTCCGCTTTCGTGCTATGGCTGGCTCATGGTGGCATCGCATCTGCTGAAGCTCCCATCCGCCCGAATTGGTCATCACGACGAAGTCAGGACGCTCTGGTTAGGATGACGCACGGATTCTCGTTACATCAGCCACGTGGGGGCGTTGCTGGAAGGCACAGAACCGGATGACACTCAGGTCTCGCCCGCACCATAAAACGACAGATCGCAACCAGCGCGGAAAGAAATGCTGGGCTGGATGCTGGTTCATTGTGCAGATATTTCTCCGGCACCGTGCAGACGTCGATACACGAGGCGGAGCATATGGCAATGCTCTTCAGGCTGCATGCTCAAGAGGCCACTACCATATCGCGAAGACTCTCCTCAACGCAGGCGCGGATGTTAACAGAGCAGGCGGCTTCTATTATAACGCTCTCAATAGCGCGTGTTTCATAGGCAGTGAAGAGACTGTGAGGCTGCTTCTTCAGCATGGTGCGCTAGTAAACGCACAGGATGATAGATATGGGAACGCGCTCCAGGCAGCTTCTTCAAGAGGGCAGCATGGTATTATAAAAATTCTCTTGCAACATGGCGCAAATGCTAACGCAAAAGGCGGTCATTATGGCAACGCCCTTCGAGCTGCAATCTCGGAAGGCCACACAGCAATCGTGTGGACGCTCCTTAGACATGGAGCAGATGTCAACGCAAAAGGCGGTCATTGTGGTAACGCTCTTCAGACCGCATCCTCAAAAGGTCTTGTAATGATCGTATGGATGCTGCTCCACTATGGCGCAGACGTCAACACACGAGGCGGGTATTATGGCAACGCTCTTCAGGCTGCAAGCTCAGAAGGCCACGCAACAATGGTGTGGACGCTTCTTCGCTTTGGAGCGAAAGTCAACGAGCCACGCGGTCATTATGGCAACGCTCTTCAAGCCGCATCTTCGAAAGGTCTTGTGATGATCGTACGGATGCTTCTCCACGACGGTGCGGACGTTAACATACGAGGCGGTCCTTATGGTAACTCCCTTCGAGCCGCAATTTCGGAACGGCACACAGCAGTTGCATGGATCCTTCGCCTCAATGGCGCAGCTGTCAACGCTTAATGCTGACCATTCCTCGGCGGTAACTGAGGCTGTCACATAATTGTTCTCTGTAGAAGATAGACATTATGCAACCTCTTGAACCTCTCCTCTCGGTGTGCTAGGTTAAATGCTGCGCGATACAACCAAAAAGCGTAATTTTGATCCTCTGTAGCTGCTTTGAACTTTTGTTTGCCCCTCCAGCGCCATTGGAGCAGATCAGTCATAACGCCTCACCGGTAATGTTAGACAGAGTGTGACGACGGCAAGGTCGGCCAGAATGTTGTTAGTCCATAGGCCGTCGCTAGAATCTGCATGTCGATGTTGGCTTTGACGTCCGTTGGTGGCTCCATTCAACTGGCTCGGTTTGATAGTGGTTTCAGGAGCAATGTAGGCACGATGGAACAGTGAGGTCGCTAATGGGAGCGAGATGCTTCGTCAGCCCAGCCGCATTCGGGTAAAGCCACAATCGCGGGGTAGATGCACGCCACCCCTACTACTAAACTTTGCTGGAATTGTCACGAAGGTCGAGTAACGTATTGCTGAAAAGTGACTGCGACCATGCTAAAAGGCCATTTGAATTAAGAGGCCGCTATTGCAATGGCTTTTGTATCTAAAAAAAACCACAAAGTAGGACTATAAGAATGCGAAAGTGATAAAAGTGTTCGCAAATCATACAAAAGGAAATTAATCACTGTTGGTGAGATCTATGAATACGCTGGCCTTCGTGCCTGTAGAGTCGGGGCCCTGCCCTTTTATGCTTTCTGATGCCCGCCGTTTGTATGTTTCCCTTGCTTCTATGTGCAAACTTCGAACAACCAATATCCTTGGGTAAGTGAAGTCACCAGCAACAGGAAAGGGTTCCTCAATCCGCACCCAGCCGTGAAATGGCAGAACGGGATATGTTTCGACAGGACCAGTAAGCTCGAAGAAAGGCAAGCTTGTCATCGACTTGTAAAACTGAAGTAGGTCGTCTGAAGTGAGAGGTTGAGCCGGGCCAACCACCGTGATCTCAATATCATCCACTTTCGGAAAGCTCGTGAGGCTCATTAGCGTTAGAGTCTGGTGCGGAGGTTCGGGTTTCATTTCGATCCGCAGTTCGATGACTTTCAGATTCGGTAAGTTCATTCGTTCGAAACTGACCAGCTGTTCATTACAGAGGTGGAGACTTAGGTGTTCCACAATAGCGGCGCATGCCATATTCTCGCAGACTGGAACTTCGCTGTCCGACCGTCGATGCAAAGCTTACTGAATTTTGGGTAGCCCACCACGAAATCCAACAGACTGGACGGCCATGCCGACCCACGCCAGTAGATTTCAAGGGAGACAAGGTGTTCTGGGTAAGCGATCCAGGTGGATTCAGGAGTTTGACTAGAAACCTCAGAGTGAACCTCAAAGTAAAAATGTGTTAATTTAGAACACTTTTTGAGAGTCGCTTGAAAGACCTTGAGGGGACACTGAGATGATTCGAGGATTATCGCGACGTGCGTCCAACTGCCGGCGTCGGGGTGGTCCAGCAGCGGACCTGGGTCCGTGCCCTTGAACACGATGATGTTGACATCCTTCAAGCAGCGTTCATGTGATCGATTCCGTAACCTCCAAAGGCTTATTTAGATTAAGAGAAGCTTGAACTAGATGTTCATCAGCGATAACCTTTAAAGGCTGCAGCTTATCAAGAGATGTGAAGTCAAAAAACATGGCGTTGAAACAAAAGGCAGCAGTGGCCGTAAATTTACGGAGTTGATGAAGCTACCGCACAAGGGCTACCCGAATTTTATAGACCAAGGCTTCATTCGCAGCGAGAATCACGAGCCATGCGAGCCGACAAAACAGAAGCCCGGAAGGCCATCCGCGATTCAAGGAACATATGGCGAATCGCTCCAAGACTACAGCTTGTTAGCAGGACCTAGTTTAGCAACCCACTTGACTTATGCGCTGTGTGGATGAGCTGTGCCCTCAAGTCCTCAATATGTTGTCCATTGTGCTCAGCTTGCCAGTGGAGCGCAGTGGAGCGCTGGTGTCGCTTTTCTTCTCCTCACGCAAAATTAACCCTGCTAGACGACAAGGGTACCCTAAGAGTCATCAACGTCTAGCACCAACAGATCAAAGCCAAACTAGTCGATCGTGGAGGAACGACAGAGGACTTAACGCATCGGACAGGAGTCTGAAAAGGGAAGGCTGCATGAACAGCCTCGCCATGCGCCTAACCCTACTGGCGTTATAACAAGGGGGTTTGAAATGTTCTCCGGAAAGAATGATCCTTGTTCTCATGCGCTCCTTAACACCCCTCTTGTGACCTTGCAGACCGGAAAATCCTTCACCAACCGAAGGTAACGGTGTTCGCCGATTGCCAAGCTGATGACGAGAGCATAGATAGCAGCCGACAGATGAGATCTTGTTTGAGCGGGGCAGCTTGGAATTACCGGGTATGCCGCGATTGGACAGCCGCGGCGAGAAGCACCTAGTTGATGGTCTTGAGCTGGAGCGATCTCACCCTACTAAATACACGCCATATCCTTTAACAGCCAAGCTGGCGCCTGGCAAGAGCGTTTTGAGGGTTAGTGCTGCCCTCTCTCGAGCTCTAAACCGAGGCTGGTCGTTGCTCGAAGATGCCTGCCGCGAGCTGACATCCCGCCACTCGTCTTCCAAATCGTTTCTGACCGATGTGGTGTGCAGTTTTCCAAGCACCCTTGGCTGTAATTTCAACTGACGCAAGGAACCGGAGATCGGACCGCTTGGTCCAGTCAAGTCATCGTTCACGAGCATATCGGACCGGCCTAACCCAAAACAAACCTGGTAAAAGGTGGAGCAGTCAATAAATCTGTGCGATTTTGATGGGAAGCAGCGATGAAAATAGACTAGTAGCGCGCTTGGAAAGCCAGCGTGGTGGTTCTTTTGTGATTGGTATTTGCTCTTGTCAATAATTACCGGGCAGTGTGCTCCTTTCAAGTCATAGATAGTACGGCTATGATTAGCAACCGCTCACTTTCCCTGCGTCCTTCAAATCAAGTTCCCAACTCACTTTGAACTTCAACTCCCACAACATGGCCGAAAATAACGAGTCATCTACTTTTACTAATAAGGAGATGGCAGACCTTCTAGGGAAATCTGCGGACATTTCTAAGTTCGCAGGTGACGTATCTGTGACTGTGACAGATTCCCAATTTGAGATATTCCGTAAGACCGCTGCGCTATTCGATGAGGAGCTCTCACTAACACGCACCAGGATTCATGAACTACTTGTCAGAGGAGCAAGTGAAGAGTTTGAAGGAAAAGTACCCTGGGAAGGATGGCGAGTACTCTATACCGTTAGACAGCTCTTGGCGTTAGAGTCATCATGGTAGAGAGAGTTGAAGGTTGCACTTAGTGCCGCTTGAAATGAGAATTACTGGGACTATGGGCTTTTGGTGCACTATGCCTTTATTACCTTAGCTTACCCCGATGAGCATTATGGGTATAAGGGAGACCAGGAAGCTGTTAATTGTGACTTGACACTGTCAGCATTGCCTAATTCTAACGGCCTCTTGCTATGACTGCCACATAAAACCTCCCGTGCCGCCTTTTTCAATCAAATTGACGGCGCCCACGGTACTAGTGGAACTCAGGTCACTGATTTCTCATTTCCTAGATAAGAACTTTTGAAAACTATGGGACGAAAAGGTGGCCGTTCTGTTCTGTCTGGCTTGTTGAACCGCCAGCCGCCCGTGCTACAACGATAGGCAACGTTACGTCCCTTCGCATAACCTGGCTACTCCCCGTCTTTCCCTTTGTCACCATTGTCCTTCATGTCATTCTCTGAGGCGGTCTCTGCCGTTGCATCGGTGGCATTGTTGCAGACAATGCTGTCTCCTTTCCCATCAAGCCGTGTTTTCTTTACTGATCGTCTGTAATCGTTGGAGGAGCTGCCAGCTTCTCCATTGCATGGTTTACCATCGTCCGAGGACTGCTTCCTCTTGGTAGCGATACCCTTTGCTACAAATTGGTCTCCATCTCCATCTTGTGGCTTTCTTTTTCGTGAGGACCTACGTAAAGTCCCTGTATTTATCCCTCCCTTCTGATTTTCTCTTTTTCGGGCCGGAGCTGGTTTACGCGGTGGGTTGCCTCCTGTGCTTGCCATCGCTGTTTGGCGAATCCTAGGGCCGCTATTGGTCGTGATGGTTGTTGACGAAGGTGGTTTACTCCTGTATTATGGTGAGTATGTTCTCAATATTCTTGATAAAAGAGCATTTACATGATAAGACGCTTTCTGCGGCGATGCAATAGCAGTCGGGAGGTGTTGACAGTAGCAATTAGAGATGAAGATGGGTAGCGAGGATGATCGAAAAACCAGCTGGTGAAGGACGGAAGTTGCAAAAGGAACTCGTTTTATACTTGTTATTCTCCTGCGAATCACTTTCTCAAAGTACCCCACAGCCATCATGTATCAGTTTCAGGCTGCACTTGTAATAAGTGATTGGTCCCTGCCATGCATCTGAGGTATGCGTTGCTCCTTATCAGTAAAACCGCGACGCGCGCGCTTCATGCAGCTAGCGCAGAAAGAAAACATGGACTTAAGGTAGCATCGTCAATGCGGCGCACAGCTCATGAGCCAGGTGGTACAAAGTAATTGCTTTTATTATGCTCTGTCTCTAATATTCTATGTATAACTCTGGATAACTAGATCTTTCAGTTACATATTCCACCGTCCTGCACCGATATACATGCCCGTCGGAATTCTTGATAAGGACATCACCCTTGATTTTAAGGGAAAAGAGGCCTTTCCTCGAGTTTAATCGAAATAGGTCGTCTGAAGCGAGGGGTTGAGCCGGGCCGTCAACCGTGATCTCAACTTCGTCTAGTTGTGGAAAGCTTTCAAGGCGTTTAAGATTTAGACTTTGATGCTCGATTGTGGGATCTATGCGAATTCGGAGCAGGAGCATTTTCAGATTCAGGAACTCCTTTAGACCGGGATTTTCAAGCCCGTTGTTGTTGAGGACGAGTCCGAGATACTCCACTGTGGAGATGCATGCCATAGCCTGGAAGTTTTCTAGTGGATGGTCGATTGAAAGGCAGGAGAATCTCGGATAGCATAGCACGAAATTCGACAGACTTGATGGAAATAGGGACGAAGTCCAGCGGATTTCGAGAACCTCAAGAGCTTTGGGATGCTTGATGTCTATGGACTGAAAAAGTCCCAGCTCGCCAGTAACCTCAAAATGAAACTCTTTTAAGCTGGAACACTTTTCCAGAGTAAGTTGGAAATCTTCGAGGGGAGACTGGGGCGATTCGAGGATGAGCACGACGCGCTCCCAACTGCCCGCGTTGTGGTGATTCAGAAGAGGACGTAGGTTCGCGCCCTTGAACGCGACGATGTCAACATTGCGCAGGGGAAATTGAAATAAATCATCTCCGAAATCGTCATCCGTGATCCAAACTTGAAGTGATTTGACATTCTCATAGCTAGATTTGGTTTGGTTTCCTGGGGCCCTCAAGGCTTTGAAAGACACGAAGTCTGGAAGAAAGGCGGCATGACATAGCATGGCGCTAATAGAAAAAGAAAGGCGACGAGTGTTGCAATTTCAACCAACCAGCCGATGAAGTCACGGCTCCCCAGCGACTAAATACTCCCAGATCTGGGCTTTATTCGCAATTTTTGCTGCGGAGGCCCGGAAGGCTATCCGCGATTCAAGGATCCCATGGCGAATCGCTCGCCCGGTCAACCCTGTAGTCAAATTTGGCCCCAAGTCATGAGCCCCGTATTCTAGTTCCCCGTTGTATACCTAGTCACTGCGATGCTGGACGAGCGTGGTCCTCTTGTATGAAGAGATGTGGTTCTGACAGGCATCGCTTGAATGGAGGACTCCACAGAACGAAGCTAGGCAATCGCGGGGCAACTGCAAACGCCTCCGGTGTTGTTAGGAGACTTACATGATTGGTTAATCTTGAGGCACGTACCACTATCAGTGCGTTTTTGGTTTACACGCCATTCTGCGAAAGCATGGTGGGGTATACTTAAGGGTACATTGAGCCCAGGACAATCCACAATATACATGCGTTTGGTGTCCATAGCGGGCAATCTGAGCAGCACGCAAGGACATGCAACCCTTGCCAGAGATGCCACTTAAGGGTCTGGGGCCGACATCAGACGATTTGGGCCTCGGGCTGGGCCAGCACGAATACTGACAACTATATGCGAAGGCATCTGTGGGCATCCTAGGCATTTTGCAGAGCTTACAAGTCCCTATTTCTCCGTTGGTCTGTGGCTGGCATTGAGCGACGTTTCCCTGTCAGTGACCGGCCCTTTCCTTGACTCAGTCCAACGCGCCATCTCAGCGGCTTATTCTGCCGATTTGGAGAACCTGGGTAGGAGTGCGTATGACCGCTCCGCTTTCACAATCAGAACGTAGCTCGAAATTATCCTTGGTTTAAACCACGCGTCGTGGGTTTCTCCCTAGAAAATACAAAAGTGGCTATTACTTAATATTGAGATCAAACACGCAGATATTCTCTACAGCCTTCACCCTCATTCACCCGCCCTACCTAGCGCTGGTCTTTATAATGTATGCCGCCATCATCAAGAAGTTCACCTGCGTCATGTTAGTAACTGTTCTATAAAGTTAACTTCCCCTTATGGTACCTTCAGTCGGGGACGGAGTTTGCTCATTCTGATCTGAAGTCTGACAAGCCCCCCTGGAACCGATGTTGAGACCATCGTCTGATACGGTATCGAAAGATTGTTCTCTGTCCTCGATCACAGTAAAGGGACTAGCCTTAACTCCGTCGCCCTTTTGGTGAGTTTGGAGTCCGTTTTCAACATCTTCAAGCCTCTGTATCAGAGCTTGGAGTTTCTGCTCTAGCAGTTGGTGATCTTGTTTTAGCTGGTGAACGTCTTTCGTCACGAAAAATTCGAGAGCAAGCCACAAAGTACAACACGTCAATGACAACACCATCGCCACCACCGCGGTTGAGTTACGGGCTATCACGCGAGCACAACGACCGCGCCCAAACAAACATCAACACCACAGCCACCGATAGGTTATGGGTCGCCTATCACCCCCGACAAAGTTTGCAACGTCCCGCGACAACAACGACGACGAGCCCGACAGAACGGTATCACCTCCTGCATAGAGAAAGCACCAGACACCAGGCATGCTACGATCGATGCCACAAAATACTACAGTTTACAGACAGATTGGTCCCCTGTCGCCCCCTCTGCGAAGAAGGATTGTCGCCCCTTCAACGTATGATAATGTCTGCGGAATCTGTGTACGAGCTCTCATACTCAGTAATCGGACGAGTCGAAGCGGTTGGAGCATTGTGTTTTGCGGATCGAGTCCGACTCCAGGCGGTGGAAGGACGTGGTGGTCGAAAGATGGAAACATAGAGCCACATAGGAACCCAGCATGAGGCAACAAAAAGATTTACAGAGTCAACTCAGATATAGCACATACGAGTCTGAGAGGATGCGGACAAGACAAAGAGACGAAGCTGAGCGCTGGGGGGAGACTATAGGTATACAGAACCAGACATGGTGCCTAGCGCCAACAGAACCGAAGTAGGAGGACGCGAAAGAAGGATTCTAGAAGGCAACACAAAGCGAGAGAGCACGCAGGAGGACAACAATCTTTAACAGAGGGCATAAACACACAAGAATAGATAGCATAGTGGGGAGCTTGGGGACAGCTGGTCCTGATCCAACAACAGGGCGAAGTGGGGCGTCGCGGTTCATCGTCGACGCTTCGGCTGTCTGCCAAACCCCGCTTCCCGGGCATAGCTGCTGGCATAAGAGCGGCTTCATAACCGAGTAGGAATAAATCAATCAATCAATCATTAGAGCTATTACGGCAACCTGTTAGTCTGTTAGAGATTATTGTCTTCCTCTGCTAGAGATATTTAAGCCACGGGTCACTATCTGATACTTGCATACTAATGATTCTCATTTGTTTACGTTATTTTTATATAGGCGGGAATTCCGCTAAAACATGAATTTGTTATTCTGGATACTTGGTGAAAGATATGTGTCATGTCACGCAGCCAATTTGCCCACCAATGTATCCAGAAGAGTCTGTTTAGAAGTAGATGGGTTGATTGTGTAACCGTCTATTCGGTAATTACCGATTTAAAGGTTTTCACGCATGAAATGACAACCCCATTAGTTTTGTATGGGAAATAATAGCCTAGTGCATGGGTTGAACGCATGCACCCGACTATTGTTTCCTATATAAAACTAACGGGGTAGGCACCTTATTCATGTTGTCATGTAAACCGGCGATCTCCGAAGTAGTGGTCTCCGATTCTATGGTTATATAATTGCCCAGTTTAGCAGCAGGGGCAGGAGAAATAGATTCAGCCTTCCCTCGAATGTTTTTAGGTTCCAGGCGCACCGATGTCACCGGAGGCAGCGTGATCGGGTGCCGGCGGTTCGCGTAGTGATCAGATCCGTACCAAGGCTTCATTAAACTCAGTTGATGTGAATGGTGGAGAGCTTTGAAATAAGTGCACACGCTACGCATGTCAAGTTTTGCGTTGCTTTTGTTCGTTTTGAAAAGCGAGGACGTTACGGATATATCAATTGAAGACGGACAAGATGAAGGGGGCGTTGTTCCATCGCTGGTACTTATGTACCGATAGTCGCGCCTTCGTGTCCACCTATCCCTGAATCATTAGGGCGAGCGGTCACAGATTTACCAAACCGTCGCTATGTGCCGTGGCAGAATGAATTCAACTCTGTCACCCTACTCCGCGCCCTACTAATTAAAAAAGGCGAGCGAATCGGGTTATCAAATGATGAGCATTATGTTATTATTGGAGAAAATTGGATTTAAAACTGTACTTGTTGCCAACTAACCTTGATCGACATTACACTCAGTCCGGGGTGGTTGACTTCTCTTTCAACTCGCCTCACTGGCAGTACGCTCCAACCTATGCCTGCTTCGCGTTCAATTGATTTATTCTGCTTACTCTAGCTCCAAAGCTCACTTTTTGTCGAGTCTTATTTCATTTCAAGGTTCGAAAGCGTAATTGAGAAAGACATGAGTAAAAGTGCTTTTGATCTCTGTTGTCCCTGCGCTCCTGGCTTCTATTTATCCTCTACAATATCCTAGCATACTTTACTTTACTTCTCTTTCGACCCCTTCTCGTTCCGAGTGTCATACATGTTGCCATCCTCGGGTGTATAAGGAGGCGGAGCGACGGAAGACCCCTTCGACTGATGAACCTGTGACCACATCTCACAGAGTTTGCAACAAAAGAGGAGACATACATCATACTTTGAGATCCTCGGTTAGGGGAAACACCGATCTTTTTTGGACTAGGTCCTTCAGGTCCCTCGCCGTTGCGCAATTTTTTACTTCTTCATGTGAAACTCTCACCCCAATGCCAAATGTGAAGGCATTATATAGTGTAGATTTCGTTGCGTCTGAAACCATTTATCTCCGTTTATTAGCGTATGTGATATGTTTGTTAATAAACCATAGGCAGGATTCTAAGAAGAGATCAGTATTACCCCAATACGGAGAATAGATATCTGCTATTTATAATTAGTTCCGCCCTGCCTCGTTCGATACTCATAGAAAAGCCACGTTGCCGACCTCTGCCCGCAGACTGGACTGGCCAGATGTAAAGCCTTCGTACCACCCTGATCGATACTACGCTTGTTTCGCCGTATAGTCGCAGGTTGTCCAGTACCATGGTCCTCTGAGAGGGGTGTCCATGACATCCAACCATCCAACCATCCAACCATCCAACCATCCAACCATCCAACCATCCAACCATCCAACCATCCAACCATCCAACCATCCAACCATCCAACCATCCAACCCCACAAAGCTGACTGGTGGCCAACCGAGTGACAAAAAGAAGGGCACAGTTTTTGGCCTACCTTTACCTTTTCGGCCACGCTCAGATAGAAAGATATTAGTAAACTAAAGTCACTTACATAATTTGTCTCTCTTTGTTTACCTACAATCATCCAGCCACATTTGTGTCGTCCTATGCGTGTATGTTGATGATCCTTCATGTATTAAGAGGCTCCCCATCCCCCATTTAGCCTTGGATTAAAACTCCTGGGAAAACCTGATCCATCCGCCAATGCCATTGCTGGACTGTATCAGAGCACTGCCTCTTGAGGCCTTATACGAATACCGCCATGGCTCAAGAGCACGGGCGGCTCTTAAGACACTTGCGTTACTCTTATGCATAGTTTTCCCTTTCTCAGTTGTCTATGCTGAAATTTTCATTTTCAGATTTATTTACTTTATTCTTACTCTCTGGAAACGCCGCTATGGAGAACGTGGTGCAGCCTCTCCGCTTCATGACGGGATTCTTTTCTCTTTACATATCGTTATAACCGTCATTGTACTTCGAATTACGTTTCGTATACTCTCATTTATTTTGGAGCTTCTAAGGAGTTCTCTCGACAATCGATGAATGACAGATTTTTGACCATGTAAGTCTTTTCTCAAGCTGCTGTTACGCTTCTAATCACCCTTTCATTATGAATAACTGAGCATACGCTGATGGCACTAGTCCTCTACGATCAAGGGATCAATCCAGAGAGCTTTAGTGATGGTGTTACCATCTAATTGGGTGCTGGCCGCTATGTGCAGAACAGGGGATAATGATGAGTGGGTTGCCCCAACTCTAGGCGTGACAGATCGTATGATTGGGTTTTGGTCAAGTTCTGGTATGTTAGGAACTTAGTTTGACAAATACACGGTGTACTTCGTGGTAAAAATCCTAGATTAAGCGTGGCCTGGATACGGCAGCAAGAAGGAATGGGTCAAAATTCCAGTTTTCATTCTACACCTAAGCCCTTCCACCCTTCTGAACGGTCCTTTACAGCCTCATTTACATCAGCCCTGATCTATGGCCAGTCCAATCCGATCTGTTCAAGAATGTACACACGCCACACAGCGCGCACACATTAGTTGTCCTCCTTGAATCTGGCAAATACTAAGCGAACATGCTCATTTGATTTTCATATTCGGTGGCTTAGCTATGATCGCACTTTGTGCAATAAAAGAAGATTGTTGAGCCTTCATCGGCGCTGCGGAGCTGGAGCTCAGGAGCGCTTACAAGAATGACAGGAGCATCGTGATCAACCCCGACGTTTTGCAGTCGCTCCCTGGTCAACATTAGCGCGGCAAGCGGACATCATGTGGGCTTGACCTGCCACGACAGCTGTGTCTTATCCCGCTCACGTCCGCATCGGTAAATGTCCGCCGTTGGGAAGATGCGTCGTTGCTCAACGACAACATGATTGGCCCACAATTTGAGGTCAATGCGGTCTGGGGTGGTCCAGATTACCTTCCAACTTGGACAAGGGGGCCTCACCTTGTTTGTCTTGGCCGATCACACTTCTGCAGGGGCCCACATAAGAGCACTCTTGCAGGGGGCCACTCATCGGATGATGAACACAGACATTGCAGCACCACCCACCAGGTACGTGCCGGTGACTTTGGGGCCGGCCGTTGGTCGTTCCCCCCATAAACCCTCTTCAGATCAGGAATTGGCTGACGAGTCCCCAGCCGCACCCCCTGACGCTTGGCGCAGCAAATTTCTTCCCATCCAGTGCAGCTGTCCAGGCGCACAGGTCACCATCGCCATTTTTTGCCGGCGAATTGCGAGTAACCAAACACAGCGCCTGGAGGCTGGATGACAGTCTCGACGCAACGCCAACGCATTTGGCTTCTGTTATCCACAAGCCAAAAAAAAAAAAAAAAAAAACGGTCTGACCTTTTGATGACCTTCCATATGGAGTGGAAAGCGCACCAGTGAGACAGGGCCTTTGGGGTGTGAGAAGGCCAACCAAGCCTGCATGAGCTCTTCTTGTTGGGCCAAGGGCAGCGACTGAAAATTCGGTCTTCACATGGACCTATGGTTCCTAGCAAGTAGCAGGGCTTAGAGCCGTTCGCATACCAAATGACACACCACCTGCACCAGTAAAACGCCCTGTAGACCTCTGCAGGGTGCAATTTTGGTTCCAACAGTGGGTATCGCCCTCTTAATCAGTAATGCACAAGATTCCAACCGTCCATGGCACCTGGCGCACGTGTGACACAGGCCGCTGTTATGTTTTCATTTGGTTGTGTGCATCTTGTTGATCGGAGATACCGTTTTGAACCCTTGCCCATTCTAACGTCACGGCCCTTGCCTTGTTGGCCTCTGCTGCTATTTGCAACTGGTGAACGCTGTGTCTGGCGCAATGTTGTTCGGTTTCTGTGCGGTCCAGACATAACTGCGCCCAACGTCATAACTTGTGCTGGGCGGAGGAGGCTGGCTAAGACCAGTGATGGCGGCCGTCAGCCCACGTGACGGGCCGGCAAGGCCTGCCACCTACATTACTTGATAGGCGTCGCTAGTTCTGGTCATGACCGATGAGGCGCCGCGGAGTGGGATACATGCCGGCCAGGGCCCCCCTGTGAACCAGCCTATTCCTTTCAGTCTAGCCAGACGGTTTAGCACGGTGTTAATTAAACCGAATGATGACTAAGGGAGGCACTGGCCAATGCCTCCCTTAGTCATCATTTGCTATCCTTAATTAGGAAGGTGTCAAAGCATTTTTGCCTCCCCGCGTAACATCACGCTACGTATAAGCATTAGCCACTTTGTTAGGTTTTTTATCACACAGATCGGTCATCCAAAGTAGACAGTTTAAAGAGGCTTATTCGCATTTCTCTGATATGCAAAAATCGGTTAGAATGAGTAATGCGCCCCGATATATGCAATGGTCATAGCCCCAATCCACAATTCTGACACTTTGACGCAGCCTTAAGCCACAGTCCGTCCTGCACCCCCGTGTCCCCATCCAAAGGCATCAACAGTCGAGCAAATTCATTATGGAGACACGTGCAACAGGCGATACGATACTTGTCAAATTGGCAGATGTTAAAAACGCGTCTTTCGAGGTGAAATTATTTTTTGCGAATCTGGAATGTCAAAGCGAAGCCCGCAAAGCTAGACTCCAGCAGCTTCTCAGACGCGACGTAACTTTCCCCACTTCTGGGTTGCCTCCTGATGATAATTCGCAACTTGAATTACTGGTTGAACTGGCCACCACTGTACTGGATGCTATTCACAAGAGGCTTATCATTCTCTCTAATGAGACACCCCTGTGGGTACCAACCCTATTCCCCGAGTTTGTGAAAGTGACTGCCGCGCTCGAGGCGGTAATTAAACGATCGGCCGTATCTTCGGATGAAGATGAGCGTGCCATCTGTGAGGGCCCCGTCGAAAAGCCGTCAGGAGACTCGACTGAGATAGAGGGATTGGCCTTGGAAGAAGGTTTCAAGCGGGTACCTGCCTTACTCAATAGTGATGGTCCTGATTCACCACATACCCAAAACCTGCCGCTGCCGCCAACCGCAGAAATACAGCAATTAGCCGAGGCTAATAACCGTCAGAGGTCTCATCAAAGAAAATATGGAGCTTCAAAGATACTTCCAAACGACCCCTCCAAAAACGACCGACCAGACCAAGCTGTTAGAACTGCAGCTAGACCGGTTGATGTTGAAAAGCTTGAGTCGTTAACAACTCGGACATTTCCGGTATTCCCTGAACTTACCGGGCCCATTCATGCTCAGCTGGGTCGTTTGGTCACGTTCAGCAAAACACACTGGCCGGAGAGGGATCTTGACCAGTTCCTACCAAACAAGAAAATGCAACGCTGGGTGTTGGATGAGATCTTGAGACAGGGCCTCGGGAGTGATTACGCTCTAGACGTTTCTCCTGTCAACTCTACCAATTTGCGGCGCAAAGGCATCGTTGTGCCCTACCACGTCAATAGTGAAAATCAGCTTTCCGAGGTTGAGGAGAGAAAGGATCACTTCGTCATTGCTATTGTGGATCTGGAGAAGAAAGCATTCACGGCTTGGGGGATGTCTAAGGAAATGTTCCACAAATCGAAATCTGAATATGAGGGCTTCTTGGGCTCTCTGTCTGGTCAGTCGAATAACGTAAGAAACCCGAAAATATCTGTCGAACTTTCGGCTAAGTTTACCAGCTTGAAGATTATAGTGGCAATTGCTGTCTGCTTCGATGTGTAGAGGCCGTCCGATCCTACTTTAAGATTGGCTCAATTATACAAGACCATCTTCAACTGCGACTTTTCTTCCTCAAAGAGCTTGTGGAATCCTGGATTAATACTAATAACCAGGGCGCTTCTCAGCGTCTAGAATCAAAAAACCTCGATTTCGCGAAAAACCCGTCAGAGGCGTCAGTTGACTCAGTAATGGCAGACGGATATGTTCCCAATAATCCGTTAAATCCCGTCCAGCCGGTTGATCGTACGCCCTCCGCAAGCGACTCGTTAACAACGGGCAAGGGTGATATGAACGAGGCTAACTCGCCGTGTCACAGTATGACCTTGTCATGCTTTCCATGCCGGCCTCCGAATGCCCCTCGAAGGGCGTCGAAGAGACCCGCCACAAATGAACTGTTTCAGCGGCCGATAAAAGCACACAAACAAGACGTAAACCCTGAAGGTCTTGCAAACCAGCTCCTAGATGAGAAGGCTTATTTAAAATTCATGGGCCACGTGTCGACTTACAGTCGCATCTTTGGTTCAAAGAACGAGGCGGAAAACCTCGTAAATGGCTTTAAAATCACCAGGTGTGATGATTCACTGGAGAGTCGCGCTGCCGAGGTGGCTCAGTACATCAAAGTCGGTTCCGATCTGGATGGAAATGCCCACTTCTATATGTGGCTTTCTCGGGTCGCTCTTATTATATCCGTTCGGAAACTGGATGAAGCAGTGGCGGCGTTAGGTTATCAAACCCTGCCAGCAAACTACATGGACGATTTAGAGAGGTTATTGGGGTGCTTTGGTTCAACTATCGCTAAAGGCACTCTTAAAAACAAGCTTGGAAAGTCCCGACTTTGGATAAAAACTCTTGGGGAATTCCAAGGCCTTTTGGCTTTCGTTAACATATTCGCTCCATACGAGAAACTCAGTCAAGATGATGCCAAACAAGTGGCTTGTTGTCTCCGAAGAAAAAAAATGATGGCCAGCTACCTACATACACAAGGCCAGCAGCTTTTTGACTGCATTGTTAACGGTAGAGAATATCGGCCAACAGATGCCGGCGTCCCGAGACCCCAGCTCCAACTCGTAACGCAAATCACGGTTCCGGATACGGCTTTGTCGATTACGTATGCGATGGAGGGGAATATAGACGGCCTTCAAGAGCTGTTCGGAAAAGGTCTTGCGACACCATACGATGTGAGCATTTCACGAAGGTACAGTTTGATTAGAGTATGTCCCGCTTTCGTCCCCCTACTCAAGCCTGGAAAGCCGCTTACAGCATTTTCAGTGGGCGCTATACGGGGGGATGCACCAATATGAGACTGTTCGGTTCTTGATAAATGCGAAGGCGCCTGTAGATGAAGAGTAAGTGCGAAGACGACATTAGCAACAGATAATGCGATTAATAACCCATATACGTCTAGATCGTACAAGCATGTATGGGACTTTTCATTTCGCAAAAAATGTACCGACGAGGAGTTCACTCATTTGAGCTGCATCAGAACATATTCGGATCGGGACTGGATCGAAGACCAAAAGTTCCCACTGATTCACAAGATAATATTTGGCTTAGATTCAAAGTCACTCATGGCCGAGCTTTTGGAAAATCCGGAGGCCGTCGAGCTGAAGGACAACGAGGGGCGCACCGCTCTCGACTGGGCCACGGCCCGGGCCCAGCTGGATGATATGCGGCTCCTGATCCAATTTGGCTCTAGTTTGAACACGATGGATATCAAAGGCCGCACTACAGTTCAACATGCAGTCGATAGCCACAGCGACATGGCCCTCGAAATGGTCCTGAAGGCCGGCGCAAACCCGAACCCTCCCGATAGCATGTACCGCAGCAGTCCGCTGACGTCGGCTAGCTTTGGCGGTCTGGAGAACATGGCCCGTTTGCTCCTTGAATTCGGTGCCAAGGTCGGCAGCTGTAACCCGGAAGGTCGGACGGCGCTGCACACGGTAGCCAAGTCCCAACATTTGGGGTGTGCGGTAGTCTTGCTACGCCACGGCGCCAAGTTGGATGACTGTTCGAGCATAGGGCATACACCACTAGCAACGTCAATCATCCACAATAAGCACAACATCCTGAGACTTTTCGTCGAGGAATGCAAAAAGTACAGCTGCTTCCAGGGTCCTCCGCTGCTACCTATAATAGCCAAATATGCGGACGAGGAAACCATATCGATCCTTGCGTCATCTGAACCGTTTCTAAAACTTCTCAGCCTGAGTTGCAACGAATTTAAGCGAGAGATCTTATGGGCAAGAGAGACATAAGACGTCAAGTGAATGGTCCTCAGGTTCAATCTTTTGTCAATCGAAAGGGTACAAGTTCCTCTAGGAAATAGATCAAGTATTTATCAAGTAATAGTCGAATGACAAAGCATTAATAGGTTCCATCTTCTAAAATCACACCTATACAACCTCCTATGCATGCGGCGCAGATGGTAGGGCCAGACCGAGGTGAAAGACTGGTTGATTAACGTCCTCTTTGCGATAACTATGAGGTATGAATTAGCGTTAATCCAATGGTATCTTGTGTTAATCGAATCAACACACCTCATGACGGCAACTGCCCCCGGGGAAAAAGTCATCGGGAGGGGATTTTCGATTTCATAACCAATCCAGCGTTTCATAAAGCATCTTAGAATGAGACCGTGTGCCACCTATTGTATTTATTTTTAGCCCTGGTAAAGAAGACCGGACGAAGAGAGAACAGGCATGTAAATAGATCCTCAAAGGTTGGGGGACATACAATTAGAACATCGGCGGCCTTCCCACCATGCATGCAAGGACTTTGAAGGTCTCGAATCTGCGTGATGATTCTGTCCACTCGTTCGGTTACCTCCTGATTCGACCTATAGATGAAGATAGATTTGTTAGCGGCTGCACGCCAGGTCGACAAGTGATGATATACTCTCCGCCCTCACATCCATCTTCCCAGATATTCCATTCCCTAATTTTGTCCAGTCCCCTTGACTTCCTCAATTTTCTAATGTCAACATCCGTCATGCCTTCATAATCGCCATAATCCCACTCCCTCATATCCTCGGTACAGACGATTACCGCATGAAACTCAGACGGCGACAGCGCAAGCAAATCCAAAGTTCTCTGCGTCCTCTTCCTCGGGCTGACTATAATATGCGCGAGGCGGGACGGTTCAAGGAGCTTGCCGGCGCCTACAATAAGCGATGCGGTTGATTCGACCTGCTTGACACCATTTGGGGTAAGATCGATCTCGGTTTTCCCGGTGAAGTAGCCCTTTGCGGCCCACTCCGTCTCTCCTATGGCAGACTTGTTACTCGAAAGCAGTCGACTATCAAAATCAGAACTTACCGTGCCGCATAACAACTACACGGGGTGTTTTAGCGTCTCGGTCGGACATGGCGCTAAATGTGTACGTTGTTGAGTTTGAATATGTAATCTGGCAAGTTGATTGATCGATTGATTTAATCATACTAGGTTGTGGAGCCACGCTTTGTCAGCAGCGATGCCCGGATAGCGGGGTCCCGCAGAGAGCCTAAGCGTCTAAACATTATCCGAGCCGCTCCACTTTTCAACGCTGTCCCCAGATTCCGTCTTTGAGAAGCGGCCCACCAGCAGATAAGCACCCCACCAAACAGCACAGCAGCCTGGTGGAAGCCCAACAAAGCTACCTGATCGCCGCGCCGTTTCTCGGCACCAAACCCGCGGTTCGGCGCCTTATTGACGCATTACTGATCTGGAGCATTACCATCAGAGGAAGCTTTCCTTGACGAAATGCTCATAGGAACTAGCGCCCGACTGGGAACCATATTCCATCAGAAAGGTGTGCCATAGTGCTGCCTCACGAATTCGCCGAGACGGGAATATGGCACCTGAGACCTTGACGGAAAGCTGGCCTTTAACTGACCCCGGGCTTCTTCGCCTCAGCTACTGCCGGGGCTGTCCAGCAGTTCGATACCCGCCATTATGGGATGGATGCCTGATGATGTACTATGCTGGGCAGCTGTATGGGTGGGTTTATACTGGTCGTCAGCTCAGCCAGCGGAAGGGCTTGGATCAGCGTCAAACCAGGGCCGCCCGGCGGTCCGATGCCCGCTAATGTTATGGTCTCTTTCAGATCCGGGCATAGTGGGGCCTTCCTGTTATGCGTGCATAGCTTCTGCGGCACGCCAGGGGACTGCCATCTCCTCCCCTACTTTTGCCCACATCTCCTGCTTAAACCTGAATGGCTTTGTTAGCTTCTCTTCATCGCAATTCGCGGGTAAAGAAGACTATAGTTTCCTCCCTAGTGACGGTATACCAGATCGCACCTCTCATAAAGCCGCGCGAACTTGTTCTTGCGCCCCTCGTCCCATTCGCTCCGTTTCTCGAGACAGTTCTGGTATTGAAGTCGGCAATGGTACTCCGCCCCGGTAGGCGATGTGCAATTATCCAACACCGCCCGTAATCTGGACTTCTGCGGCGGCATCCACGCTGACATCATCTTCAGCTGGTAGGCCCAAGACAGCTTCGGTATACCACGGCCAAAAGTGATCACGGGAATACTTTACAAGTATGTTATGGTCCGTGCCCGGTAGCGGGCCCCTCAGACAGCAACATTATCCGAGCCTAACATTAACCAGCTGTCCCCAGATTCCGTTTTTGAGAAGCGGCCCCGCCCAGATAAGCACCCCACCAGACAGCATGGCCATTTGGCGACTGGATGCGATCTCCGAAAGTGCCACGATGCAAGGGGTCTGAAGCACAGGGGCAAACCCCCCAATCTCAAAAGGGACAGCTTCTGCTCCCCTAGCGGAGGTGATAGATCGCCCGGTGTGGTTTCTTCTTCAGGCAAGCTGGACAACAGCGACTGGCGAGCCCTTGCAACATCCTTAACCACGCTAGAGACGAGGTGGTTTGGGAACTAATGCTGTAAACGACTTTCATCTATGGCGCACGGACGGCGTGTTCACTGCCTGAATTCAGGCCACTGATGATGCTGTGTCCACCGACGACGGGGTGTTTGGCGTCGGCCCTGCCTGGCCAGCCGCCTGAACGGGCCCTAATACACTATGGGCGCATCCATCTGACGATGTCCCGTCAGAAACACGTTGCCGCACATAGACAGACCCAAGCATCGCGCAACCGGCAACCCTGTATAGTGCTCAGATTGTTGTCGCGCGTCGAGGACGGATCGATGTATAATCTTATGTGCCGACCTCTTGCGGTATTGGCGCCCTAGAGGCTGTTGACGCTGCCTTAGTTAGTCATTATGGCATTGAGGTTGGTTCGCCTTGAAGAGAGCGCGGTCCATCCCCGCTGTCTAACGGTGAAGCCTATGAAGGTGCTGAGTGCCAACCACTGAGCGACTGCGCAAGATCGCCCCAGCAGCCGGTGTCCACCTCGCCATCGGAGTAGGTGAGGCCAATGGAGGGCTGGCTCATCCTGCCAGAAGGTTGGACTCGTTGCTGTAAATACATCGTCGCACGGCTGGTGTCATTCCGCTACGCCAGCAGCATTGAGCAAAATGCGCCCAGATAGAATGTTAGTGGCGGTGGCGGTGCTTTCCCCGCGAGTTGTGGCAAGTTTGCAATTAAGCCAATCAGAATAGCCTGTGAACTTGAAGGACTGACCTGAGGCTTTTCTCGTGCGCCGTAGCCCAATCCAGCTTTGGTTCTGTATTTGAATCTGAGGTGGTGCTAGGTTGAGGCGGTGGTGAAACTGGCAAGCCATCGCAGAGCTACTTTACATGAAATTTGGCATTCCTGGTTTTGTGCTAACTTCATTCGGGCTGGCTGTTCACTTTGCTAGAGCTCTGAACTAGAAATCTCGGCCTTGAGGCGCCGCTCGGCGGCCGGGGATTCAGCTGAGTTAGAATCATCAAGAACCGCAATGGGTAATGGACATACGAAACTTGGTTCTCCCCCGGTCTTAAGGAACACAGCTAGCCGTTTCCTATTTAACAATACTAATTAGTTTATTTATACGGTTGATAATAATACTTCCCAGGCCCTTATCGTAGTGGTAGAAGTGTGAAGTAGAAAAGCCTATCTCAAGTTGCCTGCAGTTGCTCAAATGCGTCAGGACTCGGGTCTAGATCTTCCCTAGCAACTAGACGCTCAAATTCCAAGATGACTCTCGTCGACACACAAATGGCCTCCCCTTCTGCTCTGTCCAACTCTTCGCTAGCGTCGACTACTTGATTACCGCTTTAATTTCTCAGGGGTTTGTCCATACATCATGCTTTCTTTATAATTCCGCTCTCGATCGACTCTTGAGAATGAAATATTATCGCGGCGAGCTCACCGAAAGTGGGCGTGGTGATTAGGTAATAACCACGCCTGGGTCCCGTATTTAATGGGATAGTGGAACTGTTAGAAAAGCAATTTCAGCAAGCAACTTTCCCACACACAAGTCAACCCCAAGGTTACGGTTTCGCCTGTTTGAGATAGTGTGTTCCCGCATACACTTCATCCTTCGCCTTATAACATTACCTGCCAACCCTCCAACCTGCTGATACTTTGCGATTATATATGAGTTGAATAACATTCTTCGGTGAGACCGGTAGATATCGAGTCGGAGGAAACGCTGATTGGAGGACTTTGAAATGTGAGTCATCGCCATCACTCTAAGGGATATCGAAGTTGTAGGTTCTCATGCGCTGATGTTTCCGCTGGGCGTTTCCTAGAGGAACGAGACGTTTCAGTTCTTTTATTGGGACATATCTCACTACCGTCCGTATGATTTGGTCCAGGTGAACCGGCTTATTCTAGAATTCTTCGGCTCTACAATCGGCGTACTTACCCCACCCACCCATCATAGATCATCGAATCTTGTGCCCTGATTGAGACACAGCTCAACTGCAAACTTGCCCAAAGTTTGGTTCGATTCTGAATCAATCGGCCTATCTCGCTCTACGACTTCTATCGTCATTTGCCATGTAACTGGAAGTGGTGCCGCCGCTGCCCGGCTCATGCCTGCAAAGCCCTCCGCGCCCTGGGCACGTGGTGTCAATTTGGACCAACCTTTCATGAGCCATGGTTGCTCAGTCAATGTCTTGAATTGCCTGAACTAAACATGATGCAATAAGAGGATACATAATATCACTGTCGGGGTCCATGAATCAACTTTCGTTGCGTCACTAGCTTTGTCATCAGCTTTGGTTCACGGCGACGCGAAGGACTTGCAAACGCATCACAAACACGCGCACTTCAATGGTGTCTTTAGATTTGCCGCTTGTCTGCTACTGCTAGCTCTGTCAACATTGAATGTTTTGGAGCCGATTACCGTTCACGACGAACCTGAAAATGCTTTTCCAACGTTCCACGCAACCGAAATCAAATTGAACTATTGTAAGGCTCTCAAATAATCAGAAATCCTCGACCGCTTGAGTCGGCCCAAACTTCTCTTGCACCTTCTGCCGAATAAGACTTTCGAGATGAGCCCCAACGGCGTTGGCTGGTTCGTACCATGACAAAAACGTATCACCTTTACTCCCAGCCCAGTCAACCAAATCAAAGGCATTGTGAAAACGACCGTCCCCAAACGCAAGCTTGAATAGACGTCTACGGTAGGCAGGACAACGGCGCTCGTCTGCGTTGTATTGCCGTAGTATCTTGACCACATCCCCCGTATCATCCGCCGTATGCGGAACTTCAATTGCCTGCCACAGAGCTGTCTGTCCCGTATCAGGGTTCACAACATCCCATGCCGTAGGCTGAGCCTCCAGTAATTCTCGGGTTGCTGCGGCTGAATTGTGCAATATGGGCCAAAAGATACTTTGGCCAATTTTTGCTCCCGCTTGAATAAGCTGTGTTGCTACACGCCATTGCTGGTTTGCTTCGGCGAGGAACAGCGGCGTATAACTCCACGATAAACGCTCCCCCATGCCATAACGTGAGTAGTAGAGGATCTCGCTGTCTTTCTCTGCACCGCTTTTAAGTAAGAGTCGAACCATATCATCAAGGCCGAAAGATGCAGCTAGATGGAGGAGTGAATAGCTGGCCTGAATAGATTCTTTGCTAGGCTTGCCGCTATAGTCGACGGGTATTGTTGGTATTGTAATTTTATGCTGGAATTGTCGATTTGTTTGGGCTTTGGAGAGTGGTACTTGTTCAATAAACAATAGGGCCTTCTGCAGTTCTACCATGTTCACTTCGCTTGAGAAAGCATCGTCTCGCCAGGCGGAGTGAATCCATTCAACAGCGTAAAACATGCGTAAATGGTATAATGCGAGTTTATAGAATGGTTTGCATTTGACCACAAGTAAATGAAGATCCCTCTTCTCGAGGTACTCAAAGATCATTGCACGGATCTCAGAAGGCAATTTCCAGAAAGACTCTACAGTCAGCTGAGGCTTGGTCCATTATTATTAATGTGACGATGTCTTCAAGCGATTCTGATGCTTCTAACGCCTCTGGTGCCTCTAAGGCTTCCGTAAAAAGTACAATATACGTTGAGATCCTTCCGGAAGACCTTGATACTGCTTGCAACGCCGGCTGTACGCCGGAGCGGTGTGACAGCAGGTCGGTCCGGCCCCGTGAGGCCCCGGCTGTTGAGCGTGGCCCGCCGGGCTCGTTCATTCCCTTTGACGTACCGGCCCGGCCCCGGGAGATACGGGGCTTACCAGCTGCCCCGTTAGACATCTACTTCCGCTATGTCCCCCGGGACCTTGTTGAGAAGTGAGTTAGCTGGACGAACGCAGCCCCGATATGGGGTCCCCAGCCTGAACGGTCACGAATATATACGTGGAAGAAGACTTCTATAGAACAGATTTACCTCTTCTTAGGAATTTTGATTTATATGGGAATTCATAGTGAATCTGAATTAGAGGGATATTGGGAGGCTGGATATAAGAAGCAACGTCCCATCCATATATTTACCCGGTTCATGCCCCGGGACCGCTTCGAACTTCTACTCCAACGTATCCGGATTTTCAACACTTCGGAGTTCCAGCCTCGCCGCCAGTCCCGGGCTCCGCGTGGCAGCCAGTCCCGGGAAGACCAGATGCCGGATATCTATCGGAAGGTTAATGAGTGGTGGGTCTATATACAGGAAACCGGAGATTCTATACGCCCGGGTCGGAACTAACGGTTGATGAGGCTATGGTCCGGTTTACGGGCCGGTCTCTTGAGACAACAACTATACCAACAAAGCCGACCCCAACCGGCTTCAAGGTCTGGATACTTGCCTAATCGGGCTACTGCCTCCGGTGGCTATGGCACGTACACGGGCAGGGCCCGTACGGACTAGTTCCGCAAGCCCAGCCGGCGCCGGGTAATAAAGCCGGAAATCTAACACCAACACAGCGGGTTGTAACAACACTAGTTGCCTTACTTCCGGCTTCCGTATACCATATATTTCTTGATAACCTCTTCGCTTCGTTACGGCTTTTCGGGGCTCTTCGGAAGCAACAGATCGGTGCCTCCGACACCTGCCGGAGGGATAGCGGGATCGATAAGATCCTAGTTACGGAAAAAGCCAGCGAAGGCCGGGATATCCCATGGGGCCAAGTACATAGTATCCCCTCGTCAGATGGCATGGTATCTTATTATAATCTTCTAGCTATAGAATTCCCTATACTAATCTGTTTATAGGTTAACCAGTTTAATGGAAAGATAACGCTCTTGTACTCTTCTTAACGACCGTCTTCCGAGACGGCGAAGAAGTTGTACGAAGCCGGCGCCGGCCAGCCGGGGATACTGCAGCTAAACGGGCCGCCCGGGAGGTCTTCGGACCCGACGTTCGGAAGGACCTCCGAGTGCCTACGGCGATTGACGCTTATAACCACCATATGAACGGCGTTGATATAAGTGACCAAATGAGGTCTTATTATCAATACGGGCGTCCTATTCGTCGAGGGGGGCTGGCAGTCGATTGCTTGGAATTATGTGATCACTAAATTGAAGCAATTACCTGCAGATGATGCAGAAGCAGAGAGCTTCAGGTTATGGGTCGGAAACCTATCTTTACTGGCAGCTTCAGATGCCGGTCTAGACCTTGAACATCTCATCATATACGTGAAATGGGCATCACGCGGCAGATGGACCTATTCAGAACAGCTTGAAGAAGCCTTTGGGTCAGAAGATGGATCCCTGCCTTTGTGGTTGAAGCACGTCTATAAGCTCGGGCGATACTATGCTGCAACGAAAGCGATGCTGAAACTGGCTGTAAAACAACCAGGCGTATTCACTGGCATACATATCAAGGCCGTCGAGGCGCCTAGGCAGGAGAATTTCGCGCTGGGCAACCGGAGAGAGCCTCTCCTGATGGTTCTGCGGAATATTACCAAAACTGACCCGATCGAATTGAGAGAGAAACTGGGCCAAATCTGGCTAACAAGTGATCCCGAGAACAAATTTCTGCGAGCTTGTACTTTGAAACTCACAGTTCATGCCGAAATGCAGCTTCTCAATTTCTATGACCGAAATCCTAACCTTACGCCGAGGCTCTTGTTTATGGGGACAAGCAAGAAATCTTGTTATCTGTGCTACGAGTTCATTTTTGTCAGAGGGTTCGTGGCACAGAGTGAAGAGGTCAGAATGTAGGGTTCTCAATGGCGACTGCATTCATCTCTGGCCTTTCAACCCTTTGTTGGGTTGAAAGCCGCCCTTTATAGCTCTGGTGGACCACCGGTTGGGTAGTGGTTCCCCCTTCCCTTTATCCCTATAGTGCTCCCTTACCTCCACGTCCCTCATAGTGCCGTACATGGCACCATCCTGACCATCCCTCAATTCCATAGTGCCGCCCGTGGTACCATCCTAACTACCCCTTACTTTCGTACGTGACAATTTTACGTCATCCCTTGAGCATCGGCGTATCGGCTTGCCACCAAAAGGTCTACCCAAGCTGGGCTCCTGCTCCATGCCGTTCTGCTGTCCGAAAGAAGCAGAAGGTTCTACTTTGGAATCTCGGTAAACACCTTGAAGAAACGGCCGCCCGTGATCTTGAAACGAGGTTCGGAATCCGGCGATTGCCTACCATGGATTCGACTGCTGGGCCTTCGCTCACAACCACAGGGACCCTTTCAATAGGGTTCTGGACTCAAAAGTCAATTATGAGTGCAAGCACAGCAGAAGATCAAGACACCGGGACTTTGGGCAGAATGAATGACTGCTGCCCTCCGTTATCACTGCCAGGTAGTAGCTAAGTAGCAGGCTGTTGGGAACAATTGGCAGTAGACTAACCCAGCCCCAAGCAATTGTGGGGCAGGCTAAATATGATCAAAGGTTGAATGATAACCTCATTAGTTTGAATACAGTATGTATAACTCTGGATTCGAAGTAATAATGTACAGTAGACCAACTTGACTGCATGGCGCGCCACAGGGGCTGATGGCGGCACGCCTTTGAACATGCATCGATCACTGTTGTCAAAGGCTGTGCGGGACATAGTGAAAAGGTCGTTCAGGTGGCCCAAGGTGAGCCGCATTCATCTCTGGCATTCCTACTGTAGCCTCTAATGGATTAGGGGCGCTTACCTATCTGGGGGGCATCACTTTTTGGGCAGTGGTGCCTGGACTATTACCCCCTTTCCACCGTCCTCTCCTTTTATCTTACTTGCAAGCTGACTTCCCGCTGTGCTAGCCCGCCGACTCTTCCTGCCTCGTGACAACTGTGCTTGGGCTAAGGTTGTTGAAGCCTGATGCCACAACAGATTGAATCATCTCAGGCCCACCCCTGGGGCTGGATGAGAACCTAAGGCAGCCGACGTCAACATAACCTCTATGTGATGTCCTGTTTCCGCCCTCCAGGTCATCCGTAGTTGGGCGTCTACCGCGTCTATGTTGCACCCAGAAGACCTGGACAAGATTGCGACTCTGCGATATCGACATAAGCCGTCATCACCAACATGTACTGCGTTGTCTAGGGCAACCTTACATAACTGTTCAGCGGCTGCAAATATGCCTGTTCCCCGTGAAGGTCCGGAACTTCGGAAGGCTACTAGGCAATGGTAATCAACTGGAGAGCAATGCTCCACGCCAGGTGGAGAACAACGCCGTCGACTTAGAGCTGCAGCACAACTTTTTCACCACTATCTGGTACTTTTAAAACGCAAAAAGTAGCATCGTAACCGTAAAAACCAGCTCACAGTACTACTTTTGGAACCAGGAACCTTTGCCTGCAACCTGCATCCTTTGTTGCGGTGCCTGCCAGTGATTCACTCTGGGAAGTCTCCCTTTATGTCGATCTTCCTAGCTTCCTTAGTGGCTGTCAATTCCAGCCGTCCCTCCTTCCCCATTCGCAATGCTCCACTACGCTTCTTAACGGCTCTGGAGCTACGGAGTAGCTGGGTTGTTGCAGCGTACTGGGGCAAGTACAGTGTGCTCTGACTATCACTACGGAAACCCGGAAGTTTGCCGTTTGCCCTGTTGGTGCTCCGACTTGCGTGTGGCTTCTGTGCGGCTTGGCATGTGCGCTCATTCATCTCAGATTCCCTCGCTGGGCCTGCAATTCAGCAACTAGACGAGGCATGTCCTGCAACTCCTCATCCATACTACGCAGCTTCATGGAATTGTCGTTCCCTAAAAAATAACTCGATAGCCTATTGGACTTCGTTTTGGGCTTTTGGCTGGATGGCGTCTCAGAGGGCGCGCTCAGGTTGCTGTCGGTTGGCAAACGTGGAAGAAATGGGGAAAGCAGACGTGCTTGTGGCCAGGATTGGGGTCCCAGCCAAAGCCTCCTTCTCCAGTTTCGGACCTACATTTCTCCGGGTTAAAGGGTGAAAGGGAATGGGATCACAGCGGAGATGCCCAACCAGACAATGAAACATCAACAACAGCGAGAACGAAATTTTTGAAAATCGGAGCAAAAACGGCCCCAAATACGCGTGCTCGCGGCCACAGAGCCCCCTTCGATGCAATGCCATCCTCGGCCTTGATTCTACGTCCCAAAGGGGCCCAAGATGGCCGCAGAGCACGCCCCGACTACAATGAAAAACTTAGAGCAAGCCGCCAAATACGACATGTCAATAGACAACACTGTTACCACCACCACAGGCGAGCCACAAGCCGCTACACGAAGCACAAAGACTGCGCCCAAACAATCAACTTCAACACAACAGCCGCCGACAGGTTTTGGTCACCTGTCACCCCCGACAAAGTTTGCAACGTCCCACAACGACGAAGATGAGTCCGACAGAACAGTATCACCTTCCGCACGGAGAAAGCACCAGGCATTAGGCATGCTACGATCGATGCCACACAATACTACAGACCACAGACAGACTGGTCCCCTGTCGCCCCTTTTGCGAAGAAGGATTGGTGTCCCTTCAACGCGCGACAATGTCTGCGGAATCTGTGCGGGAGCTCTCATACCCAGTAATCGAACATGTCGGAGTCAGTGGAGCATTTTGCTTCGTGGAAGACCCATGGGCCAATGTGGTGGAGGGCAATAGTGGTCAACAGGCCAGAAACAAGAGGCCACATAGGAACCCGGCAGGAGGCAACAAAGAATTTACAGATGCCACTGAGAAAACGGCACATACAAGTCCGGGAGGATACGGACAAAACAAAGAGACAAAGCTGAGCGCTGGGGGGAGACTGTAGGTACAAAGAACCAGATACGGTGCTACCAGCACCAACTGAACCGAAGCAGGAGGACGCAAAACAAGCATTCTAGAGAGCAACACAAAAGCAAGAAAGCAGGCAGGAGAGCAACACACTTCTTCAACAGAGGGCACAAACACACAGAATAGAGAACATAGTGGGGAGCTTGGGGATAGCTGGCCCTGATGCAACATCAGGGCGAAGTGGGGCGTCGCTGTTCATTGTCGACGCTTCGGCTACCTGCCAAACCCCGCTCTCCGGGCATAGCTGCTGGCATAAGAGCGGCTTCATAACCGAGTAGGAATAAATCAATCAATCAATCACCCAACCAGACAATGCGATGAAGCTTGGCACACCATCGCGTGGAAAAAATGCTCAATGGCTTAAGACGTCAAAATTTACTTCAAAACTATGTACAGTATACCTCTTGCACTATCGAAGAATGTCGCTAAACAGAGCAAGATACTCTTGAGTGTGATTAGTTGCCTATGCCTCAACTATCCGTACTTACATCGTCGGCCTCCTCATCATGGCTTTCGTGATGACCCGCCTCTTCCAGCCTCGTCAACGTCGTTAATTCCCAAGGACCCGTCGTCTTGGCTCCAGTAACGGTGCCAAGATAACTTCGGCCTTCCCCCAGAGCAGTTGCCTTTCATGCGTATATGCGTGGTTACTTCTGACCGTCTAAGCTAAGGGGTAGTCCTCCAGCTACTCTCAAGCAGTCCTCTAACGCCTCTTGTAAGAGCTTCTCGGTCTTCTTCCACTGCTCTTGCTTTATGTACGTCATTGCCAGGTCGGCCATGATCGCTACGGTCGGTAGATGGTCACGTCCTTAGATCTTCGATCCCATTTCTATCACGCGTGCCTGTAACGCCTTCACTGTTGAACAAGTCCAGCAGATCATCATCCCCAAGTGGGCTGCAGTGGAGGCAGACGGCCTTAAAGCTTATGTTTTCTTTATTTGCCTATGTGCAAGTCTATTCTAAGCAAGCGTTGTAGTGTATGGAGGATATTGCGGTAAGGATGTTTTCCTATTATCCTCTATAGAAATTCCTGCCCTGGTCCTCCAAACCAAAAGAGGATTTTCTGCAAAGCAGATTTGTGCCTATTATCAAGGCTGTCGGCGAATTTTGTTTTTGGCTATAGCGTGTAGCTTGTCTCTCAAGGCACGTTCTGTCCCGGTGTTTCTTGCACTAGACGACCAGTTCTTGATGCTGTCAAGAGCAAGTCGCAACTGAATCTCAGAGGTAAACTTCGGGCAATGGGTTGAGAGATATTGAAAGCTGCATTTGGCACAGGTAGCTGCATTAGCATTTATCAGGGATAAACCAGATGAGGATCTGCGAGCTCTATCGGGCATATTGATAGTCGATAGTGGTTGGTATGGTTCTGAACTTGCGGTTGGCTGATGGTGTTTGCGACTATTACCCCCTTGTGTATTTTTTTCTTGTTGCATCACCAAGTCCTTCCTTTCATTATTATTCCAACCCATATCGTAGTTTACTAGAGGATCAGCTCTCTTTACTTGGAAATCTTGTCCGGCGTTGGCAGAGGAGTAGAGTCGCTTATTGAGCTCTGTCGAGGAGAAGTGGGAGGTGGGGTGAACAGAGGAGATTTCTGGTCCGGCTTCTCTTCCGTTCTGGTTAGGTCTAGAGTTTGCTGTGGTATGAAGTTGCCACTTAAGCTGGACCCCTTGGCTTGCGAAGACTTGGGCGTCCTTTTGGGGTTTTGCTTTCGAGGAGTTGACTTGGCTGGTTTGTTTTGACTTGCCTTGGTAACTCTGTAGGTTGTCGCAGTGCTAATCTTAAATGACTTACGTAAGAGCGTCTTCTTCTATGAGGTCGACGAGTTAACCTGCTGTTTCTTGTTGCTAGATGCTTTTTTAGGAGTCGAATAAGAAGAAGCAAAAATTTTAGCTTTACCATTAGTTATCTTCACTATAGCGCTGTTCTCCGCGTCAGTATCTTGCTCCTCATCCTCACTAACAAAGTCCTCGTCATTATCGGAACTAGCGCTACGATCACCAGGGAGACCAGCCGCGAGGTCCATAGGAGCGTTTTTTTGTAGTTTACAGCCTGGGTACCACTTGTTAGTATTTGACGACTGTAATGAACCTGACTAGCCTGGGCTTACCTGACGTCGACGACCGCCACGACCGAGGACTTCTTTGTTTAGCTCTGCAATTCGCTTTGCTTCAGCTTCGTGTTCTGCAAGAATTTCCTCCCAGACGTTCGGGTTCACAATCGGCTCGTTTTCCTCGGCTAGGTTATCTTCAAACCCGCCCTTATCGTTAGCCCACACGCAGGCAAACGAGAACGTCGATTCAGCTGACTCGTCTTGTCCCATCTCTACCTGTTCTATTTGAGATCGATCAAGGAGCTTTTTGATGCTGGCTTCGTCATAGCGTATGATATCTTTCTTGTCTTGATCTTCGCTAAACAATGCAGAAGCTCCAAACTTGAGGATTGACTCTAGATCGTCTGGCTCACCCTCTTCGTCCATAGCCTTAATCAGGACATGATCAAGAGCCATCTTCTTCCGGCCAATCTGCATAATCTTTTCTTCAGCTGAATTCTTCGTCATGAGCTGGAAGCAGAGAATTTTGTGTTTTTGACCGATTCGATGTGCGCGGGATATGGTTTGGATATCTTGATGGGGGTTGAAGTTCGGGTCTAGGATTATAACGGTATCTGCTATAGCGAGATTGATACCTACTCCTCCAGCTCTCGTCGATAGAAGAAAGGCAAAAACAGGCGAGTCTGTGGCATTGAAAGTATCAATATGCTTTTGTTTTTCATGGCTATTGATCTTGCCATCAAGACGTCTGTGTTGGAAGCCAAGGCCATTAAGGAAATCTTCAATGATGTCCAATTGGTTCAGGAACTGACTGAAGATTAAGACGCGATGGCCAAGCTCCTTGAGCTTGGGTAGCATGATGTTAAGCAACATCAGTTTTCCGGACGCGGATACTAGGTTCTCTTGCATCTTGATTTGATCCGCCGTCCTCTCTTCGATCGCCTCGCTACACATGAACGGATAGCAAAGACACTTTCTGAGCTGTATGAGAATATTGTTCAGACTTCCACGCTCCTTCTTGTTTATTTTATCGTCAGCAAAGATTGCTTTGATAAGGTCAGGACTTTTCGACATAATCGATTTGCATAGCTTCTCCTGCAGAATCGACATGGAGACCGGTACAATAATCTGCGCTATGGGGGGTAAAAACTTAAGAACTTGGGCTTTGGTTCTTCGGAGGAAATACTGTTTGATCCGACCGTGAAGCTCAGGCAGATTCTGCGCGTTCAATTCTTGATACTCTTAATCTAACTTCTCAGCGTTTTGAGTTGGATCAATGAACTACAGAAGGTTGAAAAGCTCTCGTTTGTTGTTTTGCAGCGGTGTTCCAGTAAGAAGGACTCAAAAGGGGAATTTCATTGCCCGCAAAGCCAAATAAAACAGGCTCTTGTCGTTCTTTAACCGCTGACCCTCGTCAACTACCAACCCAGCCCACTGAACCGAGCGGAAGAGACTCCTTGTCCGGTCATCCTGGGCAGAGTCGTAAGACATGACCACAACGTGGGCTTTAATATCTGACGAGCCATTCGGGAAAAGCTCGTAGTTGTAGGCTAGCTCCTGAGGTTGCTTTCCGCCATGGTAAGTTACGACCCGAAGATCTGGTGCCCACTGCTTTATTTCACGACGCCAGTTCGGACAGGTGGAGTTCGGAACAACGACCAGAAAGGGCCAGCACTTAACAAGTTCGCTGTTGATAGTCCCGTAATATAGTAAGGGAATACATACCTTTAGCTCACCGTGAACCAGAGCCGAAATCAAGCTAACTACTTGGACTGTCTTTCCTAGTCCCATCTCGTCTGCTAGATTAACATTCTTGTCCTCGTGATAGTTATATAATAACTAGTTGACGCCTTCAAGTTGTTACGCAGCAAGTAAGGAAGACGAACTACTTAAGCAAGTGTGGTGACCGACGTCAGGCACGGGCGGCATCAACTAGGAACAAAACGGCTTGTCTTCTCTAAGTGAGCGAGCGGAGCGAAGGACGCTTAAGAATACGGTCGCTGGAGCGAGGTCACGTGACCTCGCGGCCGAGACGCGGCAGAGTGGGTCCGGAGGCCCGGAGCCAGCACGACACACCCCCCCAGACGGCGCGTAGTCGTCTGGAAAACCGCGCCTCGAGGCCATATCGCTACTATCGCCTAGATACAAGATTATGAGGCTATTCAGAGCCTCTTGTGAATATATATATAACAAAAGAGAGGTGTTGTTGTATTCGCCTCGGTCTTTGTGCTCGAAGTGATGTGAATATGGCGAAATTCGCCCTTGCGCGCCGCCTGGCGCAATAATCGCACTTTCCTTTATTCAACCGTCGTACTTGCCTCTTATTATTGCCAGTTGAATTTTCTGAAAATCCTGCCTTCTGATTGGCCCACAACGTGGGTTGCCCATCAGTTATTATTTCCTCTGCCCGTTGACTCTTCTGCAGCGGTTCCGGCCGTGGCCGAAGCGGCTGGTCTCCGTGCTGCCATTGACAGCCTTGTTGGAGGACACTTGCCGGCGGCTGTTCTCCCCGCGTACAACGTCCTGATGGACACGTACGCGGCCTCCCTCCGAGGTCGTTAAAAGAGCCCGCCCTACGGGGCGTAAGTACGCTTGCTTTTGCTCCTTTGGGAGCGTATCATGCTTCCTGGCCAGGGGCCAAGTCAAAATTTAACTTTCGGCCTCCGGGCCAGCATTGCTCGCGCGCACCTGTTTCTCTTCGCTTCTTGTGACTTGTGCCCGAATGTCTTGTAGGTTTAGAAGTGCCCTGAAGTGTTCGAACTTCGCTCGGGAGAGTGCTTTTGTGAGACCGTCTGCTGGCATCTCGTCGGTAGGCATATATACCACGTCGAACGTCTTCTTGGCATACTCTTGGCGTAGCCACATGTTCTGTATATCAACGTGGCGAAGGCGCGTTGAGATGCGTTCCTTGTCGCCTACTACCAGGCGAATCGTTTGGCGATTGTCACAATGGATCTTCCATACGTCTCCGAGGTCTAGTTCAATATCCCGAAATAAGCGTTTGAGAGCGATGGTCTCCTTAGCAGTGTTTTCGAGGCTAAGGAGTTCCGCTTCTGTAGTAGAAGTGGTAACGGTATTCTGTCTCGCGGCTTTCCACTGAATGGGACCGCCGAACAGTGAGATGATGTACCCTTGAGATGAACGCCGCGTCTCTTCGTCGTCTGCGAACGAGGCGTCGCCCGCAATTAGGAGAACTTGGGCACCTGCACCCCCCGAGCTACCGAAGCAGAGCGAAAGGTAGCGAGTGTGATAAAGATATCTAATGACTTGGTTCGCGGCCTTCTGATGTTCGAGAGACGGGTTCGTTAGGAACCTCGAGAGTGTAGCGCAAGCGAAGGCGACGTCGGGGCGAATCATGATCGCAGTGTACAGAATTGAGCCGACCTTCTCTTGGTATTGCTTTACCTGGTCAGGGGTCGCTTCAGCGGTGTTCTTCTGGAGCGGGACGAATGGCAATGGTGTATGCGGCACGATCGAGTCGATAAGGTTGAATTTCTTCGCTACGCGTTCGATATATTGGTCGTGTGCGAGGTTAATTGTTCGCTTCTCACGGTCACGTATCACGCGAATGCCTAGATACCACTCGACAGGGCCTTGGTCCTTGAGTTCATACTCGGCTTTCACCCCGTTTATAACGTTTTGAGCAGCTTCGCGGTGGTCCCTATGGTATAAGACGAGGATATCGTCTACGTAGAAGAGTACCATCTCTTTCTTGTCGTTTGAAGTGAAGAGACAGGGGTCTTCGCTTGCAGGCTTGAGTCCCAGGCGCCGCAGCGTTGATGAGAACTCCTTATACCAAAGGAGGGGAGCGTCTCGTAGCCCGTATAAGGCACGGCGGAGCTCGACGTACTTCCCGTTCTGTTTGAAGCCGTCTGGTAGGTAGCAGACGACAGGCGGGTCGTTCGGTCCTCTTGTTGCGTTTAGAAACGCATTGACTACGTCGAATTGGTCTACTTCAAGGTCGAATTCCGCCGCGAGCGCCATCGCTACTCTAAACGTCCTTGCTGCGAGGGTCGCTGCGTAGGTCTGTTCGAGAGGATGCTTCGCCTGGAGGTCGCCGCGGACGCAAATTCGTGCCTTGCAGCGGTCGAGGTAGCCGTCTTGATCAAGCTTGTAAGTGAACACCCACTTTAGAGGAATAGGTTTCGTAGACGCTTCGTGTTCGTCAATGATTTTCCAAGCGTCCATCTCCTCTAATTTACTTATCTCGGCTTGGGCCGCTTCGTAAAACAGGTTTCGGAGGTGGGTCGGCATTTTTTCAACACTTTTCCACGTTCGTGGGGGCTTTATAAGCTCATCTGTGTGTATTTTCACTCGCTGTGGAGTGACCGCTCTGGAGTGCTTCGCTTGGTGTATTGACGCGAAGACGAAGCAATGGAGCGTATAGTGGGCTTGGTTCGCTTCCTCCACAGCCTTCTGCTGATCAGGCATATAGGTATGGAAGAAAGTTTCCCAATTACGTTCCGTTTGTAGGAATGCGAAGTGTTGGGCGAAGCGAGGTGATCGTCTCGGTTTGCCCTGTTGTTGGCCGTAGTCCTTGCGGTTGTACACCCGCTTGGTCTTTATCTCGGGTTCGCGCCCGTTCCCATTATCCGAGTGTGGCCGCACCGGGTGAGTTGGGGAGTCACCCCCGAGATCATTACTCGAGTCGGCCTCCACGGCCGGTTCTCGTGGAGGTTCGTTGTTGGTCTTGACGTATATCACGTCTTCGACCGCCTCAGAGAGGGCTTCGTGCCCCGGGTCGGGAACGCCGGCGTCCATCGCTTCGGAGCTTTGTTGGCCGGTCGTTTGCCCGTCCGTCCCCTCCGGCGCTGCGGCCGGCTCAGGGGTCGGTTCCGGGGTGAGCAGGCCCTCTTCGCGTCGGCTGTTAACCGCGGAGCGTTTTACCGTTGTCTCTTCTGAGATTACGGTCGACGGCGCGAAGGCAGGTGGCAGGGGCTGCTCTTCAAGTGAAAATACGAGTTCGCTTGGTTTTGCGAGTCCGAGGAATTGGAGTCCTGGGTTCGCCGTAGCCGGAGGTTCCGAGATCTCCGTGGAGACTGTCTCGGCCACCTCCGCTTGTAAACTAGCTTTTGCATCGTCCTTCGAGTAGAACTTCGTCTCGTCAAAGGTAACGTTTCGCGTGATAATCACTTGATCAAGCGAGGGTATCCAGACTCTGTATAGGTTGTGAGCGTCCATAACGTAGCCCACCAGATATCCAATATGTCCTCGCGGTTCCACCTTGAAGTTACGTCTGTTCCTATCCGCTTCGCGGTCCTTTTTCAGGGGATAAGCCCTACACCCATACGCGTACGTCCAGCCCCAGTGGGGGCGAAGGTCGCGGGCGAGGCTCGCGCTGTATTGTGGTTGCCACCAGCGAAAATACTGTCGGAACCAGCTCTCTTCGACTTGAATTGGTGAGAGCCAAGCTCTTCGCTTCCGTGGTGACATATTGTACAGGTAGGCGGCTGCCATGACTGCTTCCACCCAGAGAGTAGTTGGCAGGCCCGCTGCGCTGAGCATCTTTATCGCTCGGGTTATTAATTCCTGGCCCGCTCGTTCGCCTCCGCCATTGGGTTCCTTGGTGTAGGGGGGTGTCTCTTCGATTTCAATCCCGTTATGCTGGGCCCAAAGTTGATACTCAGTCATTCCGTTTATCGCAATTACCGCGCGTTCTACGTCTTGTCTCAGCTTGCACAGGGTGACGCCTCGTTGGCGAGCGACCCATCGTTCGAAGTGCCTGAGAGCGTCGAAGACGAAGGTGTGCGATTTACTTACGCGCGGAAACGCGAAAAGACGACCGGTATATTCGTCTTTGATCACTAAGAGCCAGCGGTTCTTGTCAAAGCTTGTCGGGTAGTCGAAGAGATCCCATGAGACCCTATAGTACGGTCGAATTGCTTTCCGTTCAGAGGTTCGCCTCGAAATTAACTGTTTCGCGTGCGCTGTCGCGCAGTATTCGCATTCCAGACGCGTGGGTCCTTTTATCTTTACTCCTCTCACGTTTGACACCATTCGTTCTAGTGCGTCTGGTGCGAGGTGACCCGAACGAAGGTGCCATAACCAGGCGTCATCATACCTATCAGGTGGTTTACGAAGCGAGAGTCGAGCGGGATCCTGTACTGCAAGCACCAAATGGTTCACGATTCCTGCGTTACTCGAGGTAATTCGCTTCTGAGCAATATACTGGGAACCGGTCTTATATTCGAAGAAAGTAATGTTCATCTTCCTAACAAGATGCTTGACTACCACGCTGTTTTTGTACGTTCCCTGGCGAAGTGTGTTATCCAATCCGGAGTACCAGATGCCTGTCTTTCGGAGGAGTGCTTCCGAAACGATGTTAACGTGAAAGTTCTCTACGTATCCAACGTTATGGAGCGTAAGGTCTGCTGTGAGGTCTCCATCAGGGCCATTTAGTGCTTTTGGCAAGATCCACGTTCCCTTTGCTAGGATTGGGTACGAAGCAGTTCCTGAGTCGACTCTCTCGTCGCCGATGCACGTTTTAATAGAAGACGATTCAAGCAAGTCAAGGTTGTTAACAAGGTGCGTAGCTCCGCAGTTGTCGAGAACCGTGCTTCGTGACAGAACATGGGGTCCCGTCAGTGGGGTTGCAAATACGCTTGGTTGGTCGTAGTCCGAGTCGAAGTCGTCCGAAATTTCCCGGAGAAGTTCACGGCTGATCGTTACTGCGTGGATATTTCTCTTCAGTGTCACCTCTGACTCATTCTCCTCTTGCTGCGATTTCGCTTTAGAGCCGGTATTTCCTGACGACCTATTGCGAGGCGGCGCTGGGTTTCGGAAGCTGGGAGGTTCCGTCGCCCAGATCCAGCCTTTCCGAGCTAATTCGGCTCGGAGATCTTAGTTCTCGGACTGATTGATACGCTTTCGAATCTCCTTGCACTCGTCCCTCGATAGTTTGTCCTGGGAAGGCTTGATTCGCCCGGTAAGGGCGTACTCCACGCGGGTGCACTCCAGGGGGTTTGCGTTGTGGGGTTTGTTGCAGGGGCACGCTTCGGATTTGCCTTTTCCTTTCGAACCGCTTTTTCCATCTGAGATTGCTTCGCTCGGGCGACCGGCAAGGGTAGCGTACACACCGCTTGTTTTACCCCGATTTTTGTCGTATAGGGTGTCCTCATACAGCAAGTCCTCCAGCATATCCCTGTATTCACTTACAGTAGGGATGCGGTCCCCCTTGCGCTCCATTTTGACAATTTCAGTGAGCTCGGAGGTCGCCCAGGAGGGGGCAAAACGGTGTCCCACCGCTCGAAGAAAAGTTTTCGAAGCGAGCGTTCCCTGGCTTTCCGGTATTCTGAATCGAAGCGCGCGGAGCAGTACTCAATGGAAGTCTCTTAGCCAGGTCTGGGGGTTTACGCTTGTGTTGGCCTTTTCCAGGAGGAGAAGGTACTCTTCGCGAACTGTAGTTTGACTGCTTGATTCGCTTGGAGCGTAGCGTTTCCGAAGGTACTGAATAAGAGCACGGAGTGAACGTTGGTTGTTCGCTAGGATCTCCGATCTCGCAGCGTAGAGGATGTCCTTGTCGACCGTTTCCTTAACCTAACGCTGAATAGAGTCGAAGTCCCGCTCCCGACGAGTTTTGAGGACGTCGCGGCCTGATTTTGAAGCGAGGTAGTTCGTATATCTTTCAAAGGTCCCGGGCGTGTTTTGCGTGAGAGTTGGTTGTGCTACAGGCTCCTGGAGTTCTTCCCCTGTATCGTCACTCGCTTCTGCCCTATGCTGGAGAATCGAATCGTAGGCTTTCCGCTTCCGATCATAGGTTCTACGCTGCTTTTCGTTCTGCTGCGTGATCCATGATTCGATCGAGAGTTCTTCATCGTCCTCTCTTGGGTCTGACGGAGACGTAGTGTCGTCTGGGTCTATGAGATCCCAGACGTCTGCTGCGTCGGCTTCGGCGTAGAGAGCGTCGTACCAAACGGGGAAGTCCCGGCGGCAGGTTAGCCTTGTCGTGCTCGTGAGAACAGATATCTGCGACGACATCTTCGTTGTAGAAGTTGCTGTTTGAAGCGAAATTTGTGAAGACCGTAAGGAGTTGATGGTGTTCCGCCACGAACCCTTCGTCTGGTTAACAGTAGAAAGGGGTGATGTGGTAAGCTGGGCTCATAACTGTGGTGACCGACGTCAGGCACGGGCGGCATCAACTAGGAACAAAACGGCTTGTCTTCTCTAAGTGAGCGAGCGGAGCGAAGGACGCTTAAGAATACGGTCGCTGGAGCGAGGTCACGTGACCTCGCGGCCGAGACGCGGCAGAGTGGGTCCGGAGGCCCGGAGCCAGCACGACAGCAAGCAAAGACACAAGCGCGCGATGCGATTAAAGACGGCGCTACAGTACGCCGCAGGTAAAGTTTTTAATGATGAAGTCAGCAACGCTTAATGTAGTACGGTCAAAAGTGTCACATAAGCGCGTGCTGCCTGAAATGATCGGGCGATTCTCTAAGAGAGTCGACGCAACGCTGCTAGGAAAGCATACGCGTCAGTTGTATAACGAGCTTATTTAGAAAGAAGCGACCACTGTTATACAGCTACATAAGAACCTGAATGGCAAGACTGAACTACTATTTGCATCGAATTGACGTAGTTCCTTAAAACGTATGCGTCTGCGGCCAGGCAGCAGACACGGTTGAACACTTCCTCTTCCGGTGCACAAAATGGACGAGACATCGGACAGAGATGCTCGAATGCACGGAAACGCGGAGAAGTAACATATCCTTCTACTTGTGGGGCAAGAGCCCGTCGGATGACAATAAATGGACGCCAAACATATGTACAAGCGGTCCGAGGAACGATACGCTTCGCGCTGGCAACAGGTCGGCTAGATGAAAGATGAGAAGCGGAGGAGGAGAGTCACCTTAACCAATCAAAGCCGGCATAATCTCAATCAACCATCAACCTGCGATAGACAGCACGTACCGCTTCAGCCGCTGTAGATAGGACGTTGAACACTTGGAGAATACTGTAGGCTTCAAGATTGCATGCTGATCCATAATAAATGACCATAATACACTAAAACGCGGGAATCCGTTGCGAAAAGGGCAGAAAATGGACGAGTTAGCAAGAAATGGAGACTGTACCGGCTTCAAGGAAACCAGGGCACAAAGTCAGAAATGTACATGTAATCAGCTTTAGCTGCCCTTTCAGCTTTGCCGCCGGGCGTCCACATCTGTTGATTACATCTGTTGATTACATCTGTTGATTACATCTGTTGATTACATCTGTTGATTACATCTGTTGATTACATCTGTTGATTACATCTGTTGATTACATCTGTTGATTACATCTGTTGAACGAAACGAACATGTAATCTACAGCGACCAAGACAAGACACCTTTTGTCGTTGCCATCCGTCCACACTCAGGTGGATGAAGCCTCAAAGTGGAACTTGATCAGCACCGTAACTCCCCATGTCTCCTGTGGAATTCCACAATAACTTTTCTGAGAGGGCTGCCATGTGTAAGCACGTGATCTGTTATGAGAGGGATAAAACTATTAGCTACTGCATGCAAAACTCCCTTCTGACATACAGTAGCTAACGTGCATATAGCGCTCATCCATCTTCACAGGAATTCTTAATCAAAATGAACATCTTTGCCATCATTCCCTGCGTAACTACCATCGCTATGGCAGCTCTTTTGCACCACCGAGATCCAGGTCGCTCAGGATACAATCAAGTCCACAAACCAAAACATTCGACAGCCAATCAGAGTAACCAACGCACGGAGATGTAATACGTCTCAAATGCATCTTTAACGCGAATACCCCAAGCTACCTAGGACAGTGAAGGACAAATAGACCAAATTGTTGTGGGAAGGGACAAGGACACTCGCCACTTATATGTATGTTTCAATGTGTTCTTAATTCAGATTTATAGTACACTTAATATCAATTTCTGGAGTCTCGGAATAGATCCATGAAGTTGATTAGCAAAGTTACTACATATCCTTGGAGCCGTATACCTCGATATCACCTGAATGTTTCCTCGTCAGCTACACCATCTACAGTACGCCGCCCCTATGGACTATCTTAAGCCGTCAGTATCTTAATGTGGAACCATTGATATAATATTCATCACTGACATGGTAATGCCTGCTACCTTGATTACTATGTAGGTAGTAGCCGAAATCGCAGTAAATGTATGGCCGAAGCAGCACTTCGGTGTGTAGAATACTCACGAAGGAAAATAATTACGCTCTGTTACTAACTCTGAGTTCAACATGTTGGGATACAGTACAGTATCAATACCTTATCTGCTCTATACTGTAGTTTGCTCTCAAGGATTCAGGTGGTTATGGCGTTTATAGTAGCTACAGCTAGAAAAAGACTACTGCTGATGACGAGGACGTGCAAGCAAAAAAGAAAGAGAAGCATGAGGATTCCGCATTCACTAAAGAATATTTGAAGGCCCTTAGACCTGACGATTTCTTGGTTGTTATAGCGTTTCTACTTTACTGATTATATGGTGATATCCTACTTTCAACAATCCTTTCCTCCAAGACCCTTTTTTCACCCATACGTAATGGCCGACTATCAGATCGGAAGTGAGCACCCCCAATCGCTCATCAGCGACTTCGTCATTGTCGGTACTGGGTTTAGCGGCTGTTACGCTCTTCACAAAATCAGGGAGCTCGGGTATTCTGCAAAGATCCTGGAGGCTGGTAGCGACTTTGGAGGCGTCTGGCACGTCAACAAATACCCTGGAGCAGCACTCCGTCATATCAGTTTAGCCTGCCCAAAGTCTGGGAAACGTTCAACTTCGAGGAGAGATACCCTGGGCATGAAGAGATTCGGCGGTACTTCGCACATGTCGACATAACTCTCGGACTACGGAAGGATACTATTTTCAATTCTCGTGTAGACGAGGTAAAGTACGACTCGAAAAGTAAGAGGTGGCTTTTTCGCACAGAAAAAGGCCGGCGTATCGAATCGAGGTTCGCTATTTTCGCCTGCGGATCTTTCAATAAGCCTTACATTCCTGCTTTTCCCAACCTAAATGCCTTTCGCGGCCTACTTATCCACCCATCGGCTTGGCCCGAAGGTGTCAAACTGGACGGCAAGAAAATTGGTATCATCGGCCAGGGGGCATCAGGGCTGCAACTCGTTCAAGAACTCGCGAAGCAGGATATTCTGTTGACTGTTTTCATACGAGAACCATGCCACACCCTTCCGATGCAACAGAGGCGACTATCATATCGAGAATCCGAGGAGCTGAAAAACTACTATGATGGCATATTTTCCAAGGCTAAGTTCGGCTCTTCGTCAGCTATAGGGTATAATCAGAACTCCGATTTCTATCACCAGGCAAGCGGCAGCGACAGGGTTACGCTTTACCAACGCCTGTGGGATAGAGGGGGCTTTGGGTTGACGCTATCGAACTATCGAGATATTATGTACGACAAGACGGCAAATTCAAGCCTATACGAGTTTTGGATGCGTAAGACTAGGGCTCGAATGTCTAATCCTGAGAAGATGGATATCGTTGCACCATTGAAACAGTCTCAGTGGTTTGGCGCCAAACGAGTCAATCTCGAGATGGACTACTACGAAATGCTAGACCGCCCGAACGTTAAGCTTGTTGATCTCAAAAAAACACCGCTTAAATCATTCTCTCGAAATGGCGTTGTGACTGAGGGCCACGACAGTACCTTGGACCATCACGAACTGGACGTCATGATTTTGGCTACGGGCTATGACTCCGTGACGGGAAGCTTATTGGGTATGAATATCCACGATAGGCATGGACTGCGCCTAGAAGAGAAGTGGAAAGACGGAATAAGCACCGACCTCGGCATGCTAGTACCTGAAATGCCGAATGCGTTTCTCCTGTACGGGCCTCAAGGGCCTATAACTCAGACAAACGCCCCATCTTTTATCGAGTTGTAAGTGGACTGGATAGCCAATCTTCTTAAGAGGATGCGAGACGAGAGTATCGACTATGTAGAGCCCTCCCAGGAATCTTGTCGGTTATGGACAAAGCAGGTTAACAATGCCTTTGAGCCAACGTTGTTTCGAGAAAGCACGGCATGGTGGACTGGTGCGAATATAGAGGGGAAGAAGGTTGAGCCACTTGTGTTTTTCGGCGGTGTTCAACGGTGGTGGCAAGAGTGTCAAAGTTCTCTGAAAGACTGGTCTAACTTTTGTATCTCTGGGATATAAAACAGTCATATAAAGATATTTGCATATGCTTAGTCTTTCTGCGAATTCATTTCTCGAAGCAGAATGCGCTGGAAGGCTCAAGGCTGTATCGGCCTGAGCTGCGATAATTGACCTGCAACTTGAAGTGCATGGATGGTTTAGTTTTTAATGTGAGAAGTATAAGCACATCCAGCAAACTCACTCGAACTGTTGTTATTGCATAGTTTAATCAACATACGTGAGCGTCTCAAACACATGTTATTCGACCGAGCTGCTTCGACCTCCTACGAGTAAATTAACTACGAAAGCGCCAGTGTCCTCGCCTGAACTCTGCAGGGTGTGGCTCATGATGGACATTTTTCAGGCAGATAATAAGGATTATACGGTTTAACGAATGCCAACGGAGCCACACTTGAACATCGTCTGGGATACTAGCACGGAAATGGTTGTTGTTGTCAAAGGCTTCGTAACTTATGCCGTGCCCAACAAAATCCTTAGTGACACAATCTGCTGTTTCTGTCCTCTCCAGCATACCACCAATCCATAAATCTCTTTGAGGTTCGTCATTTGGAGCCCTAAAGAAAAGGTAAGCCCTGGTCTGTTCGTGCCTTTCAGCCTACAATACCAGTGGGTTGACTTGAACCGACTGCTATGGTAAGTCCTATTGAATTAATGTACAAATTCCTAGACCGAAAGTGATACCGATTTCGTCTCGACCAAGGTGTTCTCACTGGTTTCATCGTCATCCAGCCCTGAGTCGGTTTCGTCAGAAGTTCCGCCAGATTCTTGCAGAGGTGGTATGTGGATAGCTACAACTCACCCAATGGGCAATTTCGAGTGAAAAATCGGGTTTCATGGTCAAGGCCTCACTTCATTCATTTGGTGCGTCAGGTTCGTGTTGAAGGGATCCCAGATCTGGAAAAAGGGAAGACTTGATGTCCCGAGGTAACTGTCGGCCTTGTTGCAAGTCCAACTAACCCAATCACGTCGCTGCTCGCCGTTGACATGTGGCTTGAATCATGCCTGTTATATGCACCGACTCTGCGTGTCTTCATCTATGGCATGCCTTGCCGTTGGTCGTAATCCTTGTTCTTTCCTCGAATAGGTGACTTTATGAGTAGTTGACTTTAAGCAGGTAGAGTGAGTGGTTGACGGCCATCTGTTGTGGTCCTTCGATAGTGATCTCTCTGCTGTTCAGCCAGAACTGGACGCCTGCTCGCTCTAAAGTTCTTAAAGCGCGATGGCCCCTAGTATAATTCAATACCTTTTCACAACTTACAGTACTGCCAACCGCCATGTTTCAAATCGGCTGGGTAATACTTGCTTTCATCTACGCTCAAGCCGTGGGTATATGCGCAAGCGCCAATTGCCGTTCAGGATATCGCAATGCTGTTTATTTTACAAACTGGTAAATTTATAATCGCTAGGATAGGAATCAAATACTTATGGATAGAAGGTCTATATACGCTCGGGGATACCATCCTCACGATCTTCCCGCAGAGCAGATCAGCGTTCTCCTCTATGCATTTGCTAACGTGCAGAGCGACGGTTTGGTATTAGTACGGCGAGCCATATTGATCAAAGCCTTCTTACTAGCGTTACAAGCAGGGTCTCTTCTGATTCTTTTGCGGACCTTGAGACGCCATATGACGGCGATTGTAATTAGTAAACCACCCAGATTATCTTTTCGGACTACTTACGGCTCCTAGCTAGGAAAAAGTGCGAGAACGACGTCTGCGGATGCGTGAAACAGCCATATCTCCTCAAAAAAACCTACCGCAAGCTTAAAGTGCTCCTTAGCATCGGCGGGGCGACATATTCAAGCAACATTGCTGCGGCCGCTGCTACTAAAGCAAAGAGAGCCCTCTTTTCACAAAGTGCGATCGCCCTGATGAAAGACTGGGGGTTTTACGGGCTTGATATTGATTGGGAGTATCCCGTTAATGAAAAGGAGGCGCAAGACTTCGTCCTACTATTGGGCAAAATACGGTCGGAGATGGATTCATACGCAAGCCAGTATGCGCCTGGCTACCATTTTCTCTTAACGATATCGTCACCCGCTGGGCCTTCGAATTACGACATATTGCCGCTCAGTAAGATATCAGATATTATTGATAATTTCAACCTGATGGCCTACGACTATTCCGGTCCATGGAGCTCTATGACGGGACACCAAGCCAATTTGCACTCAAGTCCCATCAAGCCTAACTCGACACCGTTTTCTACAGATGCCGTCGTCGAAGACTATATATCCAAGGGCGTGCTGCCTACCAAGATTATTCTTGGTATGCCCGTGTACGGCAGAGCATTTCAGCAGACTGGTGGGCTCGGCCAGGCCTACTATGGCGCGGGCAACGGGTCGTGGGAGCAAGGCGTGTGGGACGCCAAGGCCCTGCCACGACCTGGGGCGATGGAGTATCACGACACGGCAGTTGGTGCTAGTTACAGCTACGACACAGATACCTAGGAGCTCATATCCTATGACAGCCCGTCAGTGACCAGACAGAAGGTTGCGTATATTATTGAGAGCGGGTTAGGTGGGAGTATGTTCTGGGAGGCGTCTGCCGACCGAGGTGACGAGACAGGACTTATCCACGCTAGCTTCAACGCTTTAGGAGGGGCCGCCAATGTAGACTGTTCTGAAAACCTGCTGCGTTATCCTAACAGTCGATATGCAACTATCCGCAATGGATGAGATACCTCCAAGTCGTCAATATTGGATTTGCATTGTTTTTGGAAGTCGATGGATATCATCATTGGGTAGTACGCCCTCTAGTTAAACAATGACTTTGTACCAAAGAACGCAAATCTCATCTAGTTCTCTATTTCTCGACCGCCTTTGTTTTCGAATCTAGCATTGCCGCATGGAGCTTAAATAACACTTAATACTTCATTACAGCAATAATAGTGCCCTGCAATAACCAAATACACCACAGGCTTGTGGGATGTATCGCAAGGGAGCATGCAAGTTCTGGCTACAGCATGGTCGTTTTGACTTATCCGGTCGAGTACACGTTTGAGATTCGGGCTTTAACTTCTGCAATGGAGACGAGGGGGTCGAATAATCTTGCGGGTCCTCCAGAGGTAAGGTGCAATAATAATGCTGCACGGCTTGTAAGTAAATGAAGGGAAATTATGTACTATACAGTAAGTAACGCCTGAAGCTACTTTGTAAAAGTCAATCGTATACAGAAAACAATCCCTAAATGCCTGGTCTCGATGTATAAGCCATTTATACTCGTTTTGTGCCAGGTTTGAAGCTGGCTAATCCTGTAGGGATTCACACAGTCGTGTGGCACTAGACGAACGGGGTGAGAAAATCATGCACACGTTGCGAATTAGGCCTTTTTAATCTATTTTGTCTCTTTACTGTGCAAATCACAGCTGATGAGCGTTCCACGCTACATCAGCCTTCTCCTCCCCATCTCGTCGGGCGCTTGAAACTCCTAATGCGAGGAATGTTCTTCATATTGCAAGCTATGAACGGATATTTATTCTATTTTCTGTTTTCTGTTTCCTAAGTATAGGAACCGGCACGAAGTCACATGATATACCTACTATAGCAAATCTGTCCGTCAGATGGTTGAGCTGCATGTCATTGGCGAATGGTGGTTGCTGGAACGGCACATCTTCGATTCGCTTTGATATCTTGCCGAAATCTCCGCAGTAGACCTTTGCCTGCTTAGACGAATGACGGCCGTCTCTTCTAGTTTGCTTGAAATCGTTGTTTTCACAGTCTGACAGCTTGATATCAAGGAGCCTAGAACTAGATATAGGATGTTAGTGTTGGTGTCATTGGGTGTGTGGTCGCATTGTAACTCGACAAGTTCCGCGTGCCTAATGTTATTTTGCAACAGCCTTGGTGTTTGGTCGAGGTTTTGGTCTTCCACCTCGCTAAACAGACCTTTTTGTTACAGCCCGCATCGCATAGAATCCGCACACTGCTGCTGCACGGTTGTTTAAGAAGTGGAGCTGGTAGAAACATTGCTAATAGGACCCGATCGATAGAGGCAAACTTGTCTGTTGTGCATTTCGGTACCCCGGCGGTATGTCGTGATATGAGAATCCACCGCACCATACTCTACCAGGCTGTGCGCGCCAACATGCACGCGTCCGCGGGAACGAACTCCTGAGATGTGATTCACCAAACGAACACAAGACTCAGACGACTTCCAAAGCGGACTTACCGTTCTGCCTCCAGGATCTTGTTCACCACGGCTGTGTGGGTCCATTCGCCGTCCATGTATGATGCATGCCCCTGCGCTGCACAGGATTGTTGGCCAACGTTGCGACGCATCGCACAGCGCCTGCTTCCCCCGCACATCCGCGCGGCTCGATGGCTTGTTCATGAAGCGAACCCAGCCAAGCAATAGGGGGATATGGAATTGGTGCGATACAGCGACGCAGAAGCCGCAGCCGAGCTCGCCGACGGCTGGCGCATCTTTCCGCTACCCGTCGGCGAGGATATTCGCAGATGCGAAGAAGTACAGTCATTCTTGTCAGAGAGGGTGATATATGGAAGGCTAACATGCCCTGATCTGAGGCAATCGTCGGTCAGGAGCCGCTTATATGGGAGCGGAACAACGCAACCCTGCAGAGGACGAGTGATGCGACGTTCAGAAAGCGGAGTCCAGGATTCTAGATGATGCCGAAAGCCAGAGCGCATTAGAGGAAACATTTCCAGCAGAAATCCGTTCCGCATAGGCCACGACGGCGACAAGTTTGCCAGTTCAGTCACTCATCGGCGAGTGCGCTGAGGTCTTGAGGCAGAGACTGGTAGACTGGCTTTGACGATGGCCAAACCGTTATCTAATGAATACGACAAATCATGATACCCCATCTCTAGATATGAGGTTTCTGGAGGGGTTCTGAATCGCGATGTGAGACTGCGGGCATGCTGATTCGCCTCGGTCCTTGGAACGCAGTGTTTTCTCTTATTATACAGTAGCGTTTCTCGCAAAATCATCTTTTAGCAAACTGATCTATCCGCAACATAAGCGACAGACAATGTCATGATTCTTTCTTGTTCAATTTGTATGTCCGCATCGCGGTCCATAGCTCTTTGTCGTCGGAGTTATATTCAGCCTTCCTATCAGCAACGTCAAGAAATTTCTCGAGAGGAAGTGTTTCGCCGGTCCTGGGCGTGCCATCTGCCCAATGTAGCTGGCCAACATACAGCATCTTAGCCTGTTGAAGAATATTGTGGTCGATAACAAGGAGTTCCTCGCGCAACCGAGAAAAAGATGTGATTCTGACGTTTGTCACCCTTTGGTCTTGTGGAGAATGAGTGAACAACAGGCCAAGGCGAGACTGTACCGCACGGATGTCGAGTCCGTTGTCTTCCTTCAATTGTATTTCGCTGTCGCAGAAGTTTGGCCCTTTGGCAAGCCCTTGGGCAGTCATGTGAAGATTGACAGGTGTATGAAGACGTACGCCCTAGCTAGGCAAGTCGTAGGGACCGAAGCCTCCCTTCCACACGTGACGGGCTGGGAGACCATATCTCCCACTTTCACTTCTAAACCACCACTTTACTTCTACTTCTACACATCACGATTAATTAGGAATTTACTGTTTATTTGCTTTTACGGTACCCACGAAACGTTCCGTACGGACCTGTTACAGACCCTGTGAAACCTACAAAAACTGTTCTTTTCCACAGCCTACCACCCGCAGACTGACGGTCAGAGCGAGAGAACGAACCAAACAGCGGAAATTGCCATCCGGTTCCAACTCTCGTAGCACCCGGAAATCCCGTGGCCAGAGATTCTCCCGGCGCTGCATCACAACCTCAACAACTCGTACTCCGCAACAATTGGGAGATCTCCCAACGAGGTCGTGTACGGATTTAAACCCCGTAGTAGTCTTGACGCAATCGTAGAAAAGGACGCTCCAACCGAGTCAATCGACATAATAAAGAGGATTTACCAGGACGAGGCGGCGGCTCTGATCGACATAGCCAACTCGCTGAGAAAGGAGCGCTACGACAGTAGCCACCCAAGCCATCTCCACTTTACCTTGTAGCCCACTTTCTCAAGGAAATGGATTTGAAAGGCGGGGGAAATCTTCAAATGCTTTCCATGAATTGATCTTTTCATTAACACATCGCAGAGGACCCATAGCCGTACTTCCTGCAGACAAGGGTGACGCAAAGAAATGACGAAAGAAGTTTGCTCCCAGGACAAGGAACGGTTGCGCTACTTGTCGACGACGCAAAGTAAAGTGTGACGAAACTCGGCCGACTTGTAAGAGAGAACTCCTATGTGTATTGTAGCAGTGACCTAACCGTACAGGCGGAAACTTCCAGCGAGGGCGATATAAGAGCGACAAAAGCTACGTCTGAAAATCTATCAAGATAACCCTCGACACAATTTGGTTAAGGTCAGGTCAAAAGATAACATGCTCGTTGACACAAAAAACTTTCAGATGAACTCAAATGACGGCCAGAAATCACTATCATGGACCGCCATGAATGGGTACGAGGCGATCGTCAAGGTATTCCTTGAGACCGGCAAAGTTGAAACCGACTCGAAGGAATTGCTCGTGTTGCATAGAGAGACGGGGAGCGCTTGAAAAATGGAAACTCGAGTCGAGATGCACAAGGTCCCCCAGATGGAACGACATTTGGAACGAGCCACTTCGTCAGAACTTAAAATTCTCAGTCAAAAACATGCCAATTCCGTCATACAAGACTGTTGGCGGACTCATAATCTCAGCTCCTGGACTGTACGTTGCACTATACCGACTCTCAACCATGAAGTAAGCCACTGGACAAGGAATGGGTCTCTTCTTAGGGAAGATGAAGCCATGATAATCGGGAATCCGACTGCACTATTTTGCGACCATCCAACGTGCCGATAGAGTCATTCCCTAATATATCACACAATCCGCCCATCGCCAGGCATACCACCGAGTGACAACTTGATCACACACCCAATGACACCAACACTAACATCCTATATCTAGTTCTATGCACCGCCAAAAACCAAGAGACTTTGGACATTAACTTTACCAAAGCCGCGTTGACGCAACAATGCTCGGCCGCGATGAACAGGCAATTCGGCTACAGTCATGATGCTGACATGATCAGCACAGATACCGACTTCACACAGCAGCTGGATCACTGCACAAAGAGTCTCTCCCGTTGCGAGCACATCGTCCACCACCACCACTGTCCCGCCTCTTGGCACCACATCTCGACCCATTTCGATTTCCTTCCCTCTTGATTCGTTCAAAGCCGAAGATGAAATGTGGGACGGAGGTTTGATGACAGAAGCAGTGGGTGAGGGGAGCTTACCGGCCTCGCGAATCAGCGCTAATGGCACGTCGACCCGTGAAGCCAGCGCCGACGCAAAGACGAAGCCACCGGCCTCGCAACACACCACCGCATCGACTTCAAGCCAATTACCGGTGAAGTGGGTGTGCAGCAGAGAAGAGCACAGGGCCAGCCCACCCGGCTGCTCAGATATGCCGAGCACGTGACGAAATTCAATGCCTGGGCGCGGGAAGTCGGGTGACGTGTGAACCATATCGGCCAGTCGATGTAGGTCCTCGTGTAGGAAGGGGAGCAGATATTGTTCGGCAAACGTCTTCGCCATCTCGTCACCAGCTGTGTCATTCTTGAAGATGAAGCTGGGGCGGTACTGCACGGCCCCTGAATTCAACCCTTCAGCGTCGCTGTTGTTATTGTCCTCATCGTCAACAACGTCGTTGCCGTTACGCCATCCTCCACAGGCCCGCAGTGTCTCTCTGCTAGCTTCAACGCGCATATCGAGCATCTTCCTGTCTGCTACCAGATGTGATAAGGATACTACTGGCGCTTCATCCCTCATACCAGTTATAAGTAGCACGTCAACGTTCGCGGCGTTATATACGACATTCACAAAATGTTCCTCTGGAAGCCGAGGGTTTTCTTGTACCTTTAGTTGGAAAAATCTTATCAGCGCTGACCGGTGTTGCTCCTTGTATCTTCGGTCGTAAAGCAGGCCGCCGAGGTCAGCACCACTCTCTTTCGCGTATTCTTCCTTCATGGCACTGCTGATGCTGACGACTCGTACCGTTAGACTGTTGCCAGCGCATCTGATGAGCAAAGAGGCCCAGGCGTCAGCGCAATAGTTTTTACCGGCGCCGCTGTCGCCCGTAACAAATAAAATGAGCTTCTGTACCATCGGCGCTTTCGGGAGAGGGCAAGCGTAAGAAAGGACACTGTAAGGGTCTGAGGCGTGTTTCAAATGAACCAAGCGCGGCTGGTTCGGTCCGAAGGCCTTACTCGCTAGTGCGGCGTCCCTGGGGTCCGGCCCTAGGTCGGCGCCGTAAGTTCCGCTGCTCAAGGGCAACAAGTCCCTGGCGACGTCGTAAACCCACTGCTCGGCGGCTCTGGCATCTTCACTGCGATCTTGTTCACGGGGCCAGACACCTGTGACAACGCAGGCAAAGTCCTAGTCTCGATTGCCGAACGCAGTTGCATCCTCCAGTGTCTCCAGCCCAAAGGCGCGGAGCAGCGCCGCCGGTCGATCAACGCCTTCCGCCAGCGGCGGTACGTCGCACTGTCCTACACGTGGGGCAGATAGACACCCAACCCTCGCCGGTCCGGAAATGTATCCTCGACCGCGTCCGCCACTACATGCACCACACAAAATTCGCTTCCTCTGGATTGATGCTCACTGTATCCGTCAAGACACATGCGGCGTCGACGATTGCGCCCGCCATTCCCGCTGCGTCGAGTAACGCAACGCCATGCAAGCCATGGACCTCGTCTACCAGCTCAGCGAGCACCCGGTAGCCCTACTGGGCCGGCCGCTGAAGACCATATCCGAGTTGCGCCTCCTTGTCCGAATTCTCTCGGGGGAGCTTGTCGATAGCGATCGCGAGTTTAAGCACTGTTGCTTCTCAGCGAAATCACCCAGGACAGCTGGTGGTGTCGTGCATGGGCATTCCAGGAGAACAACCGCGGCGGAATGCAGATGCAGCTATTGATCCGCCACGATCCGTCCCTAGAGCCGCAGAAATGGCGGTACAGACCATTCGGAGAGATACCGGGCGAGCTGTGCATACTGTCCGTCATGTTTTCCGTGCAGGCGACGCGGCTATGCCTAGCGCTCCGCGAGGTGGCAGGGCTGCCGCCACTGGACGTGAAGCGAATCGACGGCGTGCTTAGAGCGGCTGGGAGATATGCGCTTATGGTACACAGCTCCAGCTCCATGACCGCAACCGTGATCGCCGACATCGAGGCGCGTGGGTTGTCGAAGCCATGGGACCGGCTTGCTATCGTAGCCAACTGCTGTCAATACCCAGTGCGGTTGGACGGCGGAGCACTCAGCCGTCGAGGTCGGAGCCCAAGTTTGTCAGTGCTGGCCGTGTGTCTACTCAACGGCGAGATCCTAGATAACGGAAACAATGACATGGCATCGGCAGCCGGGCTGACGATGTCGGAATTTCTCGGCAGATTCATGCTTCGGCGATTCAAAGCGCCCGAAGACGAAGCGCGGCAATTGACATTTAACAAAGGCTGCCGGCTGATCGACGTAGAGTTGGCAGCGGGCGGGATTGTAACAAGGGGCCACCTGTGGAAACTGGCCCCGTCATCGATACCGCAAGGTGGAGGCGGAAGTAACCGCGGATCAACGAACTACGAGGCCGTTTGACACTGTATGAGCGGAGGGGTCTGCTGCAGCTCGTGTTTTACTTATAAGATTTGGACTGCCGCTGGCTCGCCGACCGGATCGACGAGTACCTCGCCGCTGACGCCCGCGCTGGGGGAGAGTACCGCTCCTTTGCCGAGATGTATTTTCACCGCATGGCTGCCGAGCTAGCAGAGGCGATCCTGGCCCATCGGAAGCTGAGGCTAGGTCGACGGGGCGTACCCGCCTGTGGCTTTCGCCTTCACGTCGGCGTGGCAGGGCGATTCTGGCTCGCAAACACACGACGCTAACGACATCGACTGCCACGTCTCTCTCGAGGCCGAAAAGAGTTCTCTAGGTAGAGGCGGTGTGCCGCAACTACGCGTCCGAAGGTGGCTGCTGGGTATGTGTTTCTTCTATGGTTGTCCGCTCACCAAGGTAGTGTTTTCCTGGCCGCGAGCGCTGCAGGAAGTAATAGTAATAGTTAGCGAGATGAATGGATATAGCCTCTGCATTGAATCTTGTTGTAGTATTTTTGATATGTGCCATGGGTGTAGTGGATGACGTAGATCAATTATAAGAATGTTCCTTCGGTCCGGCCCGGTGCACGGGACGCTACGGCCGTTGTTTTTGCAGAGCGGAGCTCTCCGGGTTCCATGCCGTCTAGTGCAGTTTAACTTGAAGCCAGGCTAGATCGTCTTCATACAGGGGGCGATCAATTGAAGGACGCATAATTATGCATCTATGTTTTATCCAGTCGATTGGACGTAAGCAAGTGTAATAGAGTGAGTGGGCGTTTTCCAGCGATGTGGATGGAAGTCTTGGAGCTCCGGTCAACCTTGGACAAGCCGCGGGGCCCCTTGCTCTTCTCTCGCCTTGCCGGAAGGTAGGCTAGTTCGATATGTTGCAGCCTGACGTCGTCGGTTTGCATGACAGGCGTCGCTCAGCTAGCCACCCAGTTATTGAAGTTCGTCCCATACCTTTCACACATTGCAGCCTGCGACGCTACCTGGGCCTGCGGCCGAGGCGGTCTAGCAACCTACACTGCTTAGATGTTTACGCCCTGGAACGGTGAGGGTTGAGGTGTCGTGCCAAGTTTCTCTCCTGGTCTCTCATTCCGGGGAGGCAAATTAGGCATCAGACCTTGTAACAAGGCGTCTTCGCTCCTGCGGGACAGGGATTCAGAACGAGTAAGAAGAAAGGTCGAACCGATCCCCAGAAATATGCGAGGTTCAAAGAGCCACCACAATCATGCAGTCGGTGCCTAATATCTTTACGGCATAAAATCACAACAACCGACACCTCTTTCTTCCAACTTTCTCGCACAAACTACAACGCATACCTGGGCTTAACTGAACTAAATACCACCAAACCAAAAAGTTGGCAGAAAATTTCTAGAGTGACAGCATGCAATCTCTCGGGCTGGCTCTTACTATTCTTCTTTTACTTTTCTCTCTTTTCAGGCCTCAAGGTTTTCGGATCCCGGCGGCTTGTGCCTTGAGCGGTACTCTGCTGCTTTTTGTTGAAGTTGGGTGGCGTCAAAAGCTTCCGAATGTTCTACCTGCCTGCTGGCTGGGCCTTTTTACCATTCTCATTTATTACAAGCGGAAAAGTAAATCCGTGCGTCAGAACAGTAATTATCAGCCTCAGTGCCCTTCCGAGAAGGCTCCAACTACCCTTAACGATACCTCGCCGGAAACCCTTTTTCGCCGGACCATACATGAGGACATACGTAACGCAGGAGGATTGATAATGTGGATCAAAAAGTACAGTGTTTTCTGGCACGTTGTATGGCCGGTTGGAAATTATACACAGCAATGTTATTTCATTCTGTCGTTCATCTTTTCGATAATCGATGGGCAGCTTGCAGGCTTGTTGGAAAGGACTACCCGTTGTCTCATCCAAGGAACCAACAAATCCGCCGAAAACTCCATCATGTGGGACCAACCGGATGTATTGGCCCTCGTTGCGTATTCGGCGTTACAATCAGCATCGGTTACAAAACGTCTCCGAAGCCGTCTGTGGACTAATTGTTTAACTTATCGCAAACAAAGAGTACAGGAGCTAATCCACAAAAAGCTTATGACTCTTGATTCATCTTACCACTGTGGGCCCACTTTTACCACACAGCTTGATTACCCACGCAGATAAGATCGGTCACAGCACAACATACATGCAATTTGACTTATGTTATTCCGCTCTAGCATCAATCAAGCTATAAATCCCTCTTGATATTGTTGCATTTGAGCCTGAATTCCGGGTCGTCATCCACGGGATCACGCGAGTCCCGAAGCCCCTCGGAGCCCCGGATTTCCGGTGCCGAAAAGTGGGTTGCATGACGATGCCGGCACCTGCGCTGTCCAGCCGCTGGTCATCCGGTCTGAAAAGAAATCTGTAAAACGGAATCGCAATTATAACAATACAGTACATATCAACCAGCCGTCCTTGTACGCCGTATACGATGTCATTCAGTGCCATCAAGCTAACAACTCTTCGGGCTGTTCTGAAATCAAAGTAAGACATTCCACTCCTATCCGCGAAATCAAATTCCTTCACCAATAGCGTTCAATAGGCCTAATATCGTATTTCTGGGAACTCCCATCTCCGCCATACGCTTTGTGAGGATACAGATGCTTGTCCCTTCGCTCCCACAAGAGGCTGCGTCTGAGAGACTCAGTCAGCTCAGTTGCGAGCATGTTTCGTCGGGTCGCTTGGGGAGAGAGGATCGCCGGACGATGCCTTCGATTATCAGTCACTATTTTGATGGGTCGAGCGGCAGACTGAGGCAATCCATGGATGGATTGTCTCGTACGCGAATCATGAGAGCGGCGTGAACAGACGGATACGCGGGTCTTAGCCTCCCTAAGACAAGGTGATGGATCACTCTAGAACCACACACTTGATTCATACGGCCTTGATTGATGTAGCGGGCGCCGGTGGAGCGTTTAATCCTTTTCACATAGACTGTCGTAGGAGAATGCTATTATACTCACACTCTGCTCATAAATTCTCTGCCTTGCCGCTGGAACCGTTGATGTGAAGCTTGATGGTGGTAATCTTTATCGTGCGTACGATATCTTCTCCATACGAAAGACTCATTATCAGTTTGCATCGACCCATAATCCGGCTTACGAACTTTGACTTGCGAATTTCTCTGTGGAAGGTTATTGCAATAACACCTTTACGGATCTCCCACGGGTATTGGCCTACCTTCACCGAGTCCTAGGGGTTTCCGCGATGAAATAGAGTTGGAAAAAAGCCATTGATCAGAGGCAATGTGTGTTAACAAGGGGCTAAAGGCAAAGCAACAGGGTGTGAGTGAATGATTTTCTTAGAGTGTGAACAGGAAAGTTTCTGGTCCAGTACATACAGAGGCGGAGACACCCAAAAACTTGGAGGACGTTTGCGGAAAACAAGCGACAGCCGAGAATAGTGGCCCTACGACAAGTTTATGGGAGTGGAGCTGCTCAAGGCTTTGGTGGTCCTCAATATGTATCCCCGTGAGTGGGAGCGACCGCAGTTCAGCCTCATACCAAGAGCAAGTAGCCCTTCAAACGAAGGAATTGCTGAGAAGGGACATGTACGGAAAGGAAAAATCTTAACATTCCTTTGCCAGCGGTTCTATCTACTTTGGACGAGTCCAGTGTACCAATGCCTTGTTTCCTCAACTAGATGTAGCCTGCCTGCCAAAACAACGCCAAAGCACTCAATCTGCAGACCCCGCAAAAGATTATGTCTCGCATTTGTCGATGTCGAATGACGCTATCGCATGGAGAGGTTTACTGCTTGAGCTCGTGCCAGACTGGCTGCCTACGTTTCATGTGTTAGTTATGTGGTTCCAAAAGAAACACTTGGAGATCTGAAGGAACACATACTCAGAAGTACCTTGGTTGACCAGGACACGAACGGTAATTTTGATAGGCATTCCCTGAATGGTAGGAAGGCCGAATGCCGACGGGTTGGTAGACTGTCCGACAAACAGGTGGCGATTGCCGAGGTCGATCTTGAAAGGCGTGGTAGATACGACAATGCTTTTGTCACTGCCATCAAGCTGCGTGGTGTAGGCAGCCACCGAGCCATACGCATTGCTGCTCTGGTAATAATAGACGTGAATTCCCATCTCGTTCGGTCGGTTGCGCAGGGGCTTCTACTCCGCAGCGGCAAAACCAACTTGGCCACGAAATGGGAATGAAAGGCCATTCAGACCGGCGAGGAATACGCAACCGCTGCGATTGACACCTTGGGGCCCAGGGTTGCCAATGTTAATCGAGAGCTCAGAGGGAATGCCAGCGAGGTTGCGGTCGAGAGGGCAGAGCTGGTTCTCGGGACCATCGGGGCCATCGAAGGTAAACTTGAACAGTACTACGAGTCGCAAGCAGGTTAGCTATCCATCAAATTCATTGGAATATGATAAATGAAAATCCATAAGGAGTAAATGAGCTTCAGTAATTATTACTTACTACCGTTCGGCTTGACTACAGGCAATTGTCCATCGGCGTGGAAGGCATCAAGGAACGCCTTGCTGCAGGGCTGGGCATTGATCTCAACAGCTCCAGACATCTTGCGTATGACGAGAACTTATGAGAAATGATGCTGAGTGAATCGAAGAAAGGATGCCTGCAGTTGTGGTGAGACGCAGCGAGACTGTCGAGTGATTGAAAAGGAAGGCGAAAACGAAGAAAAAGTGATGGTGGTGAGGAAGAAAAGAGTGTGGGAAGAAAAAAAAAACATTACAGCGGCATGAGAAAAGTTTAACTGTGGGTAGTGAATTAAAAGAGAAAAATAGGAAGGCGTTAATGTGAGGTGCCTGCCGTTAAGTTGATGAAGGCTCCTGCCCCTTCCAAAGAGCAGTGTGGTAGGAAAGAACAGATAGAAAAGCGGGAATCCCAACATACATTCCAGCCATCAATCCCTTCACCAGATACCTGTGTCCCCCTCTGTTTCGTACCCCACAGCATCGACCTGTTCCTCTTCCTCGTCTTGCGAATCCTTATGGCCGTCATCTTCTTCGCCGATCACCTGTCTGGCGGGTGCTCGAATTCCGGTTGTGATATGAGGCTGAGCGGCGAGCATTTCGTAGTCAGCGTCGAAAGCTTTGAGAGCTTGTCTGGCCTCAATGATCTTTCTGCGATACGCGGCACTGTCAGGGCCTTCGACCTGCGTAGAGCTAGGGGCAGTCCAAGGCTTGTTAGTAATGATAGCTTCGCGGGGACGGGCTGATCCTGTGGCGACGGCGATAGTCACTGGCATGGTGTCTTTGTCGACCTGCTGGGTTTTGGTATCGGCAACGGTGGCGCGGAGTCGCCCAGCTGAGTAGTGTGGTGAGGTCGGGAAGGGAAGCTTGCAGAAGCGTGGATGGTGGGACTCATGACAGAGACGGCACGGTTTAGCTTTGTCCTTGGTGCATGCGTCTTCGTAGTGATCAGGGCCTCCGCATTTGTGGCAGACCAAATGCCAGCCTTTCTTTCCGCCCATGGTGTCGGCAACTGTGTCTTGCTCAATGTGCCAGTTGTACCAAGAAACCACGGTAACAAATTTGCCGGTGTTCGCGATCTTTGGCTTGCCCTTTCCGCCCTTTGTCCATCCGTTTGTGCGGAGAAGGGTAATCATAGCTCCGCGGGCACGTGTGGTTGCGACAGCCATACGGTGCTTGTCGGGAATGAAACCAAGGGAGTCGGTGCGGGTAGTTTCATAGATAACGATATCTGCTTCGGCGCTCATGCTATCGTCGACGGTCTTGAACGTGACATTATTTTTCATGAAGTCGTTGGCGGTGTATGTATCCCAGTCCTGTAGATATTCCGCTAGTTGAGCCGAGTAGGGAACTATCACCATGAGGTTGCCTTGCATGCTCTGGTCAACCGTAGAAGGGAACCCATGGGCAAATAAGCGGAATATGAGATAAAGGCAGTAGTTTCTGTTCGCAAAGTTACTGAAACTATTGCCGGCAGGTGCCTCTTGTCCTTCGCCGATGTTGATCATAAACGAATCGGATTTGCCATGGCGGATCCGAAGGATATGGCCGACTTCCTTGCGGTAGAGGTTAGAGAGGTCCGAGTGACGAAATGCGAGGTTCATAAAGCCGTTGTAGAGGTTCTTCGATGTCCAAGTCGCGATGCTGCCATAGTTGCGAGTGTTTTCGATGAGAATATCTTCAGCGGCGTTAACGTAAGCTGCGCGGGAAAGGATTGACTGCTTGCGTTGGAGTCCGAAGGTAGTCTTCCATCCTTCACGTCCTTGTTCATCAAAACTCTTGCTCATGGGGCTGAACTGGTGTGGGTCGCCCGTGGTGATGTAGATGGAAAGTGATGACCTTACGGTATATAAGCTTCTGCCTAGAAAATGATGGCGGCAAATGCGGGGGAATTCATTGCCTGAGGCTCTCGAGAAACAGTCTTTGAGCGTAGCAGACCATTGCTCTGTCCCCGCGTTCGTCATTATTGGTGCCCTCAAGGCATCTACATAGCTAGTACTGGGCGGTACCCTATGCGCGACTGCGTGCGCGCTGGGTTGGCCGCCACTTGCTAACTGTATGGCAGGCGCCGGCCTGGGAAAACACAAACCAACATGACTTCCACTCGCTTCGATCACGTTCTTCGAATGCACTCTGCCTGCGAGCCATAGCTAGCTTATTCACACTAATCTGGCCGAAAAGCTCTCAGGCATTTGCTCAGCTTGCTTCAATCCACAGCTATTTTTATACAGTATCAGTAAATGATGATATCTCGTTGAAACTTCGGCAGAAGCAGTAGTAAAATGATGATCGCTAGTCCCACGACTACTCTGGGGAGCCGTTCTTACGTAATTGGAGCGCAAAGACTGTTGACGAAATGGCTTGGATTAGCCGCAACAATACTTATCCGTGATTAAAACCACTATTCCGCTTCGGATTGACATGCAAATTGATCCTAACGTGATCTCCACAACTCGAAAACGTGGTGGCTGCTTCGAATATTCTAGAATCTCAGCCTACATAGTAAATGAAATACAATCTCAAGCTTTCCCCCCACTACTCATTTAGCCGTGGGACATCTTCTTACTCCAGTCCACCATGGCACCCAACCTCGCAGTCTCGCAGCATGTTCTTATCTGCGACAGCGCAGATGGCCCGTATTGTCGGCTGCAGCATCCGTTCCATCAGCCACATCAGATCAAACCTACGATGCTTCGGAACGACCAATGCCCCCCGAAACGCCGCAGGTCGATCGCGGACCGTGACACAACCAATGCTCGAAGCGCTACTGGCGAAACCACGGTGCTACGGGCTACCGGAAACCCTGGGCGTAATGGGCCATATGCATCTTAAACATCGCTCCGGGCATGAGAACGGAATCATGGGGACGGAAAGGAGTATGGTAATCAAAGAATAATAGAAGAAAGTGGATTCTACATATACAGTTGGATCCGAAATCGGTTTCCGGCATTATTGTTCTGGCGTTTCCAACCAAGAGACAATAATGGACCTGTTTGCTGACATGGTACTTGCTAGAGAGAAAAGGATACAGAAAGTGGCAGCTGTTGTGGGCGCTCAACCCTATGTTTGCAAGGTAAAGAGCTGATCATGGATTACCTACAGGGGTATCATCATCTTCTGTCAGCAAGTGGATACCAAAATGTCCAGGAAAGAAATGTTTCTTGTGTGAAAAGCATGAAACCGATTTCGAACACGACTGTAAATGATTTTGGCATCAATCCGACGACAATGCGGAGGGCGAGGCGTAGAAGCTTCCGGGACGAAAGATGAGATTCCTGTGTTGTGTCTTGTGTCTTGAAAACTGCGCATTCGCGATCCTCCTGAAACAGTCGACTGGTTCAGGTGTGATTTTCTCTCCGGAGTCGTCTCATATACAGGCTTAGATCAGTACTGTTCACACCGACCCGAATGCCTTTACTGCTACTGCTACAGCTAGGTGCGAAAACAGTGTCCTGTTGAGTTGAACTCTTTGAGGTCTTTGAACGCACGGACGCTTGATTATACCGTATGAAATGCATCGCGTTCACACATAGTACTCGAACGACCACGTGACTGATGACTCCAAAAATGGATTATGCTGGGACTTGTCGAACACCGTGGCTTCGATATGAGTCACAGTCCGAACGCCAGAACATGCTACTCCCTCTTTTCATCAGCAACATTACCAAAAGTCAGCAGAATCAGCAAAAGGCTTTACCACAATGGCGCCGTTTCTCGCCCGTTCTACCCATGACTTCCTCAGGAATATAATCTATAGTAAGTTGCAGGGCGAAGTGATTGCTTCTGATGACAGCATAGCCGAGATGGTCGGTTGTAATCCTCGGTCGATATGCCGAATTCGCTCGAAGTTGCTCGCGTTTGGGACAATAGAGATTCCGACAAATACACCCGGTCGCCCCAAATCCATCACCCCTCCCATGCTAAGCGCTTTGCACAGCGAGCTTGGTGTCGATCCATGCCTTACCCTTGATAAACTAGCCACCTTCCTTTACGAGCATTACGATACCGACGTATCCCGCTTCACCATCAGTAGGACCTTAAGAGAAGACAAGTGGTCCCAGAAAGCCACACAGAATGTCGCGCAAGAGCGTAATCTTGACCTGCGAGACGAGTTTATGCACCAGATATCACAGTTACGATCTGATCAGTTGGTGTTTGTGGACGAATCCGGCGTAGATAAGAGTATTGGTACACGGCGTAGAGGCTGGGCTCCCCGAGGAAAGCGACCACGTCAAATCAAGCGATTTCACCGCGGTCGCAGGTACCAGATCTTACCGGCCTATACCCAAGATGGAGTGATACACTTTCGGGTTTTCGAAGGATCGACGGATGCTAAGGTTTTCGAAAGTTTCATTGAAACTCTCCTGCTATACTGTGGTCGTTGGCCCGAGCCCCGATCAGTATTGATCATGGATAATGCATCATTTCATCACTCGGAGCGCATTCAGGAAATGTGCAGCGAAGCCGGAGTGGTGCTGATATATTCAGCTCCCTACAGCCCGGATATCATCCCGATTGAGCACTTTTTCGGGGAGCTGAAGAACTTTACTCGGAAGGTCTGGGATGAGCATCAAGGGTTCATCAGGGCTGATTTCCAAGGTTTTCTGGAAGAATGTGTCATGGTTGTCGGCCAGCGAAAGAAGAGCGCTAGAGGTCATTTCCGTAGCTGTTCGATCTCGATTGACGAACCTTAAGACTAAGGCAGATGGGAATATCAGAGTATTATGCGATTCAGATGACTTGTTCTTGGTCTACATAGATCTTTACATCCCGCACCCAACGACGCCCTACGCCTTCCAATACGCCATGATCGATGAAAAATTAAGCATCGTTATCCTCATATAGAAGTTCAAGGTCTAGTCCTCTTGCCATTGTGAGGTTATAAGCCAGTTCGAAATGTTCTCTTTGGATCTCGCTCCCCACTCTGGAGCAATGCCAGTCACGATACACCGCGACAGCATCATCCCTCAGTCCAAGCACGCATAGGGGAGGCAGACGACTGCAAGAACAGCTTCCCGGGTCTGGGGAATGCGCGTTCTGCGCTGGTACATAGTCAGAGATGTGGTTATGAATAATTACGGGGGCATGGCTAGGAGAATCCGGTCCTAAGCTTTGTCGCTTGCGCTTGCGGTCGCGACCTTGTTGATCTTCGGCGTATATCTTCGTTCGGAACTCCTCGGGAATATCGTCATGCGTGTCTAACTTGTTGCCTCGCTGAACCCATCGGACAAGTTCTCTCAAATGATGGTCCATGAGTTTGAAATGCTTTCCCTGTTGTTGTCGGTCCTGCCAGCACCATTCCCCATTGTCGCACGGGGCTCCCGGGCATCTCATAAGCTGGTAGACCCGCCGCCATGGATCAAGCTCGCCAGTAGCCTCCAGCTCTGCATCCATCCAGGCGCTCCGCTCTGCAAGGCCTATAGCTGTGGCACCTCGCCCAGCGGGCCGACCCGTAGTGGCAAGTTTTTTGTAGTCCTGCTGAATCTGGAGCTTCAGCCTCTTCCCAGCGCGGAGAAGCTGGCTCCATCCTTGCAGTTGCTCCTCAATACTTAGCCAATCGATTTGCTGTCTTTTAGTATAATGCTTTGAAACTTTGTCTTCGGACCGGTCATTAGGGACCGATAAAACAATAGTTGTATCACCAATCTCATAGGGCTTGCTTTTCGTATTGATGATCTCGACGAACTTAGCCGAGAGTACTTGATTCCAAAATTCGCTCGGTGCTACGGGTAGATTCTTCTCGGTTTGTTCAACAGCCTTTCTATTATCCAGGGTTAACTTCCATTGCATAGTATAGAGCATCAACCGAAGGGGCTTTTCGTCGTATGACCGGCCTGGAACCCAGTCTGCATATTTCAGGAACGGCAGTGGCTTTGGAACGAGGGGAAGCTGGCTGTGCGGGGAACTAGCGCCATGGTTGAGTTCACTGGTGGCAGAATCGGTGATGTCTGAGTGTTGGCCATCAGCTTCATCGTCGCTAGTAAGCTCGTACACCCAGTCGTCTGCAGCCATGATCGCGGTCATTGGCCAACGCAGACAGAGAGATAGAATGAAACACGGCAATTATCCAGTAAAGGCAAAATAGCACTTTAAGTGAGGTCAACAGGTTGCATGGGATTGTGGTCTGGCTTAATCAATGGGTGGGTCTACAGCTATCATAGAAGTTTCTAGAAAGTACCCAGACTATTACACCCAATCATAAGGCATCAAATGCGCTATGCTGGGCGTACTTTCTGCATACTTGCCAGAATGAAATATTTGTCAAGATGACAGGTCCCAGCTTGCATCCACCCTTGATCGCCTTTTTCGACAGTCCTGAAAACTCGTGATTCATTTCTCAGCCTGTCGCGCTGCCGTCCATTGGATACTCGCTATCTCCTTAAAGAGGCCGTCGCAAGTTGGCGATATCCTCTCGTTTTTGTGTTACCAAGCTTGTTCGCCTCATCCAGTGCTTCGTCGGGCGAGGAAACCGCGTGTTTGGCTCCAGGTGGCAAGATGCCTTTTTCTCTTCTGTGGCTAAGTAGCGTGGCTTCCAGCACGAATCAGCCGCAGAACGTTTCTGCCTGCTGCAGCCTGCGACATACGGCTGTTAAGGACCATGTCACGTAGCCAGAGCCTGATCTAAGATTGGTAAAAATAAAAAGCGCATCCTACTCTACCTTCTTACCTACCAAATTCCTTGGTTATTTACTATCATATGACGTTTTACCTAGGTGCTAGTATCATTCTTAACTGAACCGATTGCGCACCAGCGGCACCTTTTATCACTTTAACTCGCAACCTAACGTCAGTCATGTTGGACACTTCGAAATATACGGTCGGCTGGATTTGCGCTCTCTCTACTGAGTTTACTGCGGCGAAGGTGTTCCTCGAAGAACCGCACGAAGACTTCTACGATGTCGCAGAACATGATAGCAATAGCTATGCGCTAGGCAGGATTGGCCGCCATAATGTGGTGATCGCCGTCCTGCCTAACGGGGAGTATGGCGTAAGCTTGGCCGCAGCAGTGGCTCGAGACATGCTGCACAGCTTTCCCAACGTACGCATTGGCCTTATGGTCGGCATCGGCGGCGGCGCGCCGAGCTTGAAGCACGATGTGCGGCTTGGTGATGTTGTGGTCAGCAGTCGCGACGGAAGTAAAGGCGGCGTCTTTCAGTACGATTATGGCAAGATTGTCCAAAACCAGGATGTCTCCTTCGAGCACACGGATTTCTTAGACCAGCCACCGATTGCGTTGCGAACAGCCGTCAATACACTCAAGAGTCGCTACGAGATAGAAGGGCATCAGCTCAATGAGAATATCGAACAGGTATTAGCAAAGTGGCCTCGACTGCGGAAAAAGTATACACGGCCGCCTTCGCATAGCGACAGGCTCTATCGATCCGATATTCTTCATCCTATCTCAGCGGACGGATGTAACAGCGTATGCAGCGATGATCCGATACACTTGGTGCATCGGGTTCAACGAGACGAGGATGATGACGACCCCGCGATTCACCATGGGTTAATTGCTAGCTCGAATCAACTAATGAAAAACGCCGCAATTAGGGATAAGCTGGCCGAAGAAATGGGCGTCCTTTGCTTCGAAATGGAAGCCGCTGGTCTGATGAACCATTTTCCATGTCTGGTGATCCGCGGAATATGTGACTATTCCGACTCGCATAAGAACAAACAATGGCAAGGCTTTGCAGCGATGACGGCAGCAGCATACGCGACGGATCTCTTGCGCCAGATCCCACCCAACAAGGTTGAGGCTGAACGGAGGATCGCCGATGTTTTTAGTCTACGTTAGTATCTTAACCTAATTCAACTATTTCACCTAACATTAGATAGTTCAGGAAGATGTCGATCGCATGCAGCGGGATGTGAGTGAAACCAAGGCTGTTGCGATAACCACCAGAAATAATCAGCATCTCGACAAAGTACGTCGGTGGCTATCGCCATCAGACCCATCAAGCAACGCCTCAATGGCGAGAGAACGTAGGCACGCCGGCACCGGAACCTGGCTTTTGGAAAGCACTACCTTCAATGAATGGGAGGCCGGAAAGCGTCGGCATCTGTGGCTCTATGGCCTAGCAGGATGTGGCAAAACAGTCCTGAGCACAACAATATTGGATCATCTCCAGCAAACAGCTAATACTCCCACGATCATGTTCTTCTTTGATTTCAGCGACGCCAGAAAGCAGACGCTAGACAGCCTTGTTCGCTCGCTAGCTTTTCAGCTTTACCATACGGGGGATGAGGCTTTAAGGATACTAGACAGCCTTCATCATTCCCACGATGATGGTCGGAGACAGCCTGATGCTAGTACCTTATCAGCCTGTATTGAGTTGATGATGCAAAAACTACAGAAGGTTACTATTGTTTTAGACGCTCTCGATGAGTGTACGACAAGGAGCGATCTTCTATTATGGATTCGAAGGCTTACTTTAGGTTCGGCTAATAACAACGTCAAAATCATTGTAACTGGGCGACCTGAAGCCGAGTTTCAGCGTGAGATTCCTCAGCTGTTTAAAGACGATAATTGTATGTTGCTCGACAAGAAGGCTGTTGATGCCGATATACGCTCCTACGTGGCCCACGAACTTGAACAGAGGCATGGTTTTACCGAGAAGAAGCTCCCTCAAGATCTTCTCGAACAGATGCGGATCAAAGTCGGAGATGGGGCCGACGGGATGTATGTATACATTATATCTATTTATAGAATTTACCATATTAAGAACATATTGATTCGTACAGGTTCAGATGGGCAGCATGTCAGCTAGACAGCCTTCTGAAATGCCTCCATGTCCAGGCTATTGAAGAAGCTCTCGAACGCTTGCCTCGCGATCTAAATGAAACATACCAGCGTATGCTTGAGAATATTCCGGAAGAGCTTAAGAGCGATGCGTTACGCCTCTTACAGTTCCTCATCTATTCTAAACGACCCTTGACATTAAAAGAAGCAATCGATATCACAGCAACACAGATTGAAAGTGTGGGACAGCGAAGCTTTAACGTCAAGCGTCGACTTCTTCGTGCTGACGACATATTACAATACTGTCCAAGTTTGACATCAATTGCTGAGTTTTCACGCGATGGTAAGGTTACGAAAGCAATTCAGCTCGCCCACTTCTCAGTTAAAGAGTACTTGGTGGGGAAAGACCAATTTCAACTCCCAACTGCCAGCATTACTATTACGTGGACCTGCTTGACATACCTCAAGGATGTTATCAAGATCACTGGAACGGTTGAGAGGATTAAGGCTGAATTTCCACTAGCTAGACATGCGGCGGAAGTGTGGATGGAGCATGCAAAAGAAGGAGAGATTTCCGAAAGCATTGTCCAAGAATCAACGAACTTCTTACGAGATGATAAAACATTCCAGTGTTGGGGTCGTTTATACCAGCCTGATAGGGAATGGTACGAGGATCCAGGACGCCCAACTGGATCGAGACTTTACTATTCCTGCCACGAGGGGCTTCAGAAAGTGACAAGGAGCCTATTAGAACAAGCCGCAGACGTCAACGCACAGGGTGGCTTGTTTGGCAACGCTCTCCAAGCTGCCTCATCCCAAGGCCACCAAGAGATTATACAGCTTCTTCTCGAGAAAGGAGCCGACGTCAACGCACAGGGTGGCGAGTATGGCAACGCTCTCCAAGCTGCCTCATTCCAAGGCCACCAAGATATCGTACAGCGTCTTCTCGAGAAAGGAGCCGACGTCAACGCACAGGGTGGCTACTTTGGCAACGCTCTACAAGCTGCCTCATCCCAAGGCCACCAAGACATCGTACAGCGTCTTCTCGAGAAAGGAGCCGACGTCAACGCACAGGGTGGCTTGTTTGGCAACGCTCTCCGAGCTGCCTCATTCCAAGGCCACCAAGAGATTATACAGCTTCTTCTCGAGAAAGGAGCCGACGTCAACGCACAGGGTGGCAGGTATGGCAACGCTCTCCAAGCTGCCTCATCCCAAGGCCACCAAGATATCGTACAGCGTCTTCTCGAGAAAGGAGCCGACGTCAACGCACAGGGTGGCTACTATAGCAACGCTCTCCAAGCTGCCTCATCTGGAGGCCAACAAGAGATCGTACAGCTTCTTCTCAAGAAAGGAGCCGATGTTAACACACAGGGTGGCGAGTACGGCAACGCTCTCCAAGCTGCCTCATCTGGAGGCCAACAAGAGATCGTACAGCTTCTTCTCAAGAAAGGAGCCGATGTTAACACACAGGGTGGCGAGTACGGCAACGCTCTCCAAGCTGCCTCATCTGGAGGCCAACAAGAGATCGTACAGCTTCTTCTCAAGAAAGGAGCCGATGTTAACACACAGGGTGGCGAGTACGGCAACGCTCTCCAAGCTGCCTCATCTGAAGGCCACCAAGAGATCGTACAGCTTCTTCTCGAGAAAGGAGCCGATGTTAATACACAGGGTGGCAGGTATGGCAACGCTCTCCAAGCTGCCTCATATAGAGGCCACCAAGAGATCGTACAGCTTCTTCTCGAGAAAGGAGCAGACGTCAACGCACAGGGTGGCTTGTTTGGCAACGCTCTCCAAGCTGCCTCATCCCAAGGCCACCAAGACATCGTACAGCTTCTTCTCGAGAAAGGAGCCGACATCAACACACAGGGTGGCTACTTGTTGTGAGATCGCTCTTATCTACCGGCTCTATCGATATCAATTCCCCCGATAACTTTGGACGGACCCCCTTACGGTCGGCTAGAAGATATGGACACGCTGATGTATTCCAGTTGTTAGTCGAAGCTGGAGCACAAGGCGTGTTCTCGGATGGTTGTCAGACGGCTATAGAGGTCATCACAAGCCCTATGAATATTCAGTCCGTTATTGCGACATTTGCACCTTCAGCATTTCTGAGAACAGCAAGTATAATCATTGTTCAATTCGCAATGGGGGCAATCGAGAAATTTGCTTGGATTCTTTCCATCTCGGCGGCCGCTGTTTAGAGGCATCGCACAATCCAGCTTTGAGGGAAAGCTGAATAAAAAAAAAAAAAAAAAAAACGTTGGATGACTCTAAAGCACCCAGGAAGATTTAAGCTAAGTATTACTTATTAAGGATGGATACCTCTCGTGGATAAGCGACCTTGCAAAGTGGAGCTATGCTGAAATAAGCAGGATTTGTATTCTCACAGTCAGGCATACTGTGGCAACCTTAATCATAGATCTAATAAAGGTATCCATTTTTCCTACTACTTAGCGAGACTTGAGTCGACCTAAAACACGGTGCATAGAGAGAGGTATTAGACATTCTCGCAGCTACTTTTGGCTGACACATGTATCTCTAGGTTCTCTTAAGTACTTATGGCCCGTGCGACCAGCCATCAATAAGTGCAAAGAGGACATCTTTTTCGCACCTAGCTGTACCTCTTGGGGAGGGAAAATGGGCACTGGACAAGCTGTATTATCATCGAGGAATCATTATCTTTTGTTGTTGCTGTTGAGGGTTATTTGGGTGTTTTGCGAAGGGGCGGTACCGAAACGCGTGGCGCGGCGCTAGTGGACCCACTTTCGGTGCGTTCCGTCGTGAAACATGCAGGCGGATTCGGATACGATCAACGTCGCGTCCGACTCGGGAGAGGCCAGCGGAACGGCGCGACCACTTCGACGGATACGGAAACCGACAACCAAGGCCCTACTAAACGAAGGAAACCGAGACACTCTCGACGATGGGGCCGCAGAGCCGAGCGAGCAGGGAGGAAATGGGGTGCGGAGGGCGACCACTAGGGGCGCGCCAGCCGCCAGAGGAAGGATCAAGGCGATCGAGGACGACGACAGAACACTGCTCCTGGCCATGGGAAAGCAGATGAAGGAACTCCACGCATCCCTCCAGGTGGTTTTCAATGCCTGGAAGAAATCTGAACTGCGCAACAGGGACATCCAGGCCGAGCTTCGACAAACCACGGACGAACTTCGGACGGCGAGCGAGGAACTCCGGTCAATCAAGGACGAGCTGGAGACAGTCCGCAGCGACCTGCAAGCGTTGAAGCAGCAAGTTGAAGACGATAACACGAAGACATGGGAAAAACTTGAGGCATGTACGGCTCTGGCTCCGGCGCGAAGCGACTCCAGCCCATCCTATGCCGCTGTCGCCCGAACCGCCTCGACGAACCAATACAGCGACGCACGGGCCCGCACGCCCGGCGCAACACCGACCAACACGACCGACACTCTGTACTGCACGATCGACACCTTCAGCGCTGAAGAGGAAGATGGAAGCAAGCCCAGCGCGGGCACAATCAGGGCGGCAGTGGAAAAGGAAATGCGTGCGGACGGGCATGCGGGATGGCGGTGCCTGGCCGTGACTGTGAACCCAAGGAGTGAGAATCTCATCAGAGTTGTCTGCCGAGATGATGCGGAACACCAAATGGTCAAGCAAATCGCGGAGACAAAGATCGCCCCGGGTATACGTGTCCGAGACGACGACCTGCACCCAATCAAGGTAGACTTTGTGCGATGGACATCCGTGTGGGAGGAGAAAGGAAAGTACAGAAGTAAAGCAGCGGAGGAATTTAGCAAGGAAAACCACGCTACTGTCGCCAAAATCGTATGGCTAAGCGATCAGGAAAACCCGAAAGCATACGGATCGATGGCGGTCTACTTGACCAAAGCCAGCGACGCCAGAAGACTTATTTCAGAGGGCTACTTCCACGCAAGCGGAGAATCAGGAACCACAGGGGTGTTCAAACCCCAATCCCGACCACAACAGTGCTTCAAATGTCAGCAGATCGCTCCGCACAAGGCAGTCCGATGCCCGAACCGCTTGGTGTGTGGAAGGTGCGCCAAGGAGGACCATCACCACAAGGATTGCCGTGAAACGGCACTGAAGTGTGTTCCTTGCGGTGGTGCGCATGAGTCTTTCAGCAAGAAGTGTCCGAAGCTCTACCCATCTCTCCATGAGTAGAAACTTTCAGGTTCTTCAACTGAATGTGAGGAAACAGGATGCAGTGCACGAGAGCCTGATGAACGACGAGAGACTGCAGGATTTCACGGTTATAGCCGTGCAGGAACCGTGGGTGTGGAAGAGAGAGGGGAAGATCTTGACGGTGCCGATGCGGCACAGTAGGTGGACTAGGATGGTTCCGACGGCGTGGAGGGAGGAAGGACGGTGGGGCATTAGGAGTATGCTGTGGGTGAACAAGGAAATCGAAGCGGAGCAAGTGCCGATACCGTCACCGGACATAACAGGAGCCGTTCTTCGACTCCCGGGTCGTCGGGTGCTGATTGTGTCTGTGTACGTGCCGGCACAAGAGCCCGAGATGCTTCGCCGCACATGTTCAATGTTACGGCAGGCAATCGCGGGAGTCAGGAGTAGCGCAGGCGAGGTGGTGGACGTGGTCTTTGTTGGTGACTTTAACCGGCATGACCAACTATGGGGAGGAGATGACGTCTCGGCGACCAGGCAGGGAGAAGCCGACCCGATCATCGAGTTGATGAGCGACTTGTCACTCAGGAGCCTCCTGCCACGGGGGACGAAAACGTGGCACAAGAACGACGCGGCAACGACGATCGATCTGTCAATCGCATCTGAGGACCTGGCAAGGATGATGACAAGATGCGCCTTGCACGAGACAGACCACGGATCGGACCACCAAGCGATTGAGACAACGTTTGAGATTGCGACTCCTGACACGGACAGCAAACCTCGACTTTTGTTCAAGAACGCGCCATGGAAGGCGATTAATGCCAGGATCGAGGCCGCGCTGCAATGTATTCCTACGGGAGGCACAGTGCAGCAGCAGACAGACCGGCTCATGTCTACTGTAACGGTAGCAGTAGAGGCGTTGACGCCTACAGCCAAGCCGTCTCGGTATGCGAAGAGGTGGTGGACGGAGGACCTCACTCAGCTGCGCCGGATCCACACATTCTGGAGGAACCGAGCGAGGGCGGAGAGACGGGCCGGCCACTGCCCGCCGGACCTAGAAGAGCAAGCGCAGGCAGCGGCGAAACAGTATCATGACGCAATCCGACAACAGAAGAAGAATCACTGGCAAGGGTTTCTGGCCGATGACACGAACATCTGGAAGGCAGTCAAGTACTTAGGCGCCGACAAAGGCGCCTCATTCGACAAGATCCCCCAGCTTATTAGGGCGGACGGCTCCAAGACGGCGGAAAAAGGAGAGCAGGCGGAGGAACTGCTGTCTACCTTCTTCCCTCCGCTCCCGAACAACATCGAAGATGAGGGACAGCGTCCGCAGCGGCCACCTGTGCCATTCCCCGATATTACGTTGGAAGAAGTGGAAAGGCAACTGTTCGCAGCCAAATCGTGGAAAGCACCCGGAGAAGATGGGTTGCCGGTGGCCGTGTGGAAGCAGACATGGCCGATAGTGAAACACCGGGTACATGCGCTGTTCCAAACGTCGGTGAACGAGGGAGAACTACCGAGGCAGTGGAGGCATGCAAAGATCATCCCGCTGAAGAAACCGAACAAGGATGACTACACCGTTGCAAAGGCTTGGCGACCGATCTCGCTGTTGTCAACACTGGGGAAGGTTTTAGAGTCGGTGATGGCTGAGAGGATATCTCATGCGGTCGAGACACACGGGCTCCTGCCTACCAGCCATTTCGGTGCTCGGAAGCAGAGGTCGGCAGAACAAGCCTTGGTGTTACTTCAGGAATACATCTACAGAGCGTGGAGGAAGAGAAAGGTCCTCAGCCTGGTCAGCTTCGACGTCAAAGGCGCATATAACGGAGTGTATAAAGAAAGACTGCTCCAGAGACTCAAGGCGAGAGGAATACCAGAAAAGCTGGTGGAATGGGTTGATGCATTCTGCTCGCAACGAACGGCAAGCATCCAGATCAACGGGCAGGACTCGGAGGTCCGCTCCCTGCCTCAACCTGGGCTGCCTCAGGGCTCGCCGCTGTCGCCTGTTCTGTTCCTTTTCTTCAACGCGGATTTGGTCCAGCACCAAACCGATGAGAATGGAGGATCACTAGCATTTGTTGACGACTATACGGCGTGGGTCACCGGACCGTCGCGACAGGCGAACCGGCAAGGGATCCAGGCCATCATTGACCGAGCGCTCGATTGGGAACGACGAAGCGGGGCGACATTTGAGGCAGACAAGACGGCTATCATACACTTCACGCGGAACTGGCGACATCCGGAAGATTACGCAACCTTCAACATCAAGGGTGATACAGTTCGGCCCAAAGACCGCGTGAAGGTCCTGGGCGTGATCATGGACACCAAACTCTATTTTCAGCAACACATCGCAGAAGCGGCGACGAAAGGTCTCGAAGCTGTGTTGGAACTCAGACGACTGAAAGGCCTATCTCCGTCAACGGCAAGGCAACTCTTCGTGGCGGCGGTAGCGCCGACAATAGATTATGCGTCGAACGTCTGGAGACACAGGTGCAGGACAGCCCAGATGAGGGTCATCAACAGGGTACAGAGAATTGGAGCCCAAGCCATCATTGGAACATTCAACACGGTGGCCACAGCGGTTGCCGAAGCAGAAGCAAGCATACAGTCGGCCCAGGAACGATTTGACAGGAAAGCGATCAAGTTCTGGGTGCGTCTCCATACATTGCCTACGAGTCATCCACTGCGACGTATCAGACCTCAGGGCTTCAAGAGGCACATCTCGCCTTTCCAGAAGATGGCCGCAACATACCGAAATCTGCCGGTGGACAGGCTGGAAACCATCGAAGCGTTCCCACAGGCACCATGGGAAAGCCAAATGCTTACGGTAGTGGAAGAAGACGGCGACAAAGCGACCAAGGCGATCCAGACTGGCTGGGCCGTGAGAGCTGTCACAGGTAGCTCGGCAAGAAACGGAATCGTAGGATACGGAACAGCAATACTGCTCCCCCTGTCTCACAGGAGAGGCGGCTCCACGACGACAATATCAAACACAACTGGCTCTAGGGAAGAGCAGAATCCATATACAGCAGAGCTCACGGCGATAGCAAAGACGCTGGAGACCCTCTCGAAAGGGATCCGTTATCGTGCCATCTACGTGTTTTCCACCAACAAAGCGGCCGTCTTAGCAGCAGGGAAGCCTCGACAACAATCAGGCCAACAAGAGATCCGTCGCATATGCAAGGCAGTCAACACTCTCATAAATAAAGGCAACAAGATTACACTCTTCTGGCTTCCGGCAGGCGTAGACTCTGACATCAAACTGGAGGCCAAGGCAGCGGCGAAAGAGAGCACGCAACAAGGAAAGACGCCGAAGAAGAAGCCAACCAGGGCATACTCAACCACAATCAGAAAGGCATTGAGGGGACTACAGAAGTACTGCAGGTTACCGGAAGGGGTAGGAAATTTCTCGAACAGAGTCGACGCCGCCCTGCCGGGAAAGCATACACGGCAACTATACGACTCGTTTTCATGGAAGGAGGCCAGCATACTGGCCCAGTTACGGACGGGGATGGCCAGGCTCAACTGGTACCTGCACCAGATTGGAGTGGCCCCCTCGGACCAATGCGCATGCGGACAAGCAGCAGAGACGGTCGGGCATTTCCTCTTCCGTTGCACCCAGTGGACAGAACAACGCGCACCGATGATTCAACGAACTGATACACACAGAGGCAATCTGTCATTTTACTTAGGCGGGAAGACCGCATCCGACCCTGACGATTGGTCGCCGTACATGGACGTTGTAAGAGAAACAGTGAAGTTTGCCATGGCAACGGGACGACTCGATATGCAGATCAATCAAACTTAGGACAGCAACAGCACAACACCACATTTCCAACACCAACCACCGACTAACCCCTTACGCACCCTCGTGCCACCGACAGCAGGACTCGCTTCAGCCGCCGAGGATAGGGACCTGAACACTTGGAGGAATGGGCTCCAAGATCACCTGCTACTAACCCTCACGAGAAACCGCAAAGATTGGAAGGAGTAACCAATGACACAGACGGGAGTGGATCTTGCTTATGGGTTTATATGAGATCAGGGTAAAAACTCAACAAGGAGAGCATGTAAGATAGACGTAAGAGCCCTTTATGGCTTAGCCAGGGCGTAATTGACTCTGTGTGTGTGTACCTCTTGGGCATTCCCAGAGCACTGTCAACGGAATATCAGCGATGGAATGGGACTGGAAGCCCAGCCCGACATGAAGATTCCCGTACAGTATTGAGCATAAGTCGCTTCCTCTCTCGCAAACATTCTCAAATTTTTGAGAAGCCGAAAATTGCTGTGATGGACCTCCGCAGACCTATGATATTGACTGTAGCGGCTGGTTTGCAAACCAAAATGTGGGGTCGGGATGGTGTACGACAGTGCGAGTGCTAGGGCGTAATCAAGAGCTACTTCAAAGTATCCATAACCGGCTTCAACAGCAGCCATTCTCGCGCTGCTAATCGTGGTGGCATATGCACAGTAAGAATGACTCTGAGCCCAGTCTGTGTGGGTGAAGTTCAGAAAGATGAAAGGGTATTGCCAAGAGGAAGCAACATATGATCAATACTGTACCCAAGCCTGAAGAGACCTTTCTGCTGATACTGTACGTACATCGATCGCCCTTCTCTTCTGTTGCAAGCCACCCAAAAGAAGAGTCGGGTCGCCCCCTGGAGCAGTGATGTCACAAACCCCCCTAAGCCTTGGGAAACAAACATTCTTGCATTTGGATCAATCACAGGATAAGCGCTGTTGTGGGGCTTGGTAGAAAACATTAAACTTGCGGGCTCCGAATGAGTAAACAAACAGCTGTAGTTGACTTCCGGCGGGCGGGGTCTAGAACAGATCTAGAATGGGCGACGAGTTGGAAGGAGAGTAAGGGTTGCAAAGCCATGCAGGAGACGAAGCTAGCTCCCGGCCCAAGTGGTTTCTGGGAAGCGCCTGGCGCATCGGAGGGATCCCTGCTTGTCTTCGGTGCAGCCACATCTGGTGCTTGCATCTGGTGGGAGCGTCTGGCGGGAGCGTCCGGCAGGAGCATTTTTTAGATGCGACTCTCCTACAAAAGGCAAACGATCCAGCTTTGAAGGCGTTACGTATCTGTGTGATTAGCTGATCCAAAAGTGGATGTTGGTGCAGAATAGCGAAGTGTCCCTTCGTGTAAGCGAAGTCAGCTCCCTACTCTAGTTTCTGCACTAGAGGGCGTCATACACGATGCGCCTGAACCGGATCTGAATGTAGACCCACTTGCATTACCACAAGGGCACCACTTTTGCAGAGACACGCCTGACCAAAAGCCGTAGAGAAGGAGGGTGTGGATGAATTGCTCGAATCGATCGGCATCCGCCAGTATGTATGTTCGTCAATCGGGTGGAGACGGCTGGTTGGCAATGGTCGATGACGGCCTACGACGGCCTGGACATCATCCCTCGGCAGCTGAGATTGATACAGTACTGTAAGATAACCTCGAAGAGCGATGCATCTGCACTTCTGCCAGCACAATGGCCGTTAGATGCTTGCGATCGGATCGTGAAGATTTCTGGTTCTCGGCAGTTGCGACTAATCCTACTTAAATTCGTTGAGCTGAAATAGGACGCCTCGAGATACTTAAACGGACCGGAATCAGACTAGAAAAGTGATGCAGCAATGATGGAACCTCGTCGCACATCGAGTGTTTATTCCGACACGTTCGAGCTCGAAGACCTGCTGCTACGGCTTACGAAGCAGGCTGATGAACAGCACGATACGGCCATCGCCGTCTTACGGCAAGAGAACCTGGCGCTCTATCGCGAGCTCAGGGAGGTGCGGCAGCTGTGCAGGGTCATAAGCGGCCGCGTACGTGAGCTTTTTGATTTGACCGATCAGCTGCAAGAACTGCTCAGAGCAACACGGTCGCGATTGGAGCAGGAAAGAGCTAGCTATCTTGCAAATTGTACCGCATTTTAGGTTGTCAAAATAAGGCTCTTCAACGGTCTAATCCGTACCCATCAGGCGACGGTGTACCGGCTACTGCTAGATTTAATAGCGGACAATTATGGAGTAGAGACTCGAGCTGAAAAAAAAAAAGCTGAAGGACGTGATTATGAGGCGAAGGCTGGTGGAACAGGCTAGATGGTGATATGTTTTGTTCCTCAACCCTCTCAGGGCATTACACGTCGCAGGTGGTGATTATGAAAGACGACGACGACGACTCCCTCCCTCCCAGGTACGACACCAATGAGCAGGTCAAAATCTATACAGTCTCGAGATATGACCAGATGGTGCTGGAAAACGACAAAGCGATAGACTGGTGGTGGTCTCTCCTGGCAAAGATCTTCTCGTGGCTGTTGTTGGCGGGCTATATCGTATTCCCGTCCACATTCGCGTCACTGAGGCGGTCGCAAGTCCTCGAAAGCATGGGCAGAGTCGGGCAGGCAGTCTCGGACTGGGCCAACGACTGTCTGATCGCTCTTGCGTCTGTGCTTTCGGGCGTCGCATCCATCGGTCTGGCCTGGCTATGGTTCAAGTGGCGTACGAACTACGTCTGGGTGTATCAGCACATTGCCGTGTACGAGGCCGTGTTTGATCGACTTTTGTAAGTCCCTTCACTGACAAAGCCGCAGTCCCACGCTGGCAAACTCACTGATTGGATTCCTATCCACCATCCTGAACATTTACACGGTTCACGGAGGCCAATGGTCGGCGACATCGATTGCCACAACAACAGGGTCAGCGCGGCTATTACTCTGCCCAGAATGCATGTGTGTCTTTTCGAATTGGAACGACTCAGGCGTATGGGTGCCTACATCACAGTTATGCTTTGCAAGGATCAGTTATAGTAAGCGAAAAATGAATGTAGACAGCATGTGGAATCAAGTACTGTATAGCATCTTTTTGTAGTAAAATTGCTGCTACGAAACACACACACACAAACACAATTTATTACGCCCGGCGGCGGAGCCGAAAGGGCCACTGAAGCTGACTACATGTACATTGCTGAGCTTATGCCTTTGTCTCCTTAAAGCCCATAAGTGATGTCTCCATTTCCTGTTTGCACCTCCATATCTGCCTTCTCACTGCGGATTCCCGTGGTTTTAGTTGTATTATTAGCATGCCATCTTGAAGTTACTTCTCCAAGTATTCAACGTCCTATATACGGCGGCTGAAGCGGTGCCTGCTGTCCATGGCGCGGGTTGTTATGTAGTTGGGTTTATGTCGATTTTGATGTGTTGGGGGTTGATCTCCACTTCCGTCTCTCATTACCTTGTGTCCAGCCGGCCTATTGCCAGCGCAAATCGTATCGTCGCTCGAACCGCTTGCTTATTTGGCATCCATTTGTCGTCGTCCGACGGGCTCTTACCGCCAAGGTAGAACGATATGTTGCTTCTCTATGTTTCTGTGCACTATAACATCTCTGCACGATGTATCGTCCATTTTGTACAGCGGAAAAGGAAATGCTCAACCGTCTCCGCCGCCTGCCCGCAATCACAGCTCTGTGAAGGCGCTACGTCGATCCGATGCAGATAACCATTCAGTCGTGCCATCCCTGTTCTCAGCTGCGCTAGTGTGGTCGCCTCTTTCCACGTGAGCTTGTCGTAAAGTTGACGGGTATGCTTCCCTAGTAGTGCCTTGTCAACCCTTTTAGAGAATCTCCCGACCCTTTCCGGCAGTTCTCGTTCCGGTAGACATTTCGATCGTGCTACGTTGAGCGTTGTTGACTTCATCGTTGGAAACTGGGTCTGCGGGATGGCCCCCTCTTTGGTCGCTTCGCGCGCTTGTGCCTTTGCTTCCTTGAGCAATTCGTCTTCCTCGCCTGTGGGCGTCCGTTGGACTGTCAGAGTGTTGTCGTCTCGTCGAAGGTCCTTTACCGAGTCGTAGATACACCGTAAAAACTCTTGTCCGGACTGTTGGTGTGGCCGCTTAAGCGTAGGACCGCCGCTTTGTTACTTGTCACTAGCGTAACTCTTTCGCCTGTAACGCCTGACAACGGTCTGCGCAACGCGTATGCCATTGCTGCCAGTTGTCCACTGTATGGGTTCTGTTCCGACCTTGGGCCAAGCGTAAAGAAGAACGGCTCACGCTCCGGCTCGTCTCCAGTCGTAGAGAGTTTCTGGACAACACCACCTACTCCCACTACGCCGTGGCAAGAGTGCGTCCAGAGTCCCCGCCTCGTTAACGGCGTGTGGGACCCGAACACCGAATCCGTCGTCGCATGCTACAAGACGGACAACGGCTATCTCTACTAATGGCGTGAAATGAGCGAGTTACGAGGGTCCCACGTGGGAGTCTGAAGGTGATCTCTACTTTTACAACAACCAACTCGCAGTATCACCTAGGAGCATACTATTTATATGCCAATTAGATTAGTAAAGGGGCCGTTAATACTATACTAACTTTGGATAACGATACTTACTAAGTATAATCAATGTTCAAGGCTAACTACATTACTATCCCTTTCAACTTGGTGGGTGACATAGAAGTTTTTTTTGTGCCGTCTCTAGATAGAATAATCTGCCAAATCTTCCGCGGAATAATGCTTTCCTTGTTCGGCTTTACCCAGTCTGGTCGGGCTAGGCTGTCACCCAGAATGATGTGCTTCGTTATGCACCGATCATTGTTTAGCTGTGGAATGTTGCTGCGGAGGGACAAAGTATTATAAAGCCAAAGAACGGAGAGCAAAATGAACAGGGATTTTGTTAGGTCTCGGAGCCTATATCGCAGCCATGGCAGAGTACGCTGTTGCAATAAGGCCATAGAGCTCACACCATCTTCAAACGTGGCTGCCATCGTTGTCTAGGAAATGTGTCTTCACCGAAAATTGTTGTAAGAGTTTTTCGTGTACACACACACACACAATTTATTACGCCCGGCGGCAGAGCCGAAAGGGCAACTAAAGCTGATTACACGTACATACATTTCTGACTTTGTACCATGGTCTCTTTACAGCCCATACTGTCTCCACTTATCCTTACTCCTCCATTTTCTGCTCTTCTCGCTACGGATTCCCGCGGTTTAGTGTATCGTGTACTGTATTAGCATGCCATCTTGAGGCCTATTCCCCAAGTGTTCAACGTCCTATCTACGGCGGTTAAAGCAGTGCCTGCTGTCTGTCACGGGTTGATGGTTGGTTAGGGTTTTGTCGGGTTGAATGTGTTAGGTGTCCTCCACTTCCGTCTGTCATCTCTCGTCCAGCCGGCCTGTCGCCAGCGCGAAGCGTATAGTCGCTCGAACTGCTTGCATGTTTGGCGTCCATTTATCGTCATCCGTTGCACTTTTGCCTCCAAGGTAAAAGGATATGTTACTTCTCTGTGTTTCTGTGCATTGGAGCATCTCTGCCCGATGTGTCGTCCACTTTGTGCAGCGGAAGAGGAAGTGCTCAACTGTCTCTGTCGCTCGGCCGCAGACACAGACGTGTGAGGGCACTACGTCTATTCGATGCAAATAGTAGTTCAGTCTCGCCGGTCCGGTTCTAAGCTGTGCAAGAGTGGAGGCTTCTTTCCAGGTGAGCTCGTCATATAACTGGCGCGTATGCTTTCCTGGCAGCGCCTTGTCGACTCTTTTGGAGAATCGTCCGACCTTTTCCGGCAACGCACGTTCTTGTGGCATTTTTGGCCTTGCCGCGTTGAGCGTTGTTGACTTCATCATAGGAAACTGTACCTGCGGGGTGGCGCCGTCTTTGGTCGCTTCGCGTGCTTGTGCCTTCGCTTGCTTAAGCAGTTCGTCTTCGTTACTTGCTGCCAACCACTGTACGTATAGCCGCGTCACCTGTACGGAGAACATAACGGACAGTATGCACAGCTCGCCCGGTATCTCGCCGATTGGTCTGCACGTTCAGCGGCTCTACGGACGGATTGTGGCGGATCAATAGCTGCATCTGCGTTCCGCCGCGGTAGTTCTCTGGAATGTCCATGCTTGACACCAACAGCTGTCCTGCGTGATTCGCTGAGAGCAACAGTGTATTTATCGCTGTATGAAGCTTAAACTCGCGATCGCTGTCGACGAGCTCCCCGAGAGAATTCGGACAAGGAGGCACAACTCGGATCTGGTCTTCAGCGGCCGGCCCAGTAGGGCTACCGGGTGCTCGCTGAGCTGGTACACGAGGTCTATGGCTTGTATGGTGTCGCGTTTCTGGACGCAGCGGGAATGACGGGCGCAATCGTCGACGCCGCATGTGTCTTGACGAATACAGTGAGCATCATTCTAAAGGAAGCGAATGTTCGTGTGGTGCGTGTAGTGGAGGACGCGATCGAGGATACAGTTCCGGATTGGCGACAGTTAGGTGTCTTCATCGTCCCAGTTTTCGACGGGGTACTGCCCGATTTTCGGGTCTTCATGCTTCGACGGAGTCCAGGTGCAGGACAGCGCGACGTACCGCTGCTGGCGGAAGGCGTTGATCGACCGGCGGGGCAGCTCGAGCCTTTGGCTGGAGACACTGGAAGCTGCTGATGGAAGAGAGAGACTTAACATGCTCTTGCTGGTTGCACTCATTACCTATTTCGACGAACTACGAGACGATGGATGCGTGATAGCGCCGGCTAAGCTAAAGAAGTGACTAGTCCTTGTCGTCGTCGCTCATCTTTTTGGTTTGGCTGACTCAAGAACAGATACGGCCCCGCAGACGCTTTGCAAACCCTTGGGGACGGATCTGCTCGAAAGGCGAAATTGTTTTTCCATCTCACCGTGGTTACCGGTCCGCCCACGTTGCGGTCCATACACATGCGTGTGTCCCGTTACAGCTTGCCCTGCATGGCGGACCAAGATATGTAGCTCCGTGACCCTAAGCCTGTCGAGCAATGTCGAACGTCAAAGTGGGGTAAGTAGGTTGGCAGGTTCTCCCTGGTGCCAGCATGACCCTGTGAAATATCATTCTAGCCCAGAAGCAGACGTGCAATCCGCTGATGACTCAACAAACATTATTTCACACCACACCAGCATCCTAAGTTTGGCCAGTCTTGCCGAAGTGACCGACATGTTAAAAAGCGAGGGCCTTACTGACTTAGGGCCTGCCTGCTCTCGCCACTTCCACTGCGTTCTTTTAGTCCCTTGGGGCACCGGGCATTAGTTCAAGACCTCATGAGCGGCGTCTTCGTAACAATTATGACAGTCTTTGAAATTACTGGCAACGTACAGAAGCGGTTTATCGAGGATGCCGCGCTCCTCCACATGCTTGACCCAGTGCGGGGCAACCCCACCTCTCATAGCCTCGATCGTCATCCCCACGATACAGATGTGTCCCGGGAAGTTTTCCTTATACGGAAGTTTCTCGATTCTATGGCCCTCCTGGCCTCGACACACAGAGATGGCGATAGAGTGTCGGCCGCAACCATGGAATTGGGAGCGCCAGAGGGAACGATCGTTCGCATTGCCAGCAATGCCGGGGTGTGCAACTCAACGCTACTTCGTCTTCGAGACTTGATGGCGGATCTAAACGTCGCTTCCACTATGGGTGAAATGGCTTCTTCTCCTAAAAAAAAGGCAATTGCTGATATATTCGGTAGTTCTGACACTAGAACGAAAGGCAGATATCTTGATAAAAATTATTAGCCTCGATATAGAGAAAATCCGTCACTACTTTGCAGAGCTTCGGAAGGTTCAGTCACAAATCTCTGCGATAGAGAAGGTCTTGCCGCAACTGGATTCGGAGTTTGAACCTGCTGGAGTCCAGCAATTCTCGTCGTGGCTGAGAAACCTCGTTGCTGTCACGGCCGTTCCAGCGAACGCTTCTCCTTTACGCTTGCTGCCTCACGTCCAGTGGGCCGAGAAAGCAAAATGGGAGTACTCTAATTACCTTGAAGCGGTCTTCTCTGTCCAAGGTTCCCAACTGCCGCGGTGGATATACAACATATATAAACTGGGTAGATACGCAGTTGCATCGAGAGCGCTATGTCAGCTTGCGGCGGAATACCCTGATTTGTTCTGTCCAATGCGGGTTGAGACTGTCCAATCCTCCCCGAAACTCATTTTTTCGATTCCGGATACCGAACAGCCATTAAGCCAAGTCCTCCGCAGATTAGTTGGAGATCGTGAGGACGATGAGACTGGCCAAGGTTTGGAGCGTTCCTAATCCCGAAGTCCGCTTCCGTCGCGCCTGTCATCTCCGCCTTGCTGTGCATGCCGAGATGCAGCTCGTTGGCTTCTACGATCATCATCAGGAGCTGGCACCCTCCTTTCGTCTTATGGGAGTGAGTAAGAAAAGTTGTTTTTTGTGTCAAAGGTTTCTACTGAGCCATCCGTCCTCCTTCATCGTCTCTTCCTGTCACCACAAATTATATCTCGCATGGAGGCCGCCACCATCAACCAAGCCGAAAGCATACAAGCTATACAAGTCTATAGTCACCGATCTGTGTGAAACGATGGAGACAATAGCGCGACAGGATTTGCAAAATCGACTGGGTTGTCACAGGTCTATCCCATTGGATTCTACGGCTGGAGTGTCGCTATCGGGCTTGATGGACTACCCTCTTCCTAATCCCGAGGATGATTCTATTGTCGTATGCGGATCTTCTCCAACGAATCCTTCTGGGTTCGAGGAATACGAAGACACAGGAGCTTTTCTGAGGAACGCTGATACGAGTTCTTCTGAGAATTTAGTGCCGATATCAACCGAATCAGCTGGTGCCAACAGGAATCCATTTTCATCGCTTGTTTTCAACATTGTGCGCGCTGATAATTCCGACAGGCGGGACCTTGTTTCCGCAGAAGACATCACGGATACCTCACAGAAGCCTTGTTGGCGGATGTTAGTTGAAATTATAAGCGTTGGGGATCTTTTTGGTGTTTGCTTCGACGAGGACAAGGAGTTCATGCTTGTGCAAGACTGCCTGCGGGTTGGAAACGAGCGTCAATTTCATGCGTGTCTGCAATTTTTACGCAATTCGCAAATTCACAACGTGGATGTCACTATTTGGACCTATGCGTCACTCAAATCAAGTGGAGTAATTTCTACATAGTGTGTATTTACTGGCATTGAGCAATCCACCTGCAAGGAGCTGCGGAATACGTATAGCTCTAGTGACCAGCTCAACAACTTTCAAGGAGAATCCCGATGATCTTCGTTTCACTTCTCTAAATGCTTCCCAGTTGGAATCTTTGCCATGGATGATAAGTTTCTCGATCTCGAAATTCGATCACGCTAACTGTATGTTAAAACATACTATCACATCTTATTATGTTAAGAACTACGTTGTCTGTAGAATATCAACGAGGTATTCCGGATCAGGGGCCGTTCCAAATATAAGAGGGGGGAGGGGGGATTGGCTAAGAGCCGACCAAGCCGTTTAACAATTCTTTTTCAACAAGAGCCATTGTTATGGTCATGTCCAGTCGCTTGACGAAGCAAAGAGGAAGATCGTGATACACGGGCTGCCGGGGAAATCACGCCGTGAAAAAGTGGTGAAATCCATGTAATTCTATTGCAAAGAAATAGCAGATGGACATTTCGCTGCTGGCCACTTCTGCACCGCGTACCCCCTGGGTTCCGACGGGTTATTCCAACAATTATCTTTCACAAGAACTGCATTCTTTACCGGAAATCAAGGTGTGAACAGATTTAAGAACTCGTGTATGAGTATTATATGATAGAAAGTTTGCTTAGAAGAGATATCATGGCCTCGTCAACCACACACACCTGCCGCTCTTTCTCATCAACGTGAGGCAAGTAGAAGTCACAAGTTCCCCGCTGACAAACATAGTGAAGCCCACCGGATGGATTCCGTTCATGACCGGCAACTTGCATCCTACCGGGGTGTCCACAGTAGCAAACAGGATTGCTTGGGTGGCAACCTCGGCGGTCCGCGAAACAGGAGAACTTCTTGCAGGGGCAGCATATGTAGTACGGTCTCCCGGCATTGCCTTTGCGGTTGGACGACCTAGTGACACGCAAACTAGTAGGCGCTCCACACAACCGACAGACAGGTGTAGGGTTATCATCCCCTTCAAGGAGTGGAACTTGTCTACTCCTGGTCATATTGAATTTCGACTGGTAGAAGTGCCCGCATCGTTAGCTTGGGGGGGCAAAATGACAGAAGTCTGACCGTACATTAATATGAGATCCTAACTCTGATAACTGGGAAGGCGGATGAGGCGAGTAAGATACGATACGAAAGCAACCTGGTAGATGTGAGGGGAAGGAGGGGCGGGGGCTGTTCTTAAGTACTCTGTGGAACTATGAAATTCTGACTCAACATATCATGATTTCGATTGGATCTCACCAGTAGACTTTACTTTTCAAGTTAATTGAAACTTCGAGGCCATGCTTTCACATTTTGTTTCACCAACAGAGTCTACGTCTCCAAGTGATTCAAGTTTCGAAGCCAAATTTCAAAACTTAAGTAAGAACGAGGTCCTTACTAATATATTACAAGGATCCGCCCGGGTTTTCTACGGAAACCTGCGCTTACCACCAACCGATAATTCTCAGTTGTGAGTCTGAACAACGTCGTCTTGCGCGTAAGCAGGCGGGAGCGACCTGAATCGGTGTTACACCAAAGAGGACCATCAGCTCCGACGAAACCCAGCACGTTTATTGTAACCTTACTCATCCCCAAAGACTAGGTGATAGGAATGGAAAGCTGACAAGACATGGTGAGAGACGTGTTGCAAATCTTCGTTTGGCTCTTGGAATACGCGACGAGTCACTTGTTCGGTCCAACCCGCGGAAGTCAAAGCACAACTGTTACTCGAGGCCGTCACCGGAGTGTAACACAGCCAAAGAAACACAATCGCCTCGTTTCTGTAAAGATCGGGCTTGTAAATCCATCGGCGCTGTGATTGCCAACTTTAAGCTGGCTACCAAAACCGAAGATCGGGCAGGTACCCCCTGGTACATCCCGCCCGATCTTCTTACAACACGACCGCACCCCTGGGGGCGTCTGGGCTACGTACAGGCAACCGAGGGCTGGCTCATCCGTGATGTAACGAATCCAAACGGAGATGCTCGTGGGAATACGATGGCCTGGCTCGATGATGTGGCTCACGCTAGGGCACAGTTAAACCTTGCGAATACTGTGGCATGCCTCATTTTCAGAATGCTAGAGCTGAAAAGCAAGTCCAGAATCCAAGGAAAACAAATTGCTGCATCACTCAAGTTTGTGTTTGAAGTAGCTACGCAGCCCTCTGTCATAATGAAGCCGCAGGCAGTGAAGGACCAGGTTATGGGGCTTTTGAAGCGAACGAAGTCCACGACAGCAATGTTTGCAAATGCCCACGTGAGACCCCAAATGTCTCCGAACCCCACCCAGCGCTTCTCCCAAGGGAACTTGTTCATCTGTATGTTCCAAAGCCTTAAATATTTTGGCGACATGATGACAACGTCGAGCTCGTCAATCTCGAAATTATCAAAGAGAGCCTCAACCGGGGATATAATAACTGGGAGTTGAAGCAACCGCATAGCCAGGTCTCCTATAATACGACTTGGCTCAACTCTGAGCACTACTACGTCGTGGAGGAGTCTCTAGCTGAGTTGCCTAACATTACTGCCGAGGATGTTCGCCAGTTCAAGAAGCAGATGCTTTCACAGATGCACATCGAGACATTTGTGCATGGAAACCTCCACAAGGAGGATGCTCTGAAGATGACCGATATGATTGAGACGATTCTGAAGCGCCGCGTTCTGCCGCGACCTCATTGGCCCATTATTCGGTCCTTAGTTATCCCCCCCGGGTCGAATTATGTCTATAAGAAGACGTTGAAGGACCCCGCAAACGTAAATCATTGTGTTGAGGTATGCCTCTATGTTGGTGACAAGGTTGACCGTCTTGTTCGCGCCAAGACCAAGTTGTTCGACCAGATGTCTGATGAGCCAGCTTTCGATCAACTCCGAAACAAGGAGCAGCTCGGATACGTTGTTTTCAGCGGAGTGAGAGGCTTTACCACCATATACGGCTTCAACTTCATCATCCAGAGTGAGCGCACGTACTTGGAGTCGAGAATCGAAGCCTTCCTCAACTTGTTCTCGAATAACTTAGATTCGATGTCAGAGTCTGAATTTAAGGGCCATAAGCGTAGCTTGATCAACGAACTCCTCGAGAAGTTCGAGAACCTGGACGAGGAGAGCGAAAGTCATTGGCATCAGATCGTCAGCGGATATTATGACTTTGAGCAAGGTAAGCAGATGCATATTTAATCCCTTGTAGTAGCATGCTGACAATTCGCTCTATAGTGCAAAAGGACGCGGAGCACATTAGGGCGCTCACTAGGTATGCCTGGCTACTAGCAATTGAACAGCTGTGATTCAGGCACCTTCGGTGCACAGTCACAATCACGAGAGAAGCTGAGCCACTTACAAAATCCGCTTCAACAGATCACATTAGTTGAGTGATTTCATGTCTTTCGGCGAAGGCTTTTGCACTACATAAATTAGATTGCGCTACTAGAGAACAGTTAACTAATAATCAGTGAGGTCAATAACCTGGCGCCCGTCGGCCCTCTTGATTATCTTCCAACATTGACCATGTTCCGGTGAGTTGCCGCCATCATCATCGTATCTACGCTTTTCCCCATGTTTAGTCTCCTCAAGGCAGAGCATTGGAGACTGAATGGTGCCCTGTTCATCTTCCTCGTTCGTTAAGTCTATAATGTCCTTTTCTGAGGCAGTACCTTCGGGTGTTTGAGATATGCGGTAAAATAGTTGGCTTTCTGGAGGTTGAAGTTCCGGGTGACGACTCCACAGATCCTCCACCCAGGAGTCACACTCCCATTCAACCCAGAAGTCCGTTACACCAGTCCATTCCTTGTTGGGCCTTTTGTTATTCACAAATAAAACCTTTCCACTTTGGCTGTGAACAACTTTCGCAAAATCCTGTACAAGACGCTTGACTCCGGATGGAGTAAGACTCGTACCCATAATGAGAAGTATATCGAGGCGGCGGCCGAGATCTTCCTTGATACGTTCCACTTTTGGCTCAGGCAATGGGTCGCCTTCATCATAGAGAAGAATGTCAGGCCGAAGGAATCCGGGTTTACTGGTTCGGGTACGCGGTTCACGTCCGTTGAAAACCGTTCTGTTTTTACTCCTTGAAATGCATTTGGGACAGTCCAGGTCGATGCCCTCCATAGTTTTTAAATTTTCGACCATACTTGTCCCAATCCTGTAGGCGAAGGAGTAACTATCTCCTTCTTCATGCTTCAACCCCTGACAATATGAGTCACTCAATCACCTTGTCCGTCTCGCATTGAGCGAGGCTGACCATAGCCCGCAGATCCCTCCGGAAGCCCAAACCTTGCCAGATTGTCTTACCGATGTGGGATGCAACTTATTAAGCGTCAGAAAGAGTGAATCATGATGTTGGCGAAGGCGAAGGGCGCCCCAGACGCCCACCATTCATTATATCTTTCACACACCTCGTTACTTCACTTCCTCCATCTCCCAGCTTCCTGCCTTCTACCCATTGCCTATAGTACAAGCAACAAACAACATAGAAGCAAAAGCAGTCCAATATGGATCCAAACTGCTTCGATTTTAGGTCCAAGACGGTAAGATACCCTTTTAGTGAAATACCTTGTCCAATATCGCTTAACCTGGGTCAGGGACGCCGAATCTTCCCCATGTTGTGTCTGCCAGGGCACGAACATCGATTTAGCCATTCTGGTCTGGATATTACCAACAAATATGAGGGCAATTTTCCGGGTTCCGCAACAGAGATCGAAGACAACGTCACTATAAAGTATCGTTGGGATGACCCAAAATTCGCCGATGTAGAGTATATATTGAATCTACCTCTCTCTTGGTTTGACTTCTTTTTGGGGTTTTTTGTTGGTATGGGTGGGTATATTGTATATTGTTAGATGATATTTCGAGGATGAGGCTGGTTACTTAGACTGTATAGTCATGCTTGTCCATGCTACGGCTTTCATAATATATCAAAATACGAGAAAGAGGGATGCTCTTACAATTTCAACAGAAATTTAGGCCTATAACTAAAAGTCAGTAATCGTCTCATGTTAACTTCTCTTGGTCGAAAGTATACACAACTTAGCCTCTTTCCATCTGCTCATTATTCTCCCGACTCACCGACACCCAAGATCACAATTGCTATATAACTATGCCGGGCCATTCAGAGTATCCATCCAGTCCAGAGACGTTTGGGTCTCTGAAGAACACCTTAACGAGCTAGGTGAGACCATGCGCAAGATGATCCATAAGTTTCACCGAACTGATACATAGCAGTCAAAGGCGAATCTTCGACGGCAAATGCGTGTGACGTGATTAGGAGTTTCTATAAGAGGACCGGACACGGCCAGTACAAACTGTGGCTCCACAGCAAGGATTTGGAGAATATGTCCACTTCTTGAGCTGCGAACTTGATTATATTCTTTTGCAGATGTCTTCTGTAATATGAGGGATTCAACGACCACTAGGTAGCGTATACACGGGGGAGGTTATTCAAGGCAGAACAAATCAGGCTTACGGACGAGAATGGTCGATTTACCATATGTCCTACTATGATTCAACCTGTATGTCAATGTCTATGAAATGGATCACAACGTATTGGAATAAAAGATGTGGAACTTGCTGGAGGCCAGTGTAAACTTTTATTGTTTATGATTTTGGGGCAGAAAACGTGATGGCGAATTATAAGAAACAAACATACCGAAACTCGGCGCAAATCCCGAGGCAGACCCGCTTGTTTCGGCATCAATGTTTCGGCATCAATGTTTCGGCATCAATGTTTCGGCATCAATGTTTCGGCATCAATGTTTCGGCATCAATGTTTCGGCATCCGGGGCTGGGTTCGCCGTGCGGGGACCGGCGTGGCTTTTGTTTAAGTTGGGATCAGAAGGGGTACCCGAAAATAGGGTTTCACTAACGTTATTGCGGGAGACTGTCTACATGACTTCTACCTGGTTAAGTCGTTGCAGAAGAGTATGGGTTGAAGTCGTTGAAGATATATCCCATCTGGTTGCCCGTCACGTGGGCAGCCGGGGGCAGAACGGCCGCGGAAACACCTGAACACGGGATTCCGACAATGCTTGTTGATTGATCTTTGATGAAAAACATCTATTGAACTCAAGTAAGATTGAAATCGCAGCTGTGAAAATAAATACATCCCGTTCCATACCGTTACAATAGCTGGAGGGCGAAGTAAAACTTAGCCGACCAGTCACCCCACCTTCGCATGTGAAAGCACCTCAACCGCCATACATGATCTACCACCGGGCGGTTATCTTCCATATCATAAGCTTCACTTCTACTGTTCAGGCTAGTTATTGCACACAGTGATAGAGTCCGTACGTGAGGGCTTAATTAGACTAACTTTCGAATCCATGCCTCCTTTCCTCCCGTTCCTGCGGATGCCTATGAGCCCCTCGTGCCCTGATCTTGAGACATCCTTATACACCGTCAACACTTTGTTAGCTTGATGAACCCCTCAAACTTTGGGCCATATAGCCTACTGAGTTCAATTTCAGTTAGACGAGACCATTCTAATACCTTTTCCGATGCCAACTTCAGACACTCGTTACTTCCTAACCCACTGCGGTCAGTATTGTACAAAACAGTCAACTGTTTTCTACTGCCTCTAATCGTTTTCCACAGGTTTTTCTGCAACCCAAAGAGAACATCTGTGATGCGAGAGTTGACTGTAGTCTTTACAGGGTCATTGTCGCTGATAACAAGATATTTCCCCTGACCTTTACCAGGTGAAACAACGATAGCTGCACAGCAGTGCCAGTCGTCATCGTCCCACTGGCTCCCTCTGCCGACCCAGTTACTTGCCGGACTGCTACAAAAAACTACCCAGCAATGCTTCCCGTCGTGTGTCGCCTTTTCGAACATAGTCAAGACGGGAGACCAAACACGTCGGGAAGCAATGAATGAAGCCTTCCGTGCTTGTGTCGCGGACACCGATACGACATATTTTTTAGCCGGCACACCAACTGGACCCTTCCCCATACCTCTCATTGTGCGTACCTTTCAATCAGTCATGGGGAAAGAAGCAAAAAGACAGTGTCTAGAGAAAATAGGGAAGCTGCCAGATGCAGTTGTCACGTGTGTCGGCACTGGGGCAAACGCCGCGGGACTTTTCCCCCCGTTCCTGAACGACACCGCAGTCAGGCTTGTTGGTGTCGAGGCAGGCGGAAAGAGTCTCCAAAGCTCTTGTCACAGCGCCACCTTCTCAATGGGAAGTCGAGGCGTCTTCCAGGGTGCCATGACTTATGTGCTGCAAGACAAGCATGGTCAAATCGAACGAAGCCATTCCGTCGCGGCCGGTCTGGATCATCCGGCAGTCGGTCCTGAACTGAGTTCTTGGAAGGATTCTGGGCGCGTTGAAATCATTACTGCAACAGATGAGGAGGCAATAGATAGCTTCCGTTTATTAAGTCGACTTGAAGGCATTATTCCGGCATTAGAGTCTGCACACGCCATTCATGGTGCAGTGCAATTGACCAAGTCGATGGGAGGTAATAAGCATGTGGTGGTCTGCATTGGAGGAAACGGCGACAAAGATATCCCTCTCTTCGGTAGTTTTATTGTCTAGTAATGAAGAATACCCCGAACGTCAATAGTAACCCTCGTTTATTCGCGACTTGAGAATACGTTGTGCAATCTTTCAATGACTTGAGCTTCCCCTTCAAAGAACTGTGTAGTCTTCTGTTACGGAATCAGGCCCTACTCTCTTGCTTAGCATACTAAATACATGCACTAGCTCTCGATACCACTATGTCTTGCTAGAGACAAGCGTGTTGATCTGAAGTTAATGCCACCTTGGTGCGTGTGATTAGTGACTGATCGGAGATGTTTCGTCACCAACCGATGCACCTTATGATACGCCTCGAGAGACTTTGATGACTTTAATATGAACCCGCTGTACTGCAGCTTAGCCCTTTTTAATATATAGCTAACACAAGGTCCAGCATATCATTCTCCATATAAGGTAGAGTGCAAGTCAAACGTGTAATACTTATAGACATACTGTACAGGAGTTCAAAAGATCGAAGACTTATTGCTATGAGATATGTAGTAGAATGTATTCTATGCGTACAACAAGTGCCTATTTGACAGGCCTTTCGCGGCGGCGGATGAAAATCCTGGCTTCCGAGTTGACACAAGCGACGCTGGAGGCGTCGGCTTCTCTACTCATGTGTCTCTAATAAAGGGTTTTACAGCTTGCGGCCCCAAACGCTCTTCAGTCGAAAAAAGGGGTGCGTTCGCATCGAATCCATTTCTTTTTGTAGCCTGGAGCTATAATCCTTGATTTGGCTATACGTCCAACCATTCGAAGTGCATGGCCATAGCAAACAGCCCAACATGTCCGTTTGCATCATTGTTTCTGCGTACTTACCTAACTTCTTTTTCTCTTCGGTTTGCGGCCACGCGCCAATTGGTATCTGGGCACAATCTTAGAGCTGCTTCCGCCAAATATCGTATCGGACTGCTTACCTCGCATTCGAACACCTCTAAGTTTTGGAAACCTGCCTGGTTCATAGCATTTACTTGGACATTCTGCGGCACAACAGAAAATGTTTGGCCAGATGTTGAGCCGTATCTCTCGAATATATTGTACCAGCCGGACCAGGCGCTCTCTTCATTAACTGTACCGTCGCTGCTCTCGACCAAGAACGATGGCTCTGAGCTCTCAAGAATACCGCCTGGTTTCAGGCAATCAAAGGCTTGCTTCATGATGTATTCCCAATCTTTAATAGACCCTGTGAGAAACCTCATGTGGATGTAGTCGAAAGAATTTGGCTGGAATGTCCATGGTTCGTTGAAGTCGTCAATCTCGCTGGGAGGCTAGTCAGCTTGCAACGTACGTTAAACAAGGGCTGTCGGTCCAGCTTACAAAAGTACGTTCGGCGGTACTTCTTCCGGCATAATCGGAGACATATCGATTCCAGTCACGACAGAACTGCGGTACGCCTCGCTGACGTCTCTTAGGTATTTCATTAGCAGAGCGGCAGCATTAATGATTAACAGAAACGTCCTTACACAACCCAAGCGCCACTGCCTGTTCCGACATCCAATATCGCCTGCGATTGGATCAGCTCTGAAGCGTTAGCCTGGATTGGAAACGAACATACCTGGGCATCGTCTCGGATATGAGCACGGAAATGTTTTTGGTCAAAGGCTTCGTAGCATATGCCGTGCCTAGCAAAATGCTTAGTGACACAATCTGCTGCTTCTGTTCTCTCCAGCATACCACCAACTCATAAAATCTCTTTGAGGTTCGTCGTTTGGAGCCCTAAAGAAAGAATAAGCCTACGCCTGTTTGTACCTTCCAGCCCACAAATACCAGTATTTAGACTTGAACCGATCGCTATGGTAACGTCTATCGAACACATATGCAAATTCTTTGACGGAAGGCGACAGGGATTTCGTTTCGGACAGGGTGTTTTCATCCTCATCCAACCCTGAGTCGATTTCGTCATGCTGTGGTTCTGCCTGATTAGAAGTTCCGTCAGATTGCTGCGGAGGTGTGACATATTGATGGCTAACGTCAAGAATTGCCTCATGGGCAAGTTCGGGTGCAAAATCGGTGTTCATAGTTTCTAGGCCCTCTACGTTCATTGGGTGAGTCGGGTTCGTGTTGAAGGGATGCCGAATCTACAGAAAAGAAGGGAAGATGCGATGGCCCGAGGTGAATGTCGGCCACCTCGAAACAAGCTGATCTTTTATACACAACCAGCTGTGGCGCAGAGGCCGACCTGATTTCCCGCTGAACCTTACTTTTTATGGATACCAAAGTAATAATAGTATTCGTCTGGTTGTATTGCATCGAGTGACGGAAGAGAGCACCAGGGCACCTTGTTGCAAGTCCAACCAGCCCAATCATGTCGTTGTTCGCCGTTGACATGTAGCTTGAGTCATGCCTGTTCTAGACACCGACCCTGGGTATTTTTTATCTATGGTGTGCCATTATCGTAGTCCTTGTTGTCTACCCGACTAGGTATCCTTACGAGTGGTGGAATTTGAGCGGGTAGAGTGGTTGACGGTTCTTCGAAGTACTCTCCCTGCTGTTCAGCCAGAACTGGACGCCTGGTCGCTCCAAAGTTCTTGCCCCTCCTAGAGTTCATTAGCTTTCCACAACTTACGATATTGCCAACCGCCATGTTCAAAGCCGGCTGGGCAATTCTTGCTTTCATTTCCGCTCAAGCCGTCAGCATATCCGCGAACGCCCAGTGTCGTTCAGGATATCGCAATGCTGTTTATTTTACAAACTGGTACATCTATAATTGCTGCGACAGAAAATAACTACTCACGGATAGAAGGTCTATATACGCTCGGGACTACCATCCTCAGGATCTTCCTGTAGAGAAGACCAGTCTTCTCCTCTATGCATTTGCTAACGTGCAGAGCGACGGCTTGGTGTTAGTACGGAGAACCATTTTAGTCAAAGGCTTCTTACTATCGTTACAAACAGGCTCCCTTCTGATTCTTTTGCGGACCTTGGGGCGCTATATGACGGCGATTGTAACTATTCAACCACCCAGACGATCTTTGCGGACCACTAATGGCTCCTAGCAAGGGAAAAATGCGAGAACGACGTTTGCGGATGCGTGAAACAGCTATACCTCCTTAAAAAAGCCAATCGAAAGCTTAAGGTGCTTCTCAGCATCGGCGGGGCGACGTATTCAAGCAACTTTTCTGCGGCAGCTGCTACCGAATCAAAGAGAGCCCTCTTTGCACGAAGTGCCGTCGCCCTGATGAAAGACTGGGGGTTTGACGGACTTGACATTGATTGGGAATATCCTGTTAACGAAAAGGAGGCGCAAGACTTCGTTCTATTGTTGGAAAAAGTACGGTCCGAGATGGATTCATACGCAAGCCAGTATGCGCCTGGCTACCATTTTCTCCTAACGATATCGTCACCTGCTGGGCCGTCGAATTACAATATTTTGCCACTCAGTACGATATCAGATACTGTTGACAATTTCAACCTGATGGCCTACGACTATTCCGGTCCATGGAGCACGATGACGGGACATCAAGCCAATTTGCACTCAAGTCCCATCAAGCCTAACTCGACAACCTTCTCTACAGATGTCGCCGTCAAGGACTATATATCCATAGGAGTGCTGTCTACCAAGATTACTCTCGGCATGCCCCTGTACGGCAGAGCATTTCAGCAGACTGGTGGGCTTTGCCAGGCCTACTATGGCGTGGGCACCGGGTCGTGGGGGCAAGGCGTGTGGGACGTCAAGGTCCTGCCACGACCCGGGGCGATGGAACATCACGACACAGCAGTTGGTGCCAGCTACAGCTACAACACCGAAGCTCAGGAGTTGGTATCGCATGATAGCCCGTCAGTGACCAGACAGAAGGTTGCGTATATTGTTGAGAACGTTTTGGGTGGGAGTATGTTCTGGGAGGCGTCCGCCGACCGAGGAGACGAGGCAGGACTTATCCACGCCAGCTTCAACGCTTTGGGAGGGGCCGCGAACGTAGACTGTTCTGAAAACCTGCTGTATTATCCCGACAGTCGATATGCGACTATCCGCAATGGATGAGATACAACCAAGTCAATGTTCTTGGATTTCAGTGTTTTTGAAAGTCGGCGAACATCACCATGGGGTAGTATGCAGGCTAGTCTAACCATTACTTTTGTACCAGAGAAGTCAAAGCTCATCTACCTCTCTATTTCTCTACCGTCTTTACTGTCGAATCTAGCAATGCCGCATGAAACATGAATAAGACTAAAAACTTCATTATAGCAGTAATGATGCTATGCAATGACCAAATACACCAAAGCTTGTGGGACGTATCGCCGGGGAGCATGCAAGTTCTGGCTGCAGCATAGTCTTCTTCACTTATCCGCTCGAGCACCCATTTGAGATTCGGGCTTTAACTACTGCAACGGAGATAGGGGGAGCGACTGGTTTTGCGGTCCTTCAGAGGCAAGGTCCAGCACTGTACAGCATGTAAGTAAATGAACGGCATTCATGCACTGTAGGTAGTGCCAGGAGCTGCTGTGCCAAAGCCAATCGGATATTAAAATTATCCCCAGGTGCTTCGAATCTCAGTGTATGGTGACTTCCTTTACCATAACATGAAGTCAACAAGCACTCAGCCACGCTTTGTGTCTGGATATGGATTGGGTACTTATGCAACGCCTCTCAACGGCGGTTAACCCGTTTTAAAACTGCAATTAAAATCATCTTATCCTAACCCCGACCCTTTTTTCTCCGAATATTCTGCCATCTGTGATGAAATCTCGCCGTAGCATCAATAGGCAAGACCCAAGGGGGGTTGAGTTGGTTAAAGTTGATTTGTGGACACCAAAAAATAGCTGAAGATGGTATGTAACTGCCCTCTGCGATATGCGCCTTTATTTCTCTGGGCAGACAGCCAGTAGAGGTGCAACCTCAACATCGTGTGACACTCTGGCCCTATCAAGGCTGGGCCACCAACACAGGGTAATGCAATAGACAACATCATCTCTTCTTCTGGCATGGCATTTGCCCACCCATTAACTCTTCTTACTACGACATGGCAGAACAACAGGCAGCTTGTTGTTACGTACCTTTTGCCGACTTACACATGGTTAGAAAAACCCCTCCAGTGTCAAGCCAGAGTCGCTACCACTGCTTCACCACGACAGCTGCTAGTCCTCAATATATCTGTCGACCAAGTCAATCTCTCGCGAAACGCCTTTGCCGTTTATCCAAAGAGAGGATGATACTAGGACCTGCCCACATCAAATTTTTCCACCAAATATTGGTCTGGCAGTTGTGATGCTATATTTACTCCAATTCATTCTAAGCTCGGAAACTGGACGAAAGGAGAAAGCTTAGTCATCGTCTCTGGATAGAAGGCGTCTGCAATAAGTTAGCTGGTTTCGTTTTGAGAAGGTGATACGCCTTACACAGTGTTGCTATCGCTGGAATGGTTAATAAGATGAAGACTAGTATATTTAGTCTGTTCTGTTCATACCCAAGGGAGTTACAACCTACCAACCTAAGAAATACTTCCATCCTATTGTAGCGATAGCGGTGGCGCCTGGTGTCACGAATGCCTAAAACATGGTCAGCTTATTGTTCTGGTACGGAGTTGCGCTGCAACTACTTTGCTTTCTGACCAGTAAGCCATAGAATAAACTCACCATGCAGGCAATGGAATATCTGCAAGTAGCCAGAGCGACCCCTCGAAAATGAATATTTCCGCGCTGTAGACAAAGGAAGCGGCGTCAATGAAAGCCCCATAAAAGAAGACAACGCTGGGAACTGTTTGTTAGGGATAGCAAGTTGTTTCCTAGCAACATGGCATTCTTGGCTAAAGCTACTGACCGAACGAGTGGCGGATGATCGAACAGCCTACGAGGGCAATAAACATGATTAGGCACTAGGAGTAATGGAAGCTGCTAGCAGCCTGCTGAAGCCTGCAGGAGGCTGTAAAAAGGTAGTTACCATGCCAGTACCTGCACACCTACTTACGTAAGGCACGCAGGGGTAATCGGTTTAAGGAAGCGACGGCATAGAAATGATGGCCCTCTTCGATCAACCCCAGCCTTGTCGGTCTCGGGCCAAAAAATGGAAGGTTAATTTCACTGTCATTTTCAATAACAAGTTGCGACCCTACGACTGCTGGAGCCTATAGCCAGCGACGGCCACACCCAATTCGCAAATGACCTCTCCAAAGCCTGCAGACCACAAGGTCACCGGTCGCTCAACTCCCTTGGCCTCCAACAAAGACCCTAAGACCCGCCGCCGGCCGTGCTACCTCGCCATCCTCACGTTCGCAATCACCGCCATGAGCTTTGTGCTCCTCGCCCAGGGCCTGTTTACTGGTCTTTCTTTATTGGGTCACTTGTCGGCGCCGGTTACAGTCCCGCTTGAGCATCACCAAGATGAGGTCTGGGATCATGTTGCCCCCTTCATCTTCGACTCAGTCCAGGGCCTTCTCAAGCAGTGGCCGAATTCATACGCCCCAAACGGCCACTCCGTCGTTGCCGGTACGTTGGAGCCGGCAACGGTCCTGTACCACGCCGAGCATGGCGACGGCCTTTTGAAGAAACCTACCTTTTTCGCTTTTGATGCGTGGGTTTCTGTCTTCTGCTTCCTCCACCGATGCTGATTTACTAACCGAGTGGAAGCGAAATGTCGGTTGGCATTTATGGAGCATTTGGCGAATCTCGTTTGCACGTCTACGGCACAACCCGCACCCTTAACATTATCTACTTCGATGGCCAGTCGGCGACTTTATCTCCCGTCGGAACTCTCGATTCGCAGATGGCGCTTCTGCAGGGAAATGTACCCAAGTCCCCATCTTATGGCCTTACATACGACGATGATCAGAGGGCACTTGAACTATGCGAGCTCGTTGCTGAACTCGGAATTGATGGTGTAGTCCGCATGAACGCTGGATTTGAGGTACTCGTCTGTGACTATGAGGCCGCCAAGGTTGAGGAGATATTCGTCACCAATATTACAGTGCCCGGAAACAAGGAGAATGAGAACGATGATTCACTTCCTCAGGATCCCAACCGGCAGCCTCCTCGCGGTTTCGGCAATATCTTCTCGGAGCAAGGCTCATATGAGTGGCTTCGAAGTGCCACTTGGCACTACGGAACCTACGGTGGGGGAGGTCCCTCAGAGAGGAGAGTCAAGCTCGACGTCTGCCGCCTAATATCCTTTTATGACCCTGATCTCTCCAGTCTAGCTCACTCCCACCATTCAGGTATCGTCGGGAATCAGACCTACCAGAATGGATGGGGCCTACGTCGAGGCCATCGATTGACTGAAATTGACACCCACGATGTTGAACTCGCTCGATCGTGGTTAAGGGAGATAACTCTGCCTAATCCTAGAAACACAGAATGTTCCGGTGTAGACTGGAACTCACTCTTCACAGTTGTTCGCGCTGAACATGGGACGCGTGCCAAAGAGATCGGGGCATCATTCCTCTGGGACCACAGCTCTGAAAGGGTTGCGGTGGAGATAGTTACCAAGGTTCATGAACTGACTCACGCGATTCTTGCTCCATACCTGGAGTATCAAGTTTCCGACCAGACTACCACGACGAAGGAGCAGACTATTTCTCGGTGCACATCAGTATACACGAAGTTGATTAAACCAAAAAGTCTGGCAAGGTCTGAGAAGTTATTGTTTAAGTCATTTGAGGTTGTCATGAAGAAGCTGTGTCAATGGGAGTGGTCCCTTTTCGAATGGAGTGAAAGACGCACAACAAACTTCCTTAGTAGCCAACAAGACTTTGGCGCCGATTCTCTTCATGATGAGATTCTTCAGCAAAGAAAATCCGCACAAGATTTACTCGGGTGGATTGGATGGGACACGTGGACTCAATGCGATCGTCAGTGCGCATTAAATGTGAGTTACAAACGGCCAGCCTGTGCGCGAATTCGCTCTAATCAATATTTCAGGAGCTCTGTACGATTCCAACCTGGCCTGTTGTATATGCGCCAGGTCTCCCACAGGGAGGTATCTACGCAGGAAATAGTTCCAAGCTGAGCGAAGAGGAAACGCGCGAGTTTTGGCGGCCAAAGTGCATTAACAGGACCGAATTCGACCGTGGTGGAGGTCGCGGGAGAGAGCCTGAATATCAGTTTCCTGATCTACCACCCTACATCTAAGTGGGTAGAGTACACCTTTGGTGAATACTGTATTAACATGGCAAACCGGTTTTCCTAAAGAACCTCTTGTCATACTGTAATGCCCTGGTTAAGAAATAAGCGAAGACGATAATGGCCCATCCAGCCAGTCCATTAAGAAACAGTTCTTCTGCACCTTATCCTTCTAACTGCTTTTCACAAGTTAGGATTACTAACTTCAGTTCTCCTTTGAAAGTCCATTACAGAAGGAAGCGGTGAGTCTCTAGGTTGTCGGGCCATATTACAACTCAATCAATCGCTCACAATATGTCACAGGGCATCTCATGGTCTGGATCGCATAGCTACAGTATGCCAGGAGTAAGTTTTAAGATATCCCCCTCCTTTACTTCCGCCACATCTTCCACTGCTCCATTATTTCCCCTACTTGTCTCCGTGAAACTTCCGGCCCTGACATAGATTCCATCGCTCTAGACAAGTTTTGGCTAAATAGCCATGAGTACGGTATACACACACAGAATTCGCCACGCCTGGCGGCGAAGCCAAAAATGCAACTATAGCTGATTACATGCACATTTCTGACCCTTGCGTCCTTGAAGCCCATACTGTCTCCACATCCCGTTTAGTCTTCCATATTTGCTTTTCAAGTTACATATTTCTCTTCGCTTTTGACTAATATATTCTGATTTTACAGTACACGAAAACTCATACAACAATCGACGAAGACACATTTACTAGACAACGATGGCAGCCATGTTTAGAGATGGTGTGAGCTCTATGACTTTATTGCAACAGCGTACTTATCGTTTTCTGCAATGGCTACGATGTAGGCTCCGAGGCTTAACAAAATCCCTGTCCATTTTGCTCTCCGTTCTTTGGCTTCATAATACTTTGTCCATCCGCAGCAACATTCCACAGCTAAAGAATGATCGTTGCATAATGAAGCACAGCATTCTGGGTGACAACCCAGCCCAATCAGACTGGGTAAAGCCGAACAAGGGAAACATTATCCCGCGGAAGATTTGGCAGATTATTCTATCTAGAGACGGCACGAAAAACACTCCTGTGTCATCTACCAAGTTGAAAGGGACAGCAATGTGGTTAGCCTTAAACGTTGATTATACGTAGTAAGTGTCGTAATCCAAAGTTGGTATAGTATTAACGGTCCCATTACTATTTCTAATTCGCACATAAATAGTATGCTCCTAGGCGATACTGGAAGCGAGTATTTTATTGAGCGCTGCTTTACGTATGACCCAATAGTTCAATCCACATACAACTCCCTCCCGAACGTCGCAATGAAGTCCGATTTCCTCCGCTACTTACTTCTCTCTGTAGAAGGCGGAATTTACGCAGATACTGATACCGTTGCCCTTAAATCTATTGATCAGTGGGTGCCGTACCGTTTTCGTGGCCTCGCTAGGCTTGTTGTCGGTATCGAGTTTGATCAGGGTGAAGGGACCATCTGGTCCGACATGCTGCATCCTCTACAGTTTTGTCAGTGGACAATTGCTGCTGCTCCCGGCCACCCTGTTTTCCAGAAAATGACAGCGCGTATAGCTCGCTCGACAGCTGAAATAGCAGAAGAAAATAAGGTAAAAGGAATCAAGTCAACTTGGAAACCTACCAGCTTAGAGGTCATGAACTCAACGGGTCCGGCAGCATGGACAGATGTAGTCTGGGAATATCTACAAGAAGTTGACAAAGACTTAACAGATATAAGAAATCTATCTCACTTAGAGACACCAAGGCTGTATGGAGACGTTTTAATTCTGCCAATTGATGGATTTGGAATGGGCCAGCTACATTCCGGCAGTACTAATGATGGTAGCATTCCCGATAGTGCGCTGGTGAAACATCTATTCGAAGGTTCTTGGAGAGAAGATACCGCTAGATTTAAGATCTAATATCTACTACTACTACCATTCCCTTTTGTAGTCTCAGAAGCCTCTGGCGTTCTCGTCTCTGCGCTTGTTGTCGCAGCAACCTATCTGACCGATAGCCCTAGCAAAAAAGCGAAACTTCACCGTAAACGTAGATATCAGATCACGATGCGTATTATTTAACACGCTTGTATGAACAATGGCAGTGCCATACGAGCGTATTTCTTTACGGTTGCAGAACCATTCGAGTTGTAAGCTTTTCCCAAATGGAGTCTCATCAGGCGTGGGTTCTCTTGATTGTGCAAAAGGGCTCCAAACATGAGGCACAGTGTAAAAGCGGTTTCTGGCTTCGGATGCAATAGTCGTCAGGGAATGCACTGACTGGGATCGGAAGTGGAATCCATAAATGTATGTGCGCAGCGGATTTTCAGTCTACAGACCTGAAAGGAGATGTCGATTCCTACTGTGTCCTAATAAAACATAATCCAAATTAGATGCAAACCAAGTCTGAACGGCGGAAATCAGCTTGTTGTCATCTTTTGATGTTGCTGTTGAGGAAATAGGGTGTTTTGCGAAAGAGGCTATGCCAGACGCGTGGCGCGACACTAGCGTACCCACTTTCGGGGCGTCCCGTCAAGAGCATACGGGCAGAGTCAGACACGATCAACGTCGCCTCCGACTCAGGCACGCACGCGAGTCTGGAAGACGACGTTTACCTGATCAAGGTAGTCTTTGTGCGTTGGACGGTTGTTTGGGAAGAGAAAGGCAGGTATAGAAGTGGAGGAATTCAGCAAAGAAAACGAAACCACCGTTGCCAGAAACTTCTAAAGGTAATCCTTCGAACTAAGCAAACAGACTCAAGCATCACGTCTTCGGTTTCTCCAACTTATCACCTAGCTGGTATTTCTTGTTCAGGGAGCAGATGTCTCACCTATTGCCTCAAAGCGAGTGTATTGACTGGGTCATAAACGCACCGAGGGTATCAATGAGTTGAAGAAAAAAAGGGATGACGAATTAAGCCTGGGAGAAAAGAATGGATGCGTTGGTGAAGCCTGCGGTTGAAGCAGCCATACGGCCCTCTGCTATGATGAAGCAGCAGGCAGCGTAGCCCCAAGGCTTGATAAGAGCTCAAGCCACTAAAGTATCCACTGTCCAGTATAAATCGTTTCTTTCCAGGTGTGTTTTCTCAGTAATGGGCTCCTCAGAAATAGTAATTCAACTCCATAACTCATCAACAGCCCAAATTGGCTCTAGGAGTACCAGTGGTCAGCTTGGGAAGTGCCCGCGCTCTGTTGGCATAAAGGTACAATTCACGGCCACCGATAAAAATTGGATGACCAAATGGTCCCCCGTCTACTCCGTCCTAAACGCAATGGCAGACGTCCTTGCCCACCGCCTTGCCAAAGACACCGACATGGCCCAACGTGAGATATATAATTTGATAAGTGGAGAGTTTAATGAGGAGGTCCTGTACAGTATAGTATCTGTCACTGTATTAATCGTGAACCAGTTTGGCCGGCTTAGAAAAGCCTACTAAGTACGACTAACTATCAGTAATTGTAGGTTTCACCGGTGTGAAACGGGGGGTCCCGTACGGGTAGACCGTTAAAACAAACAAACGGTAAAGTCCTAATAATCGTAATATGTAGCTTCTAAGAGTAGAATGGCCAACCTGGTCTTTGGTAGTCGCGGTACAGTATTGAGTCGCTTCAGACATGGCTCAGCAAACGCCCCTTACTCACGTCGTCGGTGGACTCATTGCTAAGAGAGCCTGAGAGACATAATACAAATGGAAATAGTAAATCATCCGTAAGCCATTTATAGAGTTTTGATCTCTTCTGGAATAGTGGCTGCTTTTTCAGTTCAGTCATTCTAAACTTAGGCCCTGAGCTCTAACATTCTGCTGCTGATTACGTCGCCCGTGAATTCGTGAATATCCTGCAACACAGCCTCTAGTCGCTTGCTCTGATACTCACTGACGTACGACTCAATGCTGGTGACGTCAGCACTGCTGATACCAAGGCAAAAACTGGTTTGAGACGAAACGATGGTCGAAGACAACGTGGATGCCTCGCTTGTTCTTCTTCCGTCGTCTAGTTCATTAGCGCCAAGATAGGAATATTTTAGACCCGTAGATGAGCTCCGTGAGAAAGTGCGAGTCAAGTCGTCGGGGGTATTATGGCTAGTACGCCGTCCCTCTGCTTCGAGGATCTCCATGGCCTTGTTTCTCGTCGCCCCAAGTTCGCTGTCTGTTAAGTTTACCCGTGTAATTAACGCTTCCTCGCTCCTTGGCCTTCTGCATCGTTGCATGTAATCGGAATTGACCTTCGTAAAATACTGATCCACATTCTTGGAGTACCTCACGTAGTTAGAGGCTATGCCAAAACAAGGGGCGACTTTCTGCAACGCGTCGAAGGCAATGCCAGTACTACCCGTCCTTGTAAAATCAGACGATAGTCCCGCGGCCCGCTCCTGGATATCTGCCTCTCCAATCATATGGTTTTCGGCATCCATCTGTGGATAGTGCCGCGCATATAATCCTACAAACGCTGCTTGCCAGGTAGCAAATATTGCAAGTGGTGATTGCGGAAGCTTATGACGGCATATTTTAATTAAATCAATAACCTCCCTGCCGGCCATGAAAACCTGCTCAGCACTTCGGTACCAAAAGTCGCCGGGGACGGTGGCGGATTGGGCGACCGTCTCGTCCAGCGGCCCCACGGGCTTCTCCAGATTGATTGCAAGGAAAGGGATATATTCCCGATGTAGCACGATCCTACAAATTGCGCCAAGCATGTGTAGTAACACGTACGTGCTGTTGTTGTTTTTCCAGTAGTTTGCGCTGGACAAGACGAACTCCTCTGGTAAAGAAGAATAGATCGCCTCGACCCTGACGTTCAACTGATAAAAGCTCGAGTGCTTGTTCCAGGGTGGGTATGTTTCTGTTAGGCGACCACCAGCGACGCTGTACTTCGCTATATCTCCCCATAAGTCAACAAACTGTATAAAGCGACTGAGAACGCTGTTGTCTATATGACGTCCTATTTGTGGTTCGGGCTGTTGCAAGAATCCGGTGCAGACGACACGGCTGAGATCAAAGGCGGGCTCTTCGCAGGGAAGCTGTATTTGTAACTCGTCGGATCGCATCATTGAAGCTCGCCCAGCTCCGCATGACAACAGGCAATCCATGATAAGACAACTGAACATAGTGCGCCGCTTAATCTCCTGCGCTTTCCACGACTCTGAATGTCCTTTGTAAGACTTGTTGAAATCTGACAACTGGGAAGTTGCCTCGATACCCAGCTTCAGACCTTGAGCCATTCTGATAGCCACACCGACAAACACCCACGCGGCTAAGCCGCCGTCGGGCTGGCTCCATTTGTGCAAGCCCAGCATCAGGAAGGCTTGAACCCGGACTACGGAGGCCGAGGTCAGTGCTAATTCCAGAGGCCCCAGGGCTGTTGTGAGAGCATTCGCGAAATATTCGGAGGCAGCCGAAGGGTTGGGCTTCGGATAGCCGCCGCGGGATCTAGCTCTAGTGGCGTTGTTGTGTATTTGGCAGGTAACGTATTTAACAAGCTCTGGTTGGAATTTTACTGTGAGGGCTAAGGCGCCTAGTAGGATCAGATTGTCGTCCGCCGTTGGCGGCTCGGTCTCCTTCTTATGAATAACGTCTTTCAGCGTCGGGATATGCAGAAAAGGCAGTTCAGTACTAATGTGAAGCTTGTAGATGTCGAAAAGCTGATGCCACATAGACTCAGACAGACATGGCATCGACAGCACGTCTTCGGCTTTCGCTGTCACGTAAAACGGAGTGGCATTTTGAATCTTTTTGACACGCTTCCGATCATGGCCTGCTTCCACATCAAGCAATGGTTGCTTAATTGGCAGAGGCGTGAAAGCTGGGAGTTCACAGTTTTGCCCCGCCTTGGCACACGCATCGCATGGTGGTCTTAAGTTGTTATCGCATTTGATCTTAGACTTCCGACAACTCAAGCAAGCTATACTGGACCTCATCGGAGGCCGTGCAGCTCTAGACGGCCTCCTGGCCTTTGGAGCGGCTGGTAACAACTGCCTCGGCTCGTCGTCGTAAGACGTAGCAGGGAGTAGCCTGTGTGGAGGATCCGCTCCGGCGCGTGGCACCGGTATCCGCTCCGGCGGCGTAAGGATCTCCTTGGGTTTCTTCGTTTGAACTGCCTGGGTGGCGACGACTGTCTGAATGTGACCTGGACATTCAGGGGAGAGGATAGATTCGATGCGATACATACTGTAACTGAGAAGGAATTAGGCTTGTTATGCACCTGCAAGACCACTCTGGGTAGCTGACAATGGGCGTAATCCCTGACGAAGGTCTGCCATATGCCAGGCAATCCCTTCCAATGGTGCTTAGCCAGGCGCGAGCATCAAGACCTGATCATGTGATTGAGCGAATCAAATAAAGCCTGCAGACAAAACATCAGAATTAAAAAATTGTCTTCAATGACCAATCAGAAGCTAGTTTTACCAACTCCTGAGAAGCGCTATGTGCTTGATCCGTTCGCGACGTGGATCTTGTAAGTCACCTTTACTGCAGGTCTTCGTCGTGCCTGCCCCCCACCCCCCACTTTAATAGGATTTCGCATTCGGCTCACACACTAAAGTGGGTGCTGATGCGAAATCCTATTAAAGTGGGGGGGCGGGCACGAGTACGTATGCTGTGTTGTCTGCTTGTTGGGTAGCAGGTAGTCACTCAGCCAATACCACCTGCCTTACGGGCTAGTACTGTAAACCTTGACAGAATGAAACGACAAACAAACCATGTGCGGTGAAGTCTTATTTGAACTGTATACATCTACCAAACGGGACGACAGATATCTAGATACCTTTGGATACTTTGTCGCAGTATCGTGCTCCCCATTCAAAGCTAGCTCTGGGCCTATTTTGAAGTCATTTTGGGCTCTTTTTTCGACTGAGTCAGGTGGTTACAAGTAGTTATAGGTTACTACCCCTAAAAACCAAACCAATGTTAATGCTGAGGGTATTCTACAGTGTGCTGCTGTGGGTCAGGTTCAGGGTTACATGTTCCAGAAGGTTCCAAGAACGCCTTGCCAGGGGCATGTAACGTGCTTTGACCAAGGCTTGCAGGTTTGAACGGTACGAAGCCTGTCCAAGGGAAACGTCTGGGCGCAGCAATGGGCTGTCCTCAATGATTGGTGCAGTACACACCAGCTGGATACAGTAGAAAAGCAGAGAGCTGTGCAGTTTACAGAGACAGCGAAGTGACATTAGGGATGCACATCATGCGTCTGAGTTTCACTTCGATTAATACTTACAAAAGCGAAGTTTCCTCGCCTAAGAAAGCCGGTGGACAGGTGAAGACCAGTGTTCGATTTGGCGAAAGATCGGAGACCTGTAAACTTGGGGATATTTGGCAATGGTTTTGCTCTCTTGTGTCCCATGCAACCATGCTTGGGAAGTCACTTCCCCTCCCCGAAGTCTGTTTCGCAATGGAACGGCCATGAAGCCCATGTCTTGGCTATCTACAAATCTTTTCTGATGGGTTAGGAGCTACACATATGAAGGAACTTCTCGCTGTTTGGGACCTAAAACAATCAGTTGACGTCTCGCGCTCTCCCATATGACCTGGCAAACGCCCCGCTTGCAGCCCTCCCTGTGTCTACGGGCGCGTCTGCAATGTCGTTTGGATCCAGACTTCTCATGAACTCTCTCACCACGCTATCTAGCCGAAAGATGGATCTCAAACTGGATGCGTTGACTCCTTTCACCTTCAAACCGCGCAGGCTCCGCGCTCGGCTAAGCGCTACGTACGCCTGCCCGTGCTCAAAGATGTTTGAAAGATCAACAACGACACGATCAAGGCTCAGACTCTGACTTTTGTGAATAGTGATAGCCCATCCCTGCGCGAGAGGGATCTGTGTTCGCGATAGATAGCTATAGGGTGACTGATCACTTTAACAGGCGTGACTTCATCTTCAGGCCAAGTCTGTGGGGATACCTCCGACCACTGAACCCGGCCTCGAACATATTTCAGTGAGGCAAGCGCTGTGCACACGCGAACCTGCTCTTCAGGTTGTGTTGAACTATATTCATAATGTATGATAGAAAGGTCTTGAATACCTAACGACCGATCTGTAACGTGTTTCAGTTCATGAGGGCCTCCAACGCCGAGCCCGAAAAAGACCGTAAACTCGGCAGCGCAAAGACCGCAGGGCAATGAGAAAAACCTTGATTGTAGATCTCTCGGTCGTTGGACGGTTCACAAAAGTGGTTTTGTAGATGTGGTATCATGACATCTTTTGAGTGATATTGCTCATTTCTGTATGATGATTTGGAGATATACTAACTCTTCGGGATGGCCTCAAAGAAGGCACACAGCCATACACACGGCTGAAGTTGATTTTCAACATAAAGTGTCTCGGCTGCTCTACAGGCAATCAGTAATAGAGCCATGTGGGAAGTGCTAAAGTCGTCCTCAAGATCGTCAAGCCATTGTTCATACACAAGCTGCCCAAAAGTGCTATTGGGCATCAGGTCAAGAACGCCTGATTGAATAAACAGATTCTTGAAGGTCTCGATTTCATCGTGTGTAGGAGGCAAAGACTGATGCCCCGACTTGAAAAAGTCATGACAGTAGCTGATAGGCCTAATTATGACACATCGGACGTGTTGAGTGAGCTCCGGCTCGACGATAGTGATTTAAGCAGGAAATCAAGGTTGTTACTGCGCCTTCTAGATCCTTCGGACTGTCGGGTGCCGATGAAGTCCCGGTACGTATGAACCGAGAAAGGTGGGAGCGGCGTTATAAAGTCGTTTCGATACCGAAAGAAGTGACTGCACGTCGGCTCCGCTAACTGGCTGTAAGGATTCGAGGCATGACGGCACGGGGACGAGATAAGAAGTGATCTCTCTGAGTATTTTCAGCGGCAATCCAAGGAGTCCCTGAGATGTGAATCTACCGGGTTCCGAAGACATCCCGATTGCGCCTACTTTGGGCTTGAAACGGGCAGGATGGATGACTTATCGATAATACAGTGTTACACATTTGTGGATGAAGTGGGGAGAATTATCACCTGCCTCGCAAGGGCGTTTGTCAGACCCCTTACTCCCACAAATGTTCAGCAAATATGAAATCGATCTAGCCACAAGTAGCAAGATACCTACTTGAACGTATGAGATTTGGACCCGGCTCATTACCACAGACCGACGTGGGTGGAGGAGTTTACCTCGAGAGATTGAGCCGAGAAACAATGACATTGCACGTCGCGTTTTGCCTGGTTTCAACCTGATGATAATGTAGCGGATATTGTTGTATTTCTAAGATGGTTACGGATGAAATTTGCTGAACTAACTACCGTGGAAATGCACGTTAAAGAGTCAAAGATACGAAAAAAGATTGGAATGATTATTCTTATTCCTTTGTTGCTACCTAATTTTTTTGTATAAGCGATGCAATGATTATTATGATAGAGTAAAAAAAAAAATGCGTATTTTGATTAAAAAAATCAGTTGAGATGCTGACTGAAGTTATTTGCTTCGTAGCTGCCTGCATCCTACCGCTTCTCCTCAGCCTTGAAATGAGAGTGTGGTACAATCCCAGGGGATATATTCTTTTCCCTGCGCAAAGCTTCTGTAAATTTCATGAGTTTGTCTGCACCTAAAAGTCTTACGAGTTTTCAACTCACAGTAAACTGCCTTTAGGCAAAATATAACTCGAATCATAACAGCATCCAACGGCATGGTCTAGTTTTCTTGTCCATTGGGTGGTGTAAGACGAGTTGCATCGCGTTGGCTGGATGTGTTCCTGAACTCGCCTGCTTGTTCACCTATTATCTTCGTGATTTCTGCGTTGATTCTCGCCCGCTTTACTTTAGTTGATTGAAGGTTGTCCTCCTCGCGGCTGTGTTTGATCAATATAGGTGTCAATTTCGATCGATGAGGGGCACTGTATCTCAGACGACCGTCTTGTGAGTTTAGTTCCAGAATAGCAGATTGACATGAACTCTTCAGTTGTTCATATGACTCTTTTAGCCGGCGAAGGATAGTGTTCTCCTGTTGTTCAAGCACAACAACTTGGTCGTGAAACAACCGCAGGGATCGGGTCTCCTCGTCTCTGGCTGTGATAATTCTGGCAAGATACTGGGAACTTACGTTCCCATCTCCGCCTCTCGTCTGTGGAAGCGATTCTTGCTCCAGTTCCCGCCCATCTTGGTCTTGGATGGCTCGCTTCGTAACAGATCTCGACGCATCTTCAATGCCGCTTGTGGCATTTAAGGTGGTAGTCGGTAAAGTTCGCGCAGGTTGTGAAAGTATGGTCGCGACCCGCGAAGGCATATCATCTACTGGAGCGTCTTCGACTGAGTTTCTCGATGGTTGTGTTAAACTGAAGACATTGAGGGCATTCTGAGAGACAGTGTCGGGGATCTCATCATCATCGCCATCTGAGGTTCTTCCATCGTCGCTCTCAAGGATGTGATAAAAGTCATCTTCAACGGTGTTCCCACCGTTTTTCACACCGTTGTTCGCGCCATTGTGCACGCCGTTGCTGTCGCAGTCACTGTCTTGGCTTCTCACGTGAATAGTTTCTTCGTGGCTGGTCTCGTCGTGGTTGTCTTCCGGGTCGTTTTCGCATTCAGTGTCAGAGTCGACCTTAGATGTAATATGTTGTTTATAATCGGAATGATTTCCCTCGTCCATGAGGGTTCCGTGGCACAGAGTGAAGAGGTCAGAATGTAGGGTTCTCAATGGCGACTGCATTCATCTCTTGGCCTCTCAATCCCTTATGGGATCGAGAGCCCTCTTTATAGCTCTGGTTGGGCTACTAGTGGGCTAGTAGTTCCCTTCCCCTTTATCCCCTTAATCTCCACATCCCTCATAGCGCCATCCCTAATTCCGCACGTGACATCAGATCGCTTGGATCGCCGGTCTCAATATTTTGACGGCGTACGGTCTTTTAGGCGTTCATTGCGGATCTGCTTGACTTTGCGGTAAAATGTGTCAAATGAAATACTTTCCGCTTTCTCCCTAGCGATCGGAACCATCTTTTTCGCCATATGTTGAGATATTCCTCCAAAGAAGAGGACAAGTTTCCATTCATCTACGTCAAAACTCGACATTATGACAGGACCTTGGGAGATTGAATATCGGACACCGTGTATAACTTTGTATACTCAAGTGACACGGTATACCAACGCGACGCGTTCCCTTTCGAGCAGAGGAACGTGACGCGCTGGTGTCATGTTTTGTATTCACAACAAAGTTTTGCGAAAAAAGAAAGTACACACACAGAGTCAATTACGCCCTGGCTAAGCCATAAAGGGCTCTTACGTCTATCTTACATGCTCTCCTTGTTGAGTTTTTACCCTGATCTCATATAAACCCATAAGCAAGATCCACTCCCGTCTGTGTCATTGGTTACTCCTTCCAATCTTTGCGGTTTCTCGTGAGGGTTAGTAGCAGGTGATCTTGGAGCCCATTCCTCCAAGTGTTCAGGTCCCTATCCTCGGCGGCTGAAGCGAGTCCTGCTGTCGGTGGCACGAGGGTGCGTAAGGGGTTAGTCGGTGGTTGGTGTTGGAAATGTGGTGTTGTGCTGTTGCTGTCCTAAGTTTGATTGATCTGCATATCGAGTCGTCCCGTTGCCATGGCAAACTTCACTGTTTCTCTTACAACGTCCATGTACGGCGACCAATCGTCAGGGTCGGATGCGGTCTTCCCGCCTAAGTAAAATGACAGATTGCCTCTGTGTGTATCAGTTCGTTGAATCATCGGTGCGCGTTGTTCTGTCCACTGGGTGCAACGGAAGAGGAAATGCCCGACCGTCTCTGCTGCTTGTCCGCATGCGCATTGGTCCGAGGGGGCCACTCCAATCTGGTGCAGGTACCAGTTGAGCCTGGCCATCCCCGTCCGTAACTGGGCCAGTATGCTGGCCTCCTTCCATGAAAACGAGTCGTATAGTTGCCGTGTATGCTTTCCCGGCAGGGCGGCGTCGACTCTGTTCGAGAAATTTCCTACCCCTTCCGGTAACCTGCAGTACTTCTGTAGTCCCCTCAATGCCTTTCTGATTGTGGTTGAGTATGCCCTGGTTGGCTTCTTCTTCGGCGTCTTTCCTTGTTGCGTGCTCTCTTTCGCCGCTGCCTTGGCCTCCAGTTTGATGTCAGAGTCTACGCCTGCCGGAAGCCAGAAGAGTGTAATCTTGTTGCCTTTATTTATGAGAGTGTTGACTGCCTTGCATATGCGACGGATCTCTTGTTGGCCTGATTGTTGTCGAGGCTTCCCTGCTGCTAAGACGGCCGCTTTGTTGGTGGAAAACACGTAGATGGCACGATAACGGATCCCTTTCGAGAGGGTCTCCAGCGTCTTTGCTATCGCCGTGAGCTCTGCTGTATATGGATTCTGCTCTTCCCTAGAGCCAGTTGTGTTTGATATTGTCGTCGTGGAGCCGCCTCTCCTGTGAGACAGGGGGAGCAGTATTGCTGTTCCGTATCCTACGATTCCGTTTCTTGCCGAGCTACCTGTGACAGCTCTCACGGCCCAGCCAGTCTGGATCGCCTTGGTCGCTTTGTCGCCGTCTTCTTCCACTACCGTAAGCATTTGGCTTTCCCATGGTGCCTGTGGGAACGCTTCGATGGTTTCCAGCCTGTCCACCGGCAGATTTCGGTATGTTGCGGCCATCTTCTGGAAAGGCGAGATGTGCCTCTTGAAGCCCTGAGGTCTGATACGTCGCAGTGGATGACTCGTAGGCAATGTATGGAGACGCACCCAGAACTTGATCGCTTTCCTGTCAAATCGTTCCTGGGCCGACTGTATGCTTGCTTCTGCTTCGGCAACCGCTGTGGCCACCGTGTTGAATGTTCCAATGATGGCTTGGGCTCCAATTCTCTGTACCCTGTTGATGACCCTCATCTGGGCTGTCCTGCACCTGTGTCTCCAGACGTTCGACGCATAATCTATTGTCGGCGCTACCGCCGCCACGAAGAGTTGCCTTGCCGTTGACGGAGATAGGCCTTTCAGTCGTCTGAGTTCCAACACAGCTTCGAGACCTTTCGTCGCCGCTTCTGCGATGTGTTGCTGAAAATAGAGTTTGGTGTCCATGATCACGCCCAGGACCTTCACGCGGTCTTTGGGCCGAACTGTATCACCCTTGATGTTGAAGGTTGCGTAATCTTCCGGATGTCGCCAGTTCCGCGTGAAGTGTATGATAGCCGTCTTGTCTGCCTCAAATGTCGCCCCGCTTCGTCGTTCCCAATCGAGCGCTCGGTCAATGATGGCCTGGATCCCTTGCCGGTTCGCCTGTCGCGACGGTCCGGTGACCCACGCCGTATAGTCGTCAACAAATGCTAGTGATCCTCCATTCTCATCGGTTTGGTGCTGGACCAAATCCGCGTTGAAGAAAAGGAACAGAACAGGCGACAGCGGCGAGCCCTGAGGCAGCCCAGGTTGAGGCAGGGAGCGGACCTCCGAGTCCTGCCCGTTGATCTGGATGCTTGCCGTTCGTTGCGAGCAGAATGCATCAACCCATTCCACCAGCTTTTCTGGTATTCCTCTCGCCTTGAGTCTCTGGAGCAGTCTTTCTTTATACACTCCGTTATATGCGCCTTTGACGTCGAAGCTGACCAGGCTGAGGACCTTTCTCTTCCTCCACGCTCTGTAGATGTATTCCTGAAGTAACACCAAGGCTTGTTCTGCCGACCTCTGCTTCCGAGCACCGAAATGGCTGGTAGGCAGGAGCCCGTGTGTCTCGACCGCATGAGATATCCTCTCAGCCATCACCGACTCTAAAACCTTCCCCAGTGTTGACAACAGCGAGATCGGTCGCCAAGCCTTTGCAACGGTGTAGTCATCCTTGTTCGGTTTCTTCAGCGGGATGATCTTTGCATGCCTCCACTGCCTCGGTAGTTCTCCCTCGTTCACCGACGTTTGGAACAGCGCATGTACCCGGTGTTTCACTATCGGCCATGTCTGCTTCCACACGGCCACCGGCAACCCATCTTCTCCGGGTGCTTTCCACGATTTGGCTGCGAACAGTTGCCTTTCCACTTCTTCCAACGTAATATCGGGGAATGGCACAGGTGGCCGCTGCGGACGCTGTCCCTCATCTTCGATGTTGTTCGGGAGCGGAGGGAAGAAGGTAGACAGCAGTTCCTCCGCCTGCTCTCCTTTTTCCGCCGTCTTGGAGCCGTCCGCCCTAATAAGCTGGGGGATCTTGTCGAATGAGGCGCCTTTGTCGGCGCCTAAGTACTTGACTGCCTTCCAGATGTTCGTGTCATCGGCCAGAAACCCTTGCCAGTGATTCTTCTTCTGTTGTCGGATTGCGTCATGATACTGTTTCGCCGCTGCCTGCGCTTGCTCTTCTAGGTCCGGCGGGCAGTGGCCGGCCCGTCTCTCCGCCCTCGCTCGGTTCCTCCAGAATGTGTGGATCCGGCGCAGCTGAGTGAGGTCCTCCGTCCACCACCTCTTCGCATACCGAGACGGCTTGGCTGTAGGCGTCAACGCCTCTACTGCTACCGTTACAGTAGACATGAGCCGGTCTGTCTGCTGCTGCACTGTGCCTCCCGTAGGAATACATTGCAGCGCGGCCTCGATCCTGGCATTAATCGCCTTCCATGGCGCGTTCTTGAACAAAAGTCGAGGTTTGCTGTCCGTGTCAGGAGTCGCAATCTCAAACGTTGTCTCAATCGCTTGGTGGTCCGATCCGTGGTCTGTCTCGTGCAAGGCGCATCTTGTCATCATCCTTGCCAGGTCCTCAGATGCGATTGACAGATCGATCGTCGTTGCCGCGTCGTTCTTGTGCCACGTTTTCGTCCCCCGTGGCAGGAGGCTCCTGAGTGACAAGTCGCTCATCAACTCGATGATCGGGTCGGCTTCTCCCTGCCTGGTCGCCGAGACGTCATCTCCTCCCCATAGTTGGTCATGCCGGTTAAAGTCACCAACAAAGACCACGTCCACCACCTCGCCTGCGCTACTCCTGACTCCCGCGATTGCCTGCCGTAACATTGAACATGTGCGGCGAAGCATCTCGGGCTCTTGTGCCGGCACGTACACAGACACAATCAGCACCCGACGACCGGGAGTCGAAGAACGGCTCCTGTTATGTCCGGTGACGGTATCGGCACTTGCTCCGCTTCGATTTCCTTGTTCACCCACAGCATACTCCTAATGCCCCACCGTCCTTCCTCCCTCCACGCCGTCGGAACCATCCTAGTCCACCTACTGTGCCGCATCGGCACCGTCAAGATCTTCCCCTCTCTCTTCCACACCCACGGTTCCTGCACGGCTATAACCGTGAAATCCTGCAGTCTCTCGTCGTTCATCAGGCTCTCGTGCACTGCATCCTGTTTCCTCACATTCAGTTGAAGAACCTGAAAGTTTCTACTCATGGAGAGATGGGTAGAGCTTCGGACACTTCTTGCTGAAAGACTCATGCGCACCACCGCAAGGAACACACTTCAGTGCCGTTTCACGGCAATCCTTGTGGTGATGGTCCTCCTTGGCGCACCTTCCACACACCAAGCGGTTCGGGCATCGGACTGCCTTGTGCGGAGCGATCTGCTGACATTTGAAGCACTGTTGTGGTCGGGATTGGGGTTTGAACACCCCTGTGGTTCCTGATTCTCCGCTTGCGTGGAAGTAGCCCTCTGAAATAAGTCTTCTGGCGTCGCTGGCTTTGGTCAAGTAGACCGCCATCGATCCGTATGCTTTCGGGTTTTCCTGATCGCTTAGCCATACGATTTTGGCGACAGTAGCGTGGTTTTCCTTGCTAAATTCCTCCGCTGCTTTACTTCTGTACTTTCCTTTCTCCTCCCACACGGATGTCCATCGCACAAAGTCTACCTTGATTGGGTGCAGGTCGTCGTCTCGGACACGTATACCCGGGGCGATCTTTGTCTCCGCGATTTGCTTGACCATTTGGTGTTCCGCATCATCTCGGCAGACAACTCTGATGAGATTCTCACTCCTTGGGTTCACAGTCACGGCCAGGCACCGCCATCCCGCATGCCCGTCCGCACGCATTTCCTTTTCCACTGCCGCCCTGATTGTGCCCGCGCTGGGCTTGCTTCCATCTTCCTCTTCAGCGCTGAAGGTGTCGATCGTGCAGTACAGAGTGTCGGTCGTGTTGGTCGGTGTTGCGCCGGGCGTGCGGGCCCGTGCGTCGCTGTATTGGTTCGTCGAGGCGGTTCGGGCGACAGCGGCATAGGATGGGCTGGAGTCGCTTCGCGCCGGAGCCAGAGCCGTACATGCCTCAAGTTTTTCCCATGTCTTCGTGTTATCGTCTTCAACTTGCTGCTTCAACGCTTGCAGGTCGCTGCGGACTGTCTCCAGCTCGTCCTTGATTGACCGGAGTTCCTCGCTCGCCGTCCGAAGTTCGTCCGTGGTTTGTCGAAGCTCGGCCTGGATGTCCCTGTTGCGCAGTTCAGATTTCTTCCAGGCATTGAAAACCACCTGGAGGGATGCGTGGAGTTCCTTCATCTGCTTTCCCATGGCCAGGAGCAGTGTTCTGTCGTCGTCCTCGATCGCCTTGATCCTTCCTCTGGCGGCTGGCGCGCCCCTAGTGGTCGCCCTCCGCACCCCATTTCCTCCCTGCTCGCTCGGCTCTGCGGCCCCATCGTCGAGAGTGTCTCGGTTTCCTTCGTTTAGTAGGGCCTTGGTTGTCGGTTTCCGTATCCGTCGAAGTGGTCGCGCCGTTCCGCTGGCCTCTCCCGAGTCGGACGCGACGTTGATCGTATCCGAATCCGCCTGCATGTTTCACGACGGAACGCACCGAAAGTGGGTCCACTAGCGCCGCGCCACGCGTTTCGGTACCGCCCCTTCGCAAAACACCCAAATAACCCTCAACAGCAACAACAAAAGATAATGATTCCTCGATGATAATACAGCTTGTCCAGTGCCACATCTGGAAGGCATTACAGAGAAATTCGAAATCGGTTTCCAGCTTCTCAGACGGAAAACTTTCTGTGCACAGACATTTGTGGAGCCGCTTGCTGACAGGGTACATCTTCAGAATCCCTCGGTACATTCTAAAATGACTTCGACAGAAGAGCCAGAAATCGCCCTCACACTGTTTTGGCAATTCAAGCCCACCTTGAAAGATCAAAGACCCACATAAACCTAGCACAAGCTATATAAACATGGTCCTCAGCCTTATGCATCTTGCTTATGCTTATTCAGTCATATGCATAAATTGTTCCTTTGAATCTACACAGACAAGTCCCATCATTAGGGCCCTGGGCACGTTTGCAAAAGTCCTGTTCGTGGCGCCTAAGTATGTAAGAGGCTTTCAAGATATTACAGGAGTACTGCCGCTTCTCCCTCGGGTATGGTACTGTGAGCCATTGTGACAGAGAAATGGAAAGTTGATTAGTATATGCTATAGCAGATTTAGTCTGCTGAAGTCGTGGAACTAGAGTCTGCGTCCACTTCAATGTGATTAGCAGCATTACGGTCTGCCCTACGGCTAAAAGGATACGCCACCCAGCACCTTATTCCTAAGCTCATTTACTGATGTGTGTGGGAAGCCGGAGAGTGTATGTACGACACATAATCTTCAGGTGGCCCGTACTGGTTCGCGCTGCCACTGCCGTGGAATGCATCTCTTTGTCCCACCCTTAGCGCCAGTGACTTCCGACATAATTGATCTGCCTCTTCATACTTCCCCTGGCTTTCAAGCACAAGTGCCAGGTTATTTTTGCTGATGAGTGTGTCTGGATTCTCGAGTCCCAGCACTTTCTGCCTCATCTCCAGTGTCTGCCGATGCATCTGCTCTGCCTCTTCGTACTTCCCCTGGCTTTCAAGCACAAGTGCCAGGTTGTTCATGCTGGTGAGTGTGTCTGTATTCTCGGGTCCCAGCACTTTCTTATATAGTTCCAATGCCTGCCGATTCATCTGCTCAGCCTCTTCATACTTCCCCTGGCTTTCAAGCACAAGTGCCAGGTTGTTCATGCTGCTGAGTGTGGAGGGATTCTCGGGTCCCAGCACCTTCTGACTTAACTCTAGTTCTTGCCGATGCATCTGCTCTGCCTCTTCATACTTCCCCTGGCTTTCAAGCACGCCTGCCAGGTTGTTCATGCTGGTGAGTGTGGAGGGATTCTCGGGTCCCAGCACCTTCTTATATAGTTTCAATGCCTGCCGATTCATCTGCTCTGCCTCTTCATACTTCCCCTGGCTTTCAAGCACAAGTGCCAGGTTGTTCATGCTGGTGAGTGTGGAGGGATTCTCGAGTCCCAGCACCTTCTGCCTCAACTCCAGTGTCTGCCGGTGCATCTGCTCTGCCTCTTCGTACTTCCCCTGGCTTTCAAGCACAAGTGCCAGGTTGTTCATGCTGGTGAGTGTGGAAGGATTCTCGAGTCCTAGCACCTCCTGCATCAACTCCAGTGTCTGCCGATGCATCTGCTCCGCCTCTTCATACTTCCCCTGGCTTTTAAGCATGCCTGCTAGGTTGTTCATGCTGGTGAGTGTGGAGGGATTTTCGGGTCTTAGCACCTTCTTACTTAATTCTAGTTCTTGCCGATGCATCTGCTCTGCCTCTTCATACTTTCCCTGGCTTTCAAGCACAAGTGCCAGGTTGTTCATGCTGGTGAGTGTGGAGGGATTCTCGAGTCTCAGCACCTTCTGCCTCAACTCCAGTGTCTGCCGGTGCATCTGCTCTGCCTCTTCATACTTCCCCTGGCTTTTAAGCACGCCTGCTAGGTTGTTCATGCTGGTGAGTGTGGAGGGATTATCGAGTCCTACCACCTTCTGACTCAACTCCAGTGTCTGACGATGCATCTGCTCTGCCTCTTCATACTTCCCCTGGCTTTTAAGCACGCCTGCTAGGTTGCTCATGCTGGTGAGTGTGGAGGGATTTTCAGGTCCCAGCACCTTCTGCATTAACTCCAGTGTCTGTCGATGCATCTGCTCCGCCTCACCATACTTTCCAAGTAGCTCATTGCTTCGCCCTGTAGTAGCCAACAGATCCCATAATGCTTCCTCGTCTGTGCACCAATCCTGGAATCGAAGTGCCGCTTGCGCATGCGGCAAGTACGTCATCCACACTGCCCTATTCTCGTGATCCGGCCATGGAAACCTCTCGCTAAGCCAGTAAATCGTCTCTGTCACTTGCTCCTCTTCCTCTCCTTTCTCCCTTACCCAGTTGCGCATCACCAAGCGCACTAGTCGATGAATATCAATCCTTCCCTTAGTGTCCCGCTCCTGGATGAACGCGTAGGCCATTAGCATGCTTATTGCTTCTTCCGCCGCCATATCGTTATCGGTGTCTATCCCATCCTCACTAGGCGGCAAAAGAGCTAGGGGGATGTCCTTCTCCGCGAGGTAGCATAGAAAGCCGAGGTACTCTGCTGCTAGCCGGTTGTCCCTTGAGATATGCTCAAACGAGATTAGCCATGTCTTGGCCACTGGGTTCTGGATATTGTCGTATCGATCTTCGTCTTCAAAGTCCTTGCTGAGCAATCCCACTAGTTTCTCATCACTATCCTTACAATACCTGAGATATTTAGACACCGTCACACTCTTGTTCGAAGCCATATATGCTGATGCTTGTCGGATAGCTAAAGGTAGATAAGCGAGATGCCCTAGCAGCTCTGTAGTGATCCGAGTGTCGCTGATCTGGCTTTCGTCTAGTCCACTATGTAGGAGTTGAGTGGCGTCTATGCTGCCCATCTCCCGTAAGTATAGAGGGCGACCACGGCTAAATCTTGTTGCCGCCTGCTCGTTACGAGTCGTAAGCAGAATAGAGCCCTTTCTGCTAGAGGGAAAATACTTTGCTAACTTGGAGTTGGTAAAGAGCAACTCCATGTCGTCGGCGTTATCGATAACGAGAAGCCAACTCCTATTACCATCCCGTTCTAGGGCGGCTTTAACCAACCCTTTGACATCCGCTTCGTCATCTTCGATGCCGTGGATGCTAAGCGCTCGACCGATATCGCGATATGCGTTCTCAAACATCACCGTGTCGACAGCCGGCACCCAGAACACAGAACAGTCGGGGTGTGCGTCGCGAACGCGATAGGCGGCTTCAATAGCAACCTGTGTCTTGCCAACCCCTCCGAGGCCGACGATGGCTGTCTTTTGGCAGGTGTCTTTATAAGCACTCGGGGGAATCCTTTCGAGAAGTTGTACTAAGATGGCATCTCTGCCAACAAAGTTTTCATTCCGACCAAATGGGACGATAAAGTAAGCTTTTAGACGAGCTAATAGGCATCAGTAGTTATATTGAATATATATAATATACCCCACAAGGCTTTACTTACAATCTTGTTTCTCATCTAGCTTACTCGAAACCAGCGCCGGGATGGTAGTTAGCAGTTCTTTGCCGTATGCTGCTGCCGTTGCCGCTGCATACGGCTGCCATCGCTTGTTCTTATGTGCGTCCGCATAATCGCAGATGCCACGAATGACAATGCAAGGGAAGTTGTTCATCAACCCAGCTGCTTCCATCTCAAAGCATAACACACCTCCAAGCTCCCGACTATGCCTATCGCGCGTTAGTCCGTCCTTCATCACCTGGTTCCCCGATGCGATGTTGCCGAAGAAGAGGACCGGCTTGGTTGTCGCACGTGGTTCCCTGCTTACTACGTCTTCTGGACGGCATTTTGCGCATGTAGCTCCAGTGGCATGAAGCGATGATGCATGGTATAGGGTGTCGTTGCCGGGGCCAGGCGATGCAAACTCTGGCTTACTAGACACCTGAGAAAGGTACGCGTGGACTTGCGTCTTGCCTCGGACGTCGCTCGCTCGCAGTTTAGCTAGGGCATTGAGAAGGATCGTCGGTGGCGCGTTGAGGCTGCCGGCGCGAGCGATGCGACCGTCAGCCCCAGTCTTCCCGAAATCGTACTGGATCACTCCACCATGCTGTCCTGTCGGCTGGCTAATAGCGACGTCGCCGAGCCGAATGTCGACGTCGTTCTCGAGATTTGGGACGCCACCGCCGATACCAACGAGGAGGCTGAACCGCAACGACGGGAAGCTGACTTTCATTTGGCTTGCGACGATGGCCGCTTGGTTTGTGCCCATCTGGCCGGCGGGCAGACAGGCAGCCACGACATTGTGGACGCCGATGCGGCCAAAGGAATAGATGTTCGAGTCGGACAGCTGGGACGGGAGGTCAGCATACTCCTCATCCATCATTTCTGCCGCGGCTGCCAGCTCGATGGGCAGCGCGCAGACCCAGCCGACAGTGAAGTCGCGAGCAGGAATAGACCTCGGCATAGTGCATCAACTCTGTAGCAGAGACCAGCGAAGAAACGTCGATGCGGAAACCCATGTAAGATAGCAAGACGCGTTGATGTTGCAGAGTTGTTGGTTTGAACAATTGCCCGACGGGACCGTATGACGAGTTGTTCTTATCGTCCTCAGCCTGATCGGGAGGGGTCATATGCGAGAAGTTGAGATGCCGTCAGACCAACCACGGTTGGAGGTCGCCGGTGTGATTGGCTGCTTGTCTATGATGCGCTAATTACAGGCGTCTACCTTACATAGTAGCTAAAAGGACTTTGCCTTTATAACAGCTACGTAGGATAACCTCTAAGAGCACGTAGAATACTGAGAGGCGCAAGACTCTCTCAAGTTCAACTGTGAATTTAATTGAGATACTTGAATACTGCGATGAGCGTTAAACCTTTCGCTTTGCAGATTAGGCGGCAGAGAAATTGATGGCTCAGGGTCACCGCAATCGAAGCTTGTGATTACTAAGCAAGTGGCTTGTAGTAGGCGCAAAAGCAATAAGCAAGGTATCAGGGAGCCTAGATGTTGCCGGTGACTAGGTCGGGCCGTTCCAATCTAGTTAGGAATGCCAGGATATTAGACGGCCAAGTTGAGTGAGATAAAATGACGTCGCTGCACACTGTTCCATTCTAGTCTTTATTAGATGATGGCTGCTATCAGGGCAAAGTGCCCGCTCAAGATCTTTAACCCACGACGCATGGGCCCAAGGTATCACTAAACCCACTTCACCCACAAACGGAGTCTGTCATCAAAGCCAAAAGTACTACAGTAGAGTGGCTGGCCAAGTTGTAGTCCAGCCTAAACCAGGATGACTGCGGTTCCTACATAGACCACTTACCTTGATTTTTCTTACGCTAAAGTAGGAACACGATCGCACCGAGGGGAGTCGAGAGCGGGGAAAGGGATATGCCTTTTTGATTGGAATCTATGCCCTCCACGTTGGACACGAAATAGATCTCCACTGTTTAGAGTGAGAACTACTCAGGCACAAGCTAACCTAGTCCTGGCCGGGCACTGACGGACGTAGGGAGACCCCATGGCCGAGTTGGCGTCAAGGCCCAGCACCCCACAAATCTAGATTTAACAGGATGCAACCCAGTTCAAGCCGGTCTGATTTGATCTCATCGAAAGACCCTTGTCAGATTGGAAGAAGCAAAAGATTACATTTTGAGTTACGAAGATCGATCTACGTACGGCAGTCCGCAGGGCGCACTGGGTCAAAATTCAAACATTGCCTAATTAGGATGCATAAACGAGATAAGCATACACCACCCGTATAGATAGTTAAGCTTCTTATCTTTACTATGTAATTATCACAAATTTAAGCGAATTCTATGTTTCGTATACGTGCATGTACAGAGTTTTACGGGGCCGCACAGGAGTGTATTCTCAATTCTCAACAATAATATTTACCATATTTTGTACGAATATGTCTTTAAGGTGCCCCAAGCGGGCTAACCTGGACCACTTCTCAGCAAAACTGCTATGGAAGTGGAAGACGTGTGCATTTTGTTCAATCGATTTATCCCAAGTACAAGAACCGGACGAAATCGACCTTACCAATACTGACGACTTCGAAACTCCAACGGCTACGATTTCATCACGTACACGACTTTCCAATACTACAACCAACCCGATCGAACAAGCACTTTATATACCAGATACACAGCCAGACAATAGTCTCCTTACTGCTCTTATTAAGGGCTCAGAGGAGCGTACAGCTAGTATCCAGCAAACCCAGAAGAAACCAGTTCCGAACCCAACTGTGGATATTATTATTCACCTATGGCTTGCATCTTTCTATGTTACGGATATAGATGGAATCTCTATTCGAACATACACTCGGGTTCAGTCTGTTAAAAAGTTTATTAGGAAGTCACAGTTCTTGTTAACTTCTAAGTTTACTTCACATACAGATATGATAAGTAAGGTCTTAGTAAAGTTTACGTCTGAGAAGCAATTCCTTGACCGAAACTGGAAGGCAATGCCCGTTACTCCAAAGAATCCTACGGATATGCATGAGTTTCGTGGGGTAGCGTACGAGGCTGAAGACCTTTTTACCTTTCTTCGCGAAGCCTCAATTACCCCTGACAAAGACGTTTACACTATCGCACTTGTTTCCGAAAGTCAAGTAGATCCGCTTGTTACTGAACCACAAGTATCAAAGAAGTTACGACTGAAACAACATACGCTTGACATGGTAACAACTAGTACAACACCTTTACCTACTGTCAATATGTTTACGAAAGCGCCTACGCCTAAACCTCCAACTCGAATTCAAACTCGAACTGAACGAAAGCCTTCTCTTAAGGCACAAGAAGTAATAAAGCAGGAGAGAGAAGGAATAAAGTCACGCAAGCGTACGCACTCGCAAGTTGAGCAGCAGGGCCATACAGACGTTATTCAGGAGGATATAACTCTTAAGGGGGGTAGCCAGGAAGATAAGGAAGAGGACGAAATAGTAGTACGACAAGAGGAAACAATCGTTTAGGTATACTCTATATACTCAAGTTTCATCTATTTCTGAACTACTATCACTTCCTGATAGTGATGTATAAAGTTCATCTATACTAATCCCGCGGCTACGGAACTGTTCTTTTACCCATTCAATACCTCCATTTTGTTTTGGTAGTAAGTGAAGTTCTGGTTGAATCCTAGCCTCAATATATTCTTTAAGACGTTGCCGTAGGAAGTTATATGCTTCAATACGTGGATATTGTGTACCGCAGAAGTTTGTAACTGGTGGAAAGGTTTGTATAGGCTCCATAATACCTTTACAAACTTGAAAGACTTCGTGCGGAAGGAATTGATCCAAATTAAGTTCTTCACTTCCAAGTAAGTTTTGAAGTTTTTGAATCTTTACGTGATCGATTGGCTAAGCAAAGTCTTGTGCGGTTTGATGATCTGGATGATGATAAAGTTTCCATGGTTGACCAGAAACAACATGTGGGCGACTTTTTTGTGAGCGAATGCGATGGTTATTCCAGAGTTGAACAAAAGAGGTAAAGTCTTTACGGATAAGTGGCATAAAGATAAATAATAAGGCAACACGGTCAGAAAGCGATTGGTTATAAAATAAACCTAACGCTTGTAATCGATAGAAATATGCCTAATACTATTAGTAAATAAATAGATATAAAGGTAAATAATACGTACTCTCCAAGTTGCAGACTGTGCTTGACAAAGTTGGTTCCACCAGCTTTCAATCTTAACATTATGGATACTTTTACTAAAGATCCAACAGTCACGGAACTGAATAGGAACGTCTTGGCCTGGCTGTAAAGGGGCCTTCTTTGTACGGTCCTGTGATAGATACCAATGACTACCAGCAGTTAAGATAGTTTCTGTACCACGGTCTGAACGAATAGTTTGTGGCATAATACCCCGTGATAGAAGTGTAGATAGATATTGGGCTAATACAGAACGGGCCGTATGTGCAGAAAACCCAACGTAAAACCACACAATATAACGGGAGTATGCATCGATGCTAGCATATATCTCAAACCCAAACGGAAGTAGTTTATCATATGCATCGAGTGACCATATAAAGTTTGGACCTGGCGTAGTCCAACCTTTCCGCCGGTATCGGATCTCTTTCAGTCGGTTTGCAACTTCCTCGGGAAAAACTGTACGATATGCTTCATATAAGACCGAGCGGCTAATAATATGGCCACGTTGGCGCATATATGTAAAGAGGAATTCTCGGCCAAAGTCTCGTGTAACGCGTGCTTCATCACTTGTTGTAGAGGCAAGGAAGTTTACAGCTTGGTGAAATGCTGCTTGAAGCTGCTCGGGGGTTTGACGGCGCCATAGTTTGTAGCATTTTCGAATATCTTCTAAGCCACGTTGTGAGACTGTGAAGCCTTCCGTCCGTAAGCATAAAAGAATATCTAAATCGGATAGCCTATGATCAAAGAAGAGCTGGAAGATACGTTGTAGTAAGGCGCTGGAAAATTCTGTACGGACTTCGCGGCGGAGGTTTAAGCTTTGTAGGAAACGTTTAAATGTTGACGGAGAGACCTGAATTTGGAATGATTCGGAAAGATATGTAATTATATTAGAATAAGTCCAGCCATTCTGGAACTTTTCAGTAATAATAGATTGAAAAGGGGTAAGGTCGATACGTGGCCGGCCAGCCATGGTAAGGTGCTGCAATAGTCCATACGGAGATTCACGAGGGAGAACGGGAAAATACAGATGTTGGCAAAGAAATACGAATTGGGTATCTTAAAAAAAACCTAAAAACGCAAGGGTACGGACAGTCCCACGCTTCTGTACAGGGGTGCCAAACCCTGTACAGAAGTGCCCGACCCGCAAACCAAAGTTACCAACCGTAAACGCCTGTATCCATCCTCCCATTCCTGTAAGTATACCTATCGTTTCTGTACGCCGGATTCCCGATTCCATACGCCTTGGTAGGCATCTGTGGCATTGTGTAAATGCATGTTCACGTCATCTCCAGTTGTTATACGGTCGTGTAGGATTTTGTAAGGTCCTGCTTAGTCGTGACAAAGCTCGATCTCGATGTTTTCGTTCTCATCTATACATAACTATAGTTAGCAAAGATATACAGACGGCACCAGACATGTACGATAACGTACCGTACTTAACATCAGCGAGCTTGTCTGCGACAGAAACTAACGCATTTCTAATGAGTCGTATGTGCTTGGGCTTAACGCCACGGACCGCGTTGAGAAAGTCATACTCCGCACGGGAGACGCACAACTTCTTACTGCTCGGGGCGGAAGTGTAAATCTCTGCGGCAGGTCGCTTCGAGGGGGACGGGGCTGTATAGAATAGATCAGATTCATGTTTAGTTGTATACAGGTTGGGACGAAACTTACCGAAGCTGCAGTTGGAGGCGCCGGAATTGTATGTACAGTTGGCGCAGCTAGCATAGCCGTCCAGAACAACACAGGTGTTGTACGGACCATTGCCCTTGATGCAGTTCTTGCACTGGTCCTTACCCTCGCGCGCATTTCCGTACACGTGCATAAGGAAAGAGTTGGCATTCTGCGCACGCTTGTACTCAAGCGCTTTTTTCTGACGTCTTCCGTTCTTGACCGCAGAGCGAACATCGATCAAGTTACGGGCCTATACAATATGTAAGCAAAAGAGTAAGGTACGTACGGGGGTGTAAGGAGACTATACCTCCGCTTCCTCATTGTCCAGAATGTTATTAATGAGAGTGTTGCTGGCATGAGGAATACCATCTGTAACAAGTTAGTACAATATTGTAGGGGAATTACAGAAGTGTACATACGGGTGAGGTAGTAGCCGGTTCCGAGAGCATGAGTGTACATAGAGGGTAGCTCGGCGGGCAACTCCGTAGGAATCTTTATGTCTCCGATCTTATCCGGCACGAGCTCGGCAGCCAGCTCCATGTCCTGAGCCATGATGTACGGTAGTGTAAAGTGATGTCGAGTGTCGTTCGGGATTGTAAGGATGTTGTAGGATGTTGTAGGATGTTGTAGGATGTTGTGAAGCTTTGCTGGAAAACTGTACGTAATGTGACGGGGGCGACGCCTGGCGCCCGGGGATGTGCGAATCTGTACAAAAGCTAACAGTTAGCAAATGATTGTACAGAAATGTACAAAAGCTCAAAAAATCGGAAAAAAAAATCAAAAATAGAGAAGACAAAAGAAAACGGAAGTGTAACAAAGGATAAAAACTGAATCTCTGTAAAACAGTGTAGAGAGCGCTGTAAATTTCTGTACAGTAGGGGTCACATACCTAAACTCTGCTTGGCGTGGGGAAAAGGAAGAAGTTCTGGGCCCCACTGAATTCCTATTTATTTGTCGATTTGGGCGCACAGACCATGCACCTAATCAACCGGAACCGGAAGATCTAACCTCCGACGGATTATTGTAGAGCCTCGTAGGGGGCTGTGGTTCTATGTAGTAAACCCTTATTTCCTAAAAGGGCAAATACCCACCTAGAAATGTACAAAAACAAAAATCGTTTTACGCGAGATTACATATGTTTACGCTTATGGGGTGTTCCTATCACTACCTTGAATTTTGACCCAGTGCGCCCTGCGGACTGCCGTATCTACGGAGTATAGGCTACAGACTTTGGCCCCACCAATCATCATCATCACAACATCGGAATACCACTCCATTATGACGTCAAGGTAACTTGCACCCGGATACCCCTGTCGTGTCGAGCGAACATGGAACCTTCTAGAAGCTCACCACACCCAATCATGAGACTTTGGACTTCTGCTTCGAACCCGGATCGTGCCTTCTCAAAGCTGAAGCTCCTACACAGCCTGCTTCACCTACGGCAAAGATGTCTTTCCCTGCATCGGCATTCGACTCCTCGTACGACGATTACGACTGGTCAGCCTTTGATCCGACCGATGCGCTTCAGCATGCGACCAGTCTTCAAAGCGCTCAACACGCACCCGCCAGCCCTGTGGTGGTTGACGTGGAAGATGTTCAGACAGTCTCTTCATGTCTAAGCCCCAGCCCTAGCCTATGTCTCACCCAGGCATCCGTCTCGAGTAACAGTCTTCCCTTGCTGCAGCTGGCTGACTGGGATGAAAACGGGGCCTACGATGAGCAACCGCCAACGTGTATCCATTATTCTATCGAGTGGAAGTTGACAGCAAACAGAATAGTGTCCAAAGACAGCGAACCGGACCTTGTTCTTGCACCGAGCGCATACTGGGAACGAACACTGCGCCAGAAGCTTGACAAGCTGGTAAGGAAGAAACTGCCATCCAACAAATCATTTAGGATAGATGATACCAACATTACCGTGTCTGTGCGAGATCGCTCTCAACGTGACCTTATCAAACGATTCGACGACCTTGATATTGACTGGCAAGTGGTGGAGAAACAGCTTAAGGCCTGGGGCCACCTTTTCCGCGCTGGAAGGGAACTCAGAGTCCAGATGTCTTTCAACTACGTGGAATCAGGGCCCCCAACTGCCGTACAACGAGGAACTAAGCGTGCCTTCTCCTCCGTTACGCAGGATAGACTACACGAACGCGCGGCGCAGCTCGACGCTGAAGAAAGCTCGACGGGGCAGCCATCTGTTTGGCGGCGGGTCTACGCCTTATTGAGATGCCCTGGGCCGCCATGTAATCTGGGACCGCACTGCTGGATTGATAATTATGGCAAGAAGCATTACAAGCTGAAATCGCATCACTTTAGGTCTATTATTCGACACGTGGAGCAGGGCGGTGTGTTGGACAGTCATAGTGACATGCCCGAAGACATTCGCGACCAGCTGTATGCTGAGGAACAGCAACACGTAGAACGACAACGCAAAGCTAGTGCCTCTTCGTCAAGCAATTGCCCACCCATCAATATCACCAACGTCCTGCCGGCCTCTTCACCTCTCGCGTCAACCGTAGGTGCTGCAACTCCTGTTGCAGTCTCATCTCCTGTCTGTTGCAATGTTGCGTTGGCCTTGGAGATTCCAGGGCTGAGAGATGTGGCCGTGCGAAAGTATTGCGAATGGCAGTGCTCCCAGGTGGAGAGTGAAACGCTCAAGTTGGAGTTCTGGAAGGCGTATAAGGCTGCGCTCGATTGCGGCCTTGATCTCGAGCAGGTGCACGAAGATCAGAAACCCGATTTCTTCATCGAACAAGGCGTTAAGGTTGGCGTAGCGCGGCGGTTTGTCCGCGATATTGGAAAGTGGGTTGAAAAGTATAGTGGAGTAATGATGGCTTGCGCATAAGGCAGTTAGATGAAGTTTAGTATTTCGTTACTTCAAGGCTCCTCAATAAAGATACCGGCGTTTCGAAAATGACCTCTAGCGCTTGACTTTCTGGCGCCAACCGTTCGCACGCACCATTTTAGGAACCCTGGGAAGTCTTCGGCAGGGAGGCCATCATGTTGTTGATAGTGTCGCTTGATGAAGCCTTTGAGCTCTGCAAAGCTCTCTTCGATGGGGTTGAGGTCGGGAGAGTATGGCGGGAGGAAGTGAATTTTGACACCTGCTCTTGCACAGAGCTCTTGGATCTTGTCAGAGTGATGAAAAGAGGCATTATCCATGATGATGACGGATTTCGGCTCGGGCCACCTTCCGCAGTAGGGTAGTAGCTCCTCGATGAAGCTTTCAAAAATCGTGCTGTCAGTAGTACCTTGGAAGATATGTGAGTATATAACACCGTCTTGGGTGTAGGCTGGCAGGATCTGGTATCGTCGGTCACGATGGAAGCGAGCGACCTGGATAGGGGTCACTCCCAGGGGAGACCATCCAGTTCTCCGGAAGCCAGCACGCTTGTCGCATCCGGATTCGTCCACGAATACTAGGTGGTAAGAGCGGAAGGCTGATAGTCCATGAAGGTAAAAGTCTCGGAGATCTGCGTTCCTCTCTTGGGCAACACGGCGGGCCACTTTCTTGCTCCAACCAGCCGATGCCAGAGTACGACTGATGCTTGATGCAGTCACCCAAGTTGCGAACTCGTCCCAAAGAAACACAATCATCTCATCTCGATAGAGATCTGGCTTTTCGATTAGTCTGTCGCATAGGGCGCTCAGCATTGGCGGCGTAATGCTCCTAGGCCGTCCAACCCCGTTAGGGGGAGCTCTTGTATCCCCAAAACATTCCAGATTTGCTCGTATGTTGTATACCGTCCGTGCACTACATCCTGCAGCAGTAGCTATGCTGGCATTCGTGAACTGTCCGTTCGAGATCATATCTCGGATCAGCTCGTGTTGCGATGCAGCGAGGTTGGGTGCCATTGCGAGGCGGTTGTCTGGACATGCATTGTCCCCTGTCAAAACGTAAGCCTAGCATACTATACATATAGAGCTATGAAAGGCTAAGCTACTACATATACTGTAAGTAGCAGAGCCGGAATAGCTGATAGAGATATCGTGAAGCTGATTTCCGATATGATTTGGATTATAGCTAGGTTGCCAACCACGCTGGCTTTGGAGAGAAGAGGATTAAAAAACGGATGAATAGTCAAGTAGACATAAGCTAGTTTATAAAATCGAAGCTTGCATTAACTACACATATTTCAGCTGATTGTGGATTCTTGATTATGCAACATAAAGCGTGAGCGCGAAACCATTGCAGAAGCCAAAAGGTGCTCTTTCAGTCTCCAAGGCCCGACCGATGTTGCATAAGCGTGAAACAAATAAGCGTAATCTCTCTTTTATGAAAATGAGTTGTGTCCATCTGGCTTTGTGCACCAGCTGGCGCCACCTGCTGTCTGCATCCATTTCATGATCACAACTCTCTTCAAAGTGAACAAACCTTCGAGTTGGCGTCAAGTCTGGCGGCCGTACATCTACATGCAAGTCTGTCTTCCTCTCTGAACTCGAACACTTTCTCTTTAAATCAGAGTGGAGTCACAACAGGCTTCAGTACAGTACAGAACACAACGGCTTGAGTACATCAACTCAAATGTGGGAGCTTCTTAGCCATTTATTTTGAGCATAGAAAACGGATAGTGTGACTAGTTAATGACGTTAAGGAAGTCTATGGAAGGTTATGTAACACTATTGAGTGCTGTGGGCGTTTGGCCAAAACTTTAATGCCAGAAGAGAGAAAGACATGGTTTCGTAGTCGTTGCACGTTATCCCCTCGGAAGACTTGGTTACGTTCCTTTGCAGCAATCTAGGGAACTTTCTCCCGCTCAGACGTTTCGCTTCACCACATCAAAATCTGGGTGTTCTAAGAGGTAGGGGTGGGATAGTTGCAGGCATCAACCAGACCAGCTTCTCTCCTATCAACCCCTTGGAATCTTCGCCGTTCGTCTTGATTAAGGTCAGGAATGATTGCCCTTTCCAAAGAATCTCCATTTTACAAGCGGTGTACAGGTTGAGTAAAAACCTGAGTTGATCGGGGCCTCCCTGATTCTCCCTCGAATGATTGTGAGTGTACCGCAGTAGCGGCACAATGAAAACCAGCTTCCTTTCGTTGCGGTTCCGTGTCCTCATCTGTATCGATGGTGGCGTCCCAAACCTCAAGGACAATATTGACATTCAGCTTGTCGACGTCGTTGCTGGCCAGCCAACAGGACAGCATGCTGGAGTAACCCGGTACGTATGATAGTCAGGAAAGTTGCAAGCTGACTAGGGCTGACTAGGGCTATGTGACGGTTTTAGGCCCTCTCTTTATGGCAGTGAGGCAGTAGCATAGAAGCAGTACTGATGGCTCGTACGCTCAGACCTGTTACATGGGGAAACTGTTATACGGAGGCCCGCAGATTCACTGCATTTTCAACTCCACCAGAGACGTGAAAGTCGGCAAACGATGAAATTGGTCTGTGTGTCGTCTTACTAGTAGTCTCCCGTTATGGCGGAACCAGTGGAGGCGAAGATTGTGGTGGAACCGGATAACGGCCCCTCTTCAGCGCCAAACCGCTCGATCTGAGTAGCGAAGTCAACCATCAAAATTCGTACCACATCGGCAGGAAGAGACAGCGCAGGCAGTAAGGCAACGACCCAACAGGCGACGCCATCAGCCCCAATCGACGGGGCTACGGGGCGAACAAGCGACTTAGAAAGAACAGCAGCGGCGGCGGCGGAAACAGCGGAAGCAACGATGGCAGAGCGATGCTTCAAAGGCGTTGGAGTTGCTTGCGAACCTCGCAAGGAGTCCCATTGGCTGAAGGAAGCGTTCATGCAGCAGATGGAAGTAGTACGAAGCCAAAGAGACATGATACGCGATGAGCTTGAAGCTGAACGATGCCACGACGTAAATGAACGAAGAACTGGTCCGTGAACAACCCGAGCCCCTTGCGCCGACTGCGACAGACTCTCCTCAGTTGCACATAGTAGTAGTGATCGACGCTATTCTCGACCGCGTCGAAATCAACTTGACCGGCATGCTAATCTTCATGACGGCTCTTCGCCTTATTGAAAATAGCAGTGTCTGAAGAGCTGATGTTCGTTGCCATGCGATTGAGCTGCATTGTCTTAATATTCTCGATTCTGCGGCTGTGCAGAATACTCATATCGTTATGTAGGATTTCAGTGGTTCGAAGTAATTCTTTGCTTTGCTCAAGAACGTCGTCGAGATCATCTTGAGGACCCTTGGACAAAAGGAGCGCTTTCAGGGACTGAAATTGTTGCAACTGCTCCTGACTAGTCGATACGATTCTGCTGCCTAGATTAGGAGAGTGCGTCGCGCATGGAACATGATATGGGTTTTCTCCCTTTGCATCAGCCGATGCTCTCTGCATAATGAATGTAGTGATGTTGACAAGGAACGCAATGAGGTTAATAGCGTGGCATGTGGGCGAACCGGCACAGAACTGCTCAGAAAGGTGATGTGTATGTGTGAAAACTAAGATTGACTAGCGGTGGTGGAGGAGGCTGGCAATAGCCGGTGGCCGGCTGGCTGCGGGTGGTGTGCCACCACGTGCCACCTCGCAGAATGCCGCCACGGCGTGCGCTCTCGAAAAAAAAAAATTGCTCACAGTTGAAGTGGCGTTGCTTAGTCTTTCAATTTGCCATTGGCCGTGGGGTGGACCTGCTGAGTTAACCCACCTTAGCCGCACCTAGATTGGTTCGTACTCCTGCCGCTATTTTCAAACTCGCTTATCGCACTATTCATGGTCAAGCATTCCCAATGCTGCGGAGCGTAGTTCAGTCCAAGTCTAAGTCTGCCCTGCGGCCATCCGCCTGGCAGGACGGAGCTTGACACAAGGGCTATAGACAGATGGCTCGGTTCGGCCCGGTCTAATCGCGTTTGATGGGTCTTTGTCAGACGACCCTGGCACATAAAGCGGAATGAAACGGGATGAAGCATGGGTCTGCCAGTGTTTGAAACCCCAGGGTGGCTTTGTGATTATGACTAAGCGGCACGTGCTGGTAGGCAATCCTACTATCTACATTAGCCTCAGACTTGAAGGCCGTTGCGTGAGCCTCTGTTACCTAGCATGTCTGCATTCCTGTATACCACGTCTGGCACCATTTTAGGCACATTGGCAGCCAATATCAGAAATTGCCGTCCACAACTACTTCTAATAGTATGATACCTCTCAACTCTTCCTCAGACTATACCCGAGATGGAGAGGTTTGCATGAGCCACTAAAAATGGATACTGTATGATGTGTAGGCTTTTGATAAAATGTGCAATAAATTGGGCTTTGTTTGCATGTGATGCGCTTTGGCTTGTCCACACGTAGGACGGCTTTGGTTGATATAGCCTGTGTTAGAATTAGTAGGGTTAGATGCGGGAATTGGTGAACGAGTATTAACCTCCCACAAAGTTTGGAAACCAATGGCCTTCTAGAATGTTTCGCTGCTTAGCAAAGACAGGGTTTGACGGATAGGTGACGTTATAGACATCGCAGAGTATACCTCGTGAAGAAGTTGAATCTCACTTACATACAACCTCAATCGCTCATTCAATTATGCGTTACGGTGACTAAGTCTTGGTCTTTAGCTAGCTAGTTTTACACCTGTTGCCTCGAGACCGTCGCTATCTTCGGAAGTGAGTGGCGGCTTCCATGGGCTGTTTGTATACTACCAGGACCTGTTTGATGAGCACATGTGGCCTGTGCGTCACACGTGGCAACTTCCCCATTATTAGTCATTATCTGCTAGCTAACCGAACTTGGAGCTGGCCCCTCTGCTTGGCTTCAGGTGTCCTCACCGTCTGAAGTCCTAGCTCTGAATTTCAGTTCAACCGGGATCAATCTACGAGATCCGGCCGGGGCGAACCGAGGAGATCCGCAGAATAAGTCTCAACCTTATTTGGCAGCAATGCCTACGGCCTCATCTGCCACAGGCACTACGGAGTCATGCGACTCTTAATACATTGAGCTGTTCTCAGCTATCGTCTTGGGCAGCAATTGAGCAGGCTATTGGTTCGCTTCACCCTGGTGGACAGCCCTGTATGTATTCGGTGCACAGAAGAAGAGCAGCCAATCACACCGGCGACCTCCAACCGTGGTTGGTCTGACGGCATCTCAACTTCTCGCATATGACCCCTCCCGATCAGGCTGAGGACGATAAGAACAACTCGTCATACGGTCCCGTCGGGCAATTGTTCAAACCAACAACTCTGCAACATCAACGCGTCTTGCTATCTTACATGGGTTTCCGCATCGACGTTTCTTCGCTGGTCTCTGCTACAGAGTTGATGCACTATGCCGAGGTCTATTCCTGCTCGCGACTTCACTGTCGGCTGGGTCTGCGCGCTGCCCATCGAGCTGGCAGCCGCGGCAGAAATGATGGATGAGGAGTATGCTGACCTCCCGTCCCAGCTGTCCGACTCGAACATCTATTCCTTTGGCCGCATCGGCGTCCACAATGTCGTGGCTGCCTGTCTGCCCGCCGGCCAGATGGGCACAAACCAAGCGGCCATCGTCGCAAGCCAAATGAAAGTCAGCTTCCCGTCGTTGCGGTTCAGCCTCCTCGTTGGTATCGGCGGTGGCGTCCCAAATCTCGAGAACGACGTCGACATTCGGCTCGGCGACGTCGCTATTAGCCAGCCGACAGGACAGCATGGTGGAGTGATCCAGTACGATTTCGGGAAGACTGGGGCTGACGGTCGCATCGCTCGCGCCGGCAGCCTCAACGCGCCACCGACGATCCTTCTCAATGCCCTAGCTAAACTGCGAGCGAGCGACGTCCGAGGCAAGACGCAAGTCCACGCGTACCTTTCTCAGGTGTCTAGTAAGCCAGAGTTTGCATCGCCTGGCCCCGGCAACGACACCCTATACCATGCATCATCGCTTCATGCCACTGGAGCTACATGCGCAAAATGCCGTCCAGAAGACGTAGTAAGCAGGGAACCACGTGCGACAACCAAGCCGGTCCTCTTCTTCGGCAACATCGCATCGGGGAACCAGGTGATGAAGGACGGACTAACGCGCGATAGGCATAGTCGGGAGCTTGGAGGTGTGTTATGCTTTGAGATGGAAGCAGCTGGGTTGATGAACAACTTCCCTTGCATTGTCATTCGTGGCATCTGCGATTATGCGGACGCACATAAGAACAAGCGATGGCAGCCGTATGCAGCGGCAACGGCAGCAGCATACGGCAAAGAACTGCTAACTACCATCCCGGCGCTGGTTTCGAGTAAGCTAGATGAGAAACAAGATTGTAAGTAAAGCCTTGTGGGGTATATTATATATATTCAATATAACTACTGATGCCTATTAGCTCGTCTAAAAGCTTACTTTATCGTCCCATTTGGTCGGAATGAAAACTTTGTTGGCAGAGATGCCATCTTAGTACAACTTCTCGAAAGGATTCCCCCGAGTGCTTATAAAGACACCTGCCAAAAGACAGCCATCGTCGGCCTCGGAGGGGTTGGCAAGACACAGGTTGCTATTGAAGCCGCCTATCGCGTTCGCGACGCACACCCCGACTGTTCTGTGTTCTGGGTGCCGGCTGTCGACACGGTGATGTTTGAGAACGCATATCGCGATATCGGTCGAGCGCTTAGCATCCACGGCATCGAAGATGACGAAGCGGATGTCAAAGGGTTGGTTAAAGCCGCCCTAGAACGGGATGGTAATAGGAGTTGGCTTCTCGTTATCGATAACGCCGACGACATGGAGTTGCTCTTTACCAACTCCAAGTTAGCAAAGTATTTTCCCTCTAGCAGAAAGGGCTCTATTCTGCTTACGACTCGTAACGAGCAGGCGGCAACAAGATTTAGCCGTGGTCGCCCTCTATACTTACGGGAGATGGGCAGCATAGACGCCACTCAACTCCTACATAGTGGACTAGACGAAAGCCAGATCAGCGACACTCGGATCACTACAGAGCTGCTAGGGCATCTCGCTTATCTACCTTTAGCTATCCGACAAGCATCAGCATATATGGCTTCGAACAAGAGTGTGACGGTGTCTAAATATCTCAGGTATTGTAAGGATAGTGATGAGAAACTAGTGGGATTGCTCAGCAAGGACTTTGAAGACGAAGATCGATACGACAATATCCAGAACCCAGTGGCCAAGACATGGCTAATCTCGTTTGAGCATATCTCAAGGGACAACCGGCTAGCAGCAGAGTACCTCGGCTTTCTATGCTACCTCGCGGAGAAGGACATCCCCCTAGCTCTTTTGCCGCCTAGTGAGGATGGGATAGACACCGATAACGATATGGCGGCGGAAGAAGCAATAAGCATGCTAATGGCCTACGCGTTCATCCAGGAGCGGGACACTAAGGGAAGGATTGATATTCATCGACTAGTGCGCTTGGTGATGCGCAACTGGGTAAGGGAGAAAGGAGAGGAAGAGGAGCAAGTGACAGAGACGATTTACTGGCTTAGCGAGAGGTTTCCATGGCCGGATCACGAGAATAGGGCAGTGTGGATGACGTACTTGCCGCATGCGCAAGCGGCACTTCGATTCCAGGATTGGTGCACAGACGAGGAAGCATTATGGGATCTGTTGGCTACTACAGGGCGAAGCAATGAGCTACTTGGAAAGTATGGTGAGGCGGAGCAGATGCATCGACAGACACTGGAGTTAATGCAGAAGGTGCTGGGACCTGAAAATCCCTCCACACTCACCAGCATGAGCAACCTAGCAGGCGTGCTTAAAAGCCAGGGGAAGTATGAAGAGGCAGAGCAGATGCATCGTCAGACACTGGAGTTGAGTCAGAAGGTGGTAGGACTCGATAATCCCTCCACACTCACCAGCATGAACAACCTAGCAGGCGTGCTTAAAAGCCAGGGGAAGTATGAAGAGGCAGAGCAGATGCACCGGCAGACACTGGAGTTGAGGCAGAAGGTGCTGAGACTCGAGAATCCCTCCACACTCACCAGCATGAACAACCTGGCACTTGTGCTTGAAAGCCAGGGAAAGTATGAAGAGGCAGAGCAGATGCATCGGCAAGAACTAGAATTAAGTAAGAAGGTGCTAAGACCCGAAAATCCCTCCACACTCACCAGCATGAACAACCTAGCAGGCATGCTTAAAAGCCAGGGGAAGTATGAAGAGGCGGAGCAGATGCATCGGCAGACACTGGAGTTGATGCAGGAGGTGCTAGGACTCGAGAATCCTTCCACACTCACCAGCATGAACAACCTGGCACTTGTGCTTGAAAGCCAGGGGAAGTACGAAGAGGCAGAGCAGATGCACCGGCAGACACTGGAGTTGAGGCAGAAGGTGCTGGGACTCGAGAATCCCTCCACACTCACCAGCATGAACAACCTGGCACTTGTGCTTGAAAGCCAGGGGAAGTATGAAGAGGCAGAGCAGATGAATCGGCAGGCATTGAAACTATATAAGAAGGTGCTGGGACCCGAGAATCCCTCCACACTCACCAGCATGAACAACCTGGCAGGCGTGCTTGAAAGCCAGGGGAAGTATGAAGAGGCAGAGCAGATGCATCGGCAAGAACTAGAGTTAAGTCAGAAGGTGCTGGGACCCGAGAATCCCTCCACACTCAGCAGCATGAACAACCTGGCACTTGTGCTTGAAAGCCAGGGAAGTATGAAGAGGCTGAGCAGATGAATCGGCAGGCATTGGAACTATATAAGAAAGTGCTGGGACCCGAGAATACAGACACACTCACCAGCATGAACAACCTGGCACTTGTGCTTGAAAGCCAGGGGAAGTACGAAGAGGCAGAGCAGATGCATCGGCAGACACTGGAGATGAGGCAGAAAGTGCTGGGACTCGAGAATCCAGACACACTCATCAGCAAAAATAACCTGGCACTTGTGCTTGAAAGCCAGGGGAAGTATGAAGAGGCAGATCAATTATGTCGGAAGTCACTGGCGCTAAGGGTGGGACAAAGAGATGCATTCCACGGCAGTGGCAGCGCGAACCAGTACGGGCCACCTGAAGATTATGTGTCGTACATACACTCTCCGGCTTCCCACACACATCAGTAAATGAGCTTAGGAATAAGGTGCTGGGTGGCGTATCCTTTTAGCCGTAGGGCAGACCGTAATGCTGCTAATCACATTGAAGTGGACGCAGACTCTAGTTCCACGACTTCAGCAGACTAAATCTGCTATAGCATATACTAATCAACTTTCCATTTCTCTGTCACAATGGCTCACAGTACCATACCCGAGGGAGAAGCGGCAGTACTCCTGTAATATCTTGAAAGCCTCTTACATACTTAGGCGCCACGAACAGGACTTTTGCAAACGTGCCCAGGGCCCTAATGATGGGACTTGTCTGTGTAGATTCAAAGGAACAATTTATGCATATGACTGAATAAGCATAAGCAAGATGCATAAGGCTGAGGACCATGTTTATATAGCTTGTGCTAGGTTTATGTGGGTCTTTGATCTTTCAAGGTGGGCTTGAATTGCCAAAACAGTGTGAGGGCGATTTCTGGCTCTTCTGTCGAAGTCATTTTAGAATGTACCGAGGGATTCTGAAGATGTACCCTGTCAGCAAGCGGCTCCACAAATGTCTGTGCACAGAAAGTTTTCCGTCTGAGAAGCTGGAAACCGATTTCGAATTTCTCTGTAATGCCTTCCAGATGTGGCACTGGACAAGCTGTATTATCATCGAGGAATCATTATCTTTTGTTGTTGCTGTTGAGGGTTATTTGGGTGTTTTGCGAAGGGGCGGTACCGAAACGCGTGGCGCGGCGCTAGTGGACCCACTTTCGGTGCGTTCCGTCGTGAAACATGCAGGCGGATTCGGATACGATCAACGTCGCGTCCGACTCGGGAGAGGCCAGCGGAACGGCGCGACCACTTCGACGGATACGGAAACCGACAACCAAGGCCCTACTAAACGAAGGAAACCGAGACACTCTCGACGATGGGGCCGCAGAGCCGAGCGAGCAGGGAGGAAATGGGGTGCGGAGGGCGACCACTAGGGGCGCGCCAGCCGCCAGAGGAAGGATCAAGGCGATCGAGGACGACGACAGAACACTGCTCCTGGCCATGGGAAAGCAGATGAAGGAACTCCACGCATCCCTCCAGGTGGTTTTCAATGCCTGGAAGAAATCTGAACTGCGCAACAGGGACATCCAGGCCGAGCTTCGACAAACCACGGACGAACTTCGGACGGCGAGCGAGGAACTCCGGTCAATCAAGGACGAGCTGGAGACAGTCCGCAGCGACCTGCAAGCGTTGAAGCAGCAAGTTGAAGACGATAACACGAAGACATGGGAAAAACTTGAGGCATGTACGGCTCTGGCTCCGGCGCGAAGCGACTCCAGCCCATCCTATGCCGCTGTCGCCCGAACCGCCTCGACGAACCAATACAGCGACGCACGGGCCCGCACGCCCGGCGCAACACCGACCAACACGACCGACACTCTGTACTGCACGATCGACACCTTCAGCGCTGAAGAGGAAGATGGAAGCAAGCCCAGCGCGGGCACAATCAGGGCGGCAGTGGAAAAGGAAATGCGTGCGGACGGGCATGCGGGATGGCGGTGCCTGGCCGTGACTGTGAACCCAAGGAGTGAGAATCTCATCAGAGTTGTCTGCCGAGATGATGCGGAACACCAAATGGTCAAGCAAATCGCGGAGACAAAGATCGCCCCGGGTATACGTGTCCGAGACGACGACCTGCACCCAATCAAGGTAGACTTTGTGCGATGGACATCCGTGTGGGAGGAGAAAGGAAAGTACAGAAGTAAAGCAGCGGAGGAATTTAGCAAGGAAAACCACGCTACTGTCGCCAAAATCGTATGGCTAAGCGATCAGGAAAACCCGAAAGCATACGGATCGATGGCGGTCTACTTGACCAAAGCCAGCGACGCCAGAAGACTTATTTCAGAGGGCTACTTCCACGCAAGCGGAGAATCAGGAACCACAGGGGTGTTCAAACCCCAATCCCGACCACAACAGTGCTTCAAATGTCAGCAGATCGCTCCGCACAAGGCAGTCCGATGCCCGAACCGCTTGGTGTGTGGAAGGTGCGCCAAGGAGGACCATCACCACAAGGATTGCCGTGAAACGGCACTGAAGTGTGTTCCTTGCGGTGGTGCGCATGAGTCTTTCAGCAAGAAGTGTCCGAAGCTCTACCCATCTCTCCATGAGTAGAAACTTTCAGGTTCTTCAACTGAATGTGAGGAAACAGGATGCAGTGCACGAGAGCCTGATGAACGACGAGAGACTGCAGGATTTCACGGTTATAGCCGTGCAGGAACCGTGGGTGTGGAAGAGAGAGGGGAAGATCTTGACGGTGCCGATGCGGCACAGTAGGTGGACTAGGATGGTTCCGACGGCGTGGAGGGAGGAAGGACGGTGGGGCATTAGGAGTATGCTGTGGGTGAACAAGGAAATCGAAGCGGAGCAAGTGCCGATACCGTCACCGGACATAACAGGAGCCGTTCTTCGACTCCCGGGTCGTCGGGTGCTGATTGTGTCTGTGTACGTGCCGGCACAAGAGCCCGAGATGCTTCGCCGCACATGTTCAATGTTACGGCAGGCAATCGCGGGAGTCAGGAGTAGCGCAGGCGAGGTGGTGGACGTGGTCTTTGTTGGTGACTTTAACCGGCATGACCAACTATGGGGAGGAGATGACGTCTCGGCGACCAGGCAGGGAGAAGCCGACCCGATCATCGAGTTGATGAGCGACTTGTCACTCAGGAGCCTCCTGCCACGGGGGACGAAAACGTGGCACAAGAACGACGCGGCAACGACGATCGATCTGTCAATCGCATCTGAGGACCTGGCAAGGATGATGACAAGATGCGCCTTGCACGAGACAGACCACGGATCGGACCACCAAGCGATTGAGACAACGTTTGAGATTGCGACTCCTGACACGGACAGCAAACCTCGACTTTTGTTCAAGAACGCGCCATGGAAGGCGATTAATGCCAGGATCGAGGCCGCGCTGCAATGTATTCCTACGGGAGGCACAGTGCAGCAGCAGACAGACCGGCTCATGTCTACTGTAACGGTAGCAGTAGAGGCGTTGACGCCTACAGCCAAGCCGTCTCGGTATGCGAAGAGGTGGTGGACGGAGGACCTCACTCAGCTGCGCCGGATCCACACATTCTGGAGGAACCGAGCGAGGGCGGAGAGACGGGCCGGCCACTGCCCGCCGGACCTAGAAGAGCAAGCGCAGGCAGCGGCGAAACAGTATCATGACGCAATCCGACAACAGAAGAAGAATCACTGGCAAGGGTTTCTGGCCGATGACACGAACATCTGGAAGGCAGTCAAGTACTTAGGCGCCGACAAAGGCGCCTCATTCGACAAGATCCCCCAGCTTATTAGGGCGGACGGCTCCAAGACGGCGGAAAAAGGAGAGCAGGCGGAGGAACTGCTGTCTACCTTCTTCCCTCCGCTCCCGAACAACATCGAAGATGAGGGACAGCGTCCGCAGCGGCCACCTGTGCCATTCCCCGATATTACGTTGGAAGAAGTGGAAAGGCAACTGTTCGCAGCCAAATCGTGGAAAGCACCCGGAGAAGATGGGTTGCCGGTGGCCGTGTGGAAGCAGACATGGCCGATAGTGAAACACCGGGTACATGCGCTGTTCCAAACGTCGGTGAACGAGGGAGAACTACCGAGGCAGTGGAGGCATGCAAAGATCATCCCGCTGAAGAAACCGAACAAGGATGACTACACCGTTGCAAAGGCTTGGCGACCGATCTCGCTGTTGTCAACACTGGGGAAGGTTTTAGAGTCGGTGATGGCTGAGAGGATATCTCATGCGGTCGAGACACACGGGCTCCTGCCTACCAGCCATTTCGGTGCTCGGAAGCAGAGGTCGGCAGAACAAGCCTTGGTGTTACTTCAGGAATACATCTACAGAGCGTGGAGGAAGAGAAAGGTCCTCAGCCTGGTCAGCTTCGACGTCAAAGGCGCATATAACGGAGTGTATAAAGAAAGACTGCTCCAGAGACTCAAGGCGAGAGGAATACCAGAAAAGCTGGTGGAATGGGTTGATGCATTCTGCTCGCAACGAACGGCAAGCATCCAGATCAACGGGCAGGACTCGGAGGTCCGCTCCCTGCCTCAACCTGGGCTGCCTCAGGGCTCGCCGCTGTCGCCTGTTCTGTTCCTTTTCTTCAACGCGGATTTGGTCCAGCACCAAACCGATGAGAATGGAGGATCACTAGCATTTGTTGACGACTATACGGCGTGGGTCACCGGACCGTCGCGACAGGCGAACCGGCAAGGGATCCAGGCCATCATTGACCGAGCGCTCGATTGGGAACGACGAAGCGGGGCGACATTTGAGGCAGACAAGACGGCTATCATACACTTCACGCGGAACTGGCGACATCCGGAAGATTACGCAACCTTCAACATCAAGGGTGATACAGTTCGGCCCAAAGACCGCGTGAAGGTCCTGGGCGTGATCATGGACACCAAACTCTATTTTCAGCAACACATCGCAGAAGCGGCGACGAAAGGTCTCGAAGCTGTGTTGGAACTCAGACGACTGAAAGGCCTATCTCCGTCAACGGCAAGGCAACTCTTCGTGGCGGCGGTAGCGCCGACAATAGATTATGCGTCGAACGTCTGGAGACACAGGTGCAGGACAGCCCAGATGAGGGTCATCAACAGGGTACAGAGAATTGGAGCCCAAGCCATCATTGGAACATTCAACACGGTGGCCACAGCGGTTGCCGAAGCAGAAGCAAGCATACAGTCGGCCCAGGAACGATTTGACAGGAAAGCGATCAAGTTCTGGGTGCGTCTCCATACATTGCCTACGAGTCATCCACTGCGACGTATCAGACCTCAGGGCTTCAAGAGGCACATCTCGCCTTTCCAGAAGATGGCCGCAACATACCGAAATCTGCCGGTGGACAGGCTGGAAACCATCGAAGCGTTCCCACAGGCACCATGGGAAAGCCAAATGCTTACGGTAGTGGAAGAAGACGGCGACAAAGCGACCAAGGCGATCCAGACTGGCTGGGCCGTGAGAGCTGTCACAGGTAGCTCGGCAAGAAACGGAATCGTAGGATACGGAACAGCAATACTGCTCCCCCTGTCTCACAGGAGAGGCGGCTCCACGACGACAATATCAAACACAACTGGCTCTAGGGAAGAGCAGAATCCATATACAGCAGAGCTCACGGCGATAGCAAAGACGCTGGAGACCCTCTCGAAAGGGATCCGTTATCGTGCCATCTACGTGTTTTCCACCAACAAAGCGGCCGTCTTAGCAGCAGGGAAGCCTCGACAACAATCAGGCCAACAAGAGATCCGTCGCATATGCAAGGCAGTCAACACTCTCATAAATAAAGGCAACAAGATTACACTCTTCTGGCTTCCGGCAGGCGTAGACTCTGACATCAAACTGGAGGCCAAGGCAGCGGCGAAAGAGAGCACGCAACAAGGAAAGACGCCGAAGAAGAAGCCAACCAGGGCATACTCAACCACAATCAGAAAGGCATTGAGGGGACTACAGAAGTACTGCAGGTTACCGGAAGGGGTAGGAAATTTCTCGAACAGAGTCGACGCCGCCCTGCCGGGAAAGCATACACGGCAACTATACGACTCGTTTTCATGGAAGGAGGCCAGCATACTGGCCCAGTTACGGACGGGATGGCCAGGCTCAACTGGTACCTGCACCAGATTGGAGTGGCCCCCTCGGACCAATGCGCATGCGGACAAGCAGCAGAGACGGTCGGGCATTTCCTCTTCCGTTGCACCCAGTGGACAGAACAACGCGCACCGATGATTCAACGAACTGATACACACAGAGGCAATCTGTCATTTTACTTAGGCGGGAAGACCGCATCCGACCCTGACGATTGGTCGCCGTACATGGACGTTGTAAGAGAAACAGTGAAGTTTGCCATGGCAACGGGACGACTCGATATGCAGATCAATCAAACTTAGGACAGCAACAGCACAACACCACATTTCCAACACCAACCACCGACTAACCCCTTACGCACCCTCGTGCCACCGACAGCAGGACTCGCTTCAGCCGCCGAGGATAGGGACCTGAACACTTGGAGGAATGGGCTCCAAGATCACCTGCTACTAACCCTCACGAGAAACCGCAAAGATTGGAAGGAGTAACCAATGACACAGACGGGAGTGGATCTTGCTTATGGGTTTATATGAGATCAGGGTAAAACTCAACAAGGAGAGCATGTAAGATAGACGTAAGAGCCCTTTATGGCTTAGCCAGGGCGTAATTGACTCTGTGTGTTACTTTCTTTTTTCGCAAAACTTTGTTGTGAATACAAAACATGACACCAGCGCGTCACGTTCCTCTGCTCGAAAGGGAACGCGTCGCGTTGGTATACCGTGTCACTTGAGTATACAAAGTTATACACGTGTCCGATATTCAATCTCCCAGGTCCTGTCATAATGTCGAGTTTTGACGTAGATGAATGAAACTTGTCCTCTTCTTTGGAGGAATATCTCAACATATGGCGAAAAAGATGGTTCCGATCGCTAGGGAGAACGGAAAGTATTTCATTTGACACATTTTACCGCAAAGTCAAGCAGATCCGCAATGAACGCCTAAAAGACCGTACGCCGTCAAAATATTGAGACCGGCGATCCAAGCGATCTGATGTCACGTGCGGAATTAGGGATGGCGCTATGAGGGATGTGGAGATTAAGGGGATAAAGGGGAAGGGAACTACTAGCCCACTAGTAGCCCAACCAGAGCTATAAAGAGGGCTCTCGATCCCATAAGGGATTGAGAGGCCAAGAGATGATGCAGTCGCCATTGAGAACCCTACATTCTGACCTCTTCACTCTGTGCCACGGAACCCTCATGGACGAGGGAAATCATTCCGATTATAAACAACATATTACATCTAAGGTCGACTCTGACACTGAATGCGAAAACGACCCGAAGACAACCACGACGAGACCAGCCACGAAGAAACTATTCACGTGAGAAGCCAAGACAGTGACTGCGACAGCAACGGCGTGCACAATGGCGCGAACAACGGTGTGAAAAACGGTGGGAACACCGTTGAAGATGACTTTTATCACATCCTTGAGAGCGACGATGGAAGAACCTCAGATGGCGATGATGATGAGATCCCCGACACTGTCTCTCAGAATGCCCTCAATGTCTTCAGTTTAACACAACCATCGAGAAACTCAGTCGAAGACGCTCCAGTAGATGATATGCCTTCGCGGGTCGCGACCATACTTTCACAACCTGCGCGAACTTTACCGACTACCACCTTAATGCCACAAGCGGCATTGAAGATGCGTCGAGATCTGTTACGAAGCGAGCCATCCAAGACCAAGATGGGCGGGAACTGGAGCAAGAATCGCTTCCACAGACGAGAGGCGGAGATGGGAACGTAAGTTCCCAGTATCTTGCCAGAATTATCACAGCCAGAGACGAGGAGACCCGATCCCTGCGGTTGTTTCACGACCAAGTTGTTGTGCTTGAACAACAGGAGAACACTATCCTTCGCCGGCTAAAAGAGTCATATGAACAACTGAAGAGTTCATGTCAATCTGCTATTCTGGAACTAAACTCACAAGACGGTCGTCTGAGATACAGTGCCCCTCATCGATCGAAATTGACACCTATATTGATCAACACAGCCGCGAGGAGGACAACCTTCAATCAACTAAAGTAAAGCGGGCGAGAATCAACGCAGAAATCACGAAGATAATAGGTGAACAAGCAGGCGAGTTCAGGAACACATCCAGCCAACGCGATGCAACTCGTCTTACACCACCCAATGGACAAGAAAACTAGACCATGCCGTTGGATGCTGTTATGATTCGAGTTATATTTTGCCTAAAGGCAGTTTACTGTGAGTTGAAAACTCGTAAGACTTTTAGGTGCAGACAAACTCATGAAATTTACAGAAGCTTTGCGCAGGGAAAAGAATATATCCCCTGGGATTGTACCACACTCTCATTTCAAGGCTGAGGAGAAGCGGTAGGATGCAGGCAGCTACGAAGCAAATAACTTCAGTCAGCATCTCAACTGATTTTTTTAATCAAAATACGCATTTTTTTTTTTACTCTATCATAATAATCATTGCATCGCTTATACAAAAAAATTAGGTAGCAACAAAGGAATAAGAATAATCATTCCAATCTTTTTTCGTATCTTTGACTCTTTAACGTGCATTTCCACGGTAGTTAGTTCAGCAAATTTCATCCGTAACCATCTTATAAATACCAATATCCGCTACATTATCATCAGGTTGAAACCAGGCAAAACGCGACGTGCAATGTCATTGTTTCTCGGCTCAATCTCTCGAGGTAAACTCCTCCACCCACGTCGGTCTGTGGTAATGAGCCGGGTCCAAATCTCATACGTTCAAGTAGGTATCTTGCTACTTGTGGCTAGATCGATTTCATATTTGCTGAACATTTTGTGGAGTAAGGGGTCTGACAAACGCCCTTGCGAGGCAGGTGATAATTCTCCCCACTTCATCCACAAATGTGTAACACTGTATTATCGATAAGTCATCCATCCTGCCCGTTTCAAGCCCAAAGTAGGCGCAATCGGGATGTCTTCGGAACCCGGTAGATTCACATCTCAGGGACTCCTTGGATTGCCGCTGAAAATACTCAGAGAGATCACTTCTTATCTCGTCCCCGTGCCGTCATGCCTCGAATCCTTACAGCCAGTTAGCGGAGCCGACGTGCAGTCACTTCTTTCGGTATCGAAACGACTTTATAACGCCGCTCCCACCTTTCTCGGTTCATACGTACCGGGACTTCATCGGCACCCCGACAGTCCGAAGGATCTAGAAGGCGCAGTAACAACCTTGATTTCCTGCTTAAATCACTATCGTCGAGCCGGAGCTCACTCAACACGTCCGATGTGTCATAATTAGGCCTATCAGCTACTGTCATGACTTTTTCAAGTCGGGGCATCAGTCTTTGCCTCCTACACACGATGAAATCGAGACCTTCAAGAATCTGTTTATTCAATCAGGCGTTCTTGACCTGATGCCCAATAGCACTTTGGGCCTTGTGTATGAACAATGGCTTGACGATCTTGAGGACGACTTTAGCACTTCCCACATGGCTCTATTACTGATTGCCTGTAGAGCAGCCGAGACACTTTATGTTGAAAATCAACTTCAGCCGTGTGTATGGCTGTGTGCCTTCTTTGAGGCCATCCCGAAGAGTTAGTATATCTCCAAATCATCATACAGAAATGAGCAATATCACTCAAAAGATGTCATGATACCACATCTACAAAACCACTTTTGTGAACCGTCCAACGACCGAGAGATCTACAATCAAGGTTTTTCTCATTGCCCTGCGGTCTTTGCGCTGCCGAGTTTACGGTCTTTTTTCGGGCTCGGCGTTGAGGCCCTCATGAACTGAACACGTTACAGATCGGTCGTTAGGTATTCAAGACCTTTCTATCATACATTATAATATAGTTCAACACAACCTGAAGAGCAGTTCGCGTGTGCACAGCGCTTGCCTCACTGAAATAGTTCGAGGCCGGGTTCAGTGGTCGGAGGTATCCCACAGACTTGGCCTGAAGATGAAGTCACGCCTGTTAAAGTGATCAGTCACCCTATAGCTATCTATCGCGAACACAGATCCCTCTCGCGCAGGGATGGGCTATCACTATTCACAAA